>NC_022009.1:34645665-34666600 GCF_000317375.1 Microtus ochrogaster | reverse complement strand
GTGGGAGATAGAAGGGCTGTCACAGGTCCCCGCAGTGGGAGATAGAAGGGCTGTCACAGGTCCCCGCAGTGGGAGATAGAAGGGCTGTCACAGGCTCCCGCAGTGGGATGGGTCTCCTGCCCTCCCTAATAAGGCTTGGCGACAGGGAGCTCTCCTGGAGGTGGAGTGAGGCAGCTTTTTTCTGTGCAGATGCTTGGGTAGATGATCACTGTGACCTCCAGTGAGGCCAGCCCTTAACCGTCAATACTGCCTGTTGCCGGGGATTAGCTCTGCTTGCCCACAGTGGCAAGTCGGGGTAGGGATCCAGAGCCAGGTCAGTGACCTTATGGTGGCCTGGATGTGACCTCTGGCCTACCCTAAAACGGGAGGTTTTGTTTTTCACCATCTTATTAAGGAGGGCCAGGAGGAAAGGCGTTGAGACAAACATCCTGAGGTATTTCCACCTTCTAACACGTGATCAAAGCTTGCCCTCTGCTGGCATCAAATAACCAAATGGCCAGCTGAGAAGAGGCTCACAGAGCAAGTGAGACAACGCTAACAGTCTTAAATCATTGGTTAATTTAGTGTGCGTGGGCGTGCATTTGGAAGCTGGTTCTCTCCTGACTCCTTGTAGGATCCAGGACTTGAACTCGGGTTGCTAGGTTTACATGCGTGTTCTTTTACCCACTGAGACATCTTACCTGAGAAATGTTCACTGAACACAGACTTCTGTCCCCACTCACTGTGCCATTCCTGTGTTCAACACAGTCAAGGGCTGCTTGTGTGCAGGCGTGTGCTGGGTACTGCTTGTGCCATGGTTTGTCTGTTTCCTCCATGGAGCTCATGAGTTAGTTGGGGCTAAGGACATAGTCAGGAAGATGATTGTCAGAAACTCCTCAGGCATCCAGCAGACCTGCCTGTTCAGATGCTGGTTCTGTCACTTGTGTGCCATGTGACCAGGAGTGATCTACTTAATCTAAGTATCACTTTCCTCATTTGTAAACCCGATGATGGGACCTCCCTGGTGGTGTCTTTCAGATTCCACGAGATAACCCATGCAGGCTGCACAGTTTCGCCAAGCAAGATCGTGTATTTCACTGAGCTGACAGCCTTTCGTTATCTTCTCCAGTGCACACGTTCTAGATATTGACCTAGGAGCCTTAGCCGCCTCCGCGCTCGGCATTGCTAACCAGCACAGAAAGCATCCCTAGCAGGCAGACGCTTAGAGCAAGCAAGCGATCAGCGGGGTTGCCTAGGTCAGACAGTTCGGCAGGTGGATGTGGTTGGTGCTCCTTTGCTTTGTTTTCAGCAGAACTGGCTTCTGCTTTTGCCCTCCCACTGGATGCTGCCAGCAAGATACCAGTGAGTAAGAATGGCTGCCTCTGCTTCCAAGCCCTGCATCCTTGGACTCTGTACTTCGCATGCTGAAGACGGAATCTTGTCCAGGCTGGCCAGCAGTGGAGATGTGGTTAGGTGTTTGTTAATAAGTGTCCTATCAGCAGCTCCTTCTCCTCATTGTGGAGTTTATGATGCTTTTTTTTGGGGGGTGGGGTGGGGGAATGTTTTGAGACAGGGTTCTCTGTAGCTTTGGCTGTCCTGGAAATAGCTCTGCAGATCAGGCTGGCCTCCAATTCAAAAATCCGCATGCCTGTGCTTCCCAAGTGCTGAGAGTAAAGGCATGCACCACTGTACCCAGCTTTAATGATCTTAAAAGCTCAGTTCATCTAGATGCTGAGTCATTGGTAGACTGAACACAGTTCTTTAAACCTAGGCTGGACCATGTTGAGTACCCAGAAGCAACATAAGTTTCAAAGTATCAAAAATTAGTGTCTTATGTACATTTAAGGGGCACTCTAGAAAAACCCACAAGCACCCGGCAGGCTGAATACTTGGCATGATATTGGAAAGATAGACATGTCTATTAGGAAGTAGATAGAGCTGCACAATAAAGCCCTAAAGCTCACTGCCAAGAAAGGGAAGGGAAAGGAAGGAGATGTGCATCATTCTCCAGCACCCTGAGTATTTTCCAGGCGTAGGAAAGAGAGTTGTTTAAAGAAATCCCCTCATAAGTGCAGAGTCATCGCCTGCTTACTGCATTACTGATTAGTGGGAAATCCTAATGTCCAATAGTTTTCTTTATTTTAAAGGTCCTGTAAAAATAAGCAAATATTCCGAGTGTAATACAGACATTATCAGAGTGCTAAGAATAATGCTAGTTTAGAAGAAAAGAGGCTTCTTAATGCACGTTCCCTGAGTCAGTACGTTTATTTGGTATTTTGTGATGACAGAGCTTTAGTAATGGTCCTTAGAGCGCCAGTCACTGTCATGGGATGTGTTAATCACTTGTGCACCACACACGCTCATGCACTAGCCACTGTCACGGGATGTGTTAATCACTTGTGCATCACACACGCTCTTGGTAAATTAAAAATCCTTGACAAAATTATGGGCATTACTAACATTGGCAAGAATCTAATGCACGTGTTTATGCATACCCACTCACACTTCAGTAAAACAAACGAAAAGAAATAGGTGTGTGTGTGTGTTTTCAAAAAGAAGTGTGTCCTTTTGTTCTGGGGAAGCTGTGAAGTCCTACATTAGGAAGTGACAACTCTCTTCTGTAATTTATGGCACTTTCGACCTTGTCTTTTGCCTTAGAATCTTTTTTTACTTGTCTGTATCTCTTGGTTATTGCTGTTTTGTGACAATGTCTTCCTCTGTATCCTAACAACCTGTAATTCAGGCACCACCAGACCGACCTCACTCACAGCAGGGCTCAAATCTCAGCACACCTTAGCCCCTTGCATGCTGCAGCTGCAGGTGGGAGCCACCACACTGAACCTCAGCACACCTTAGGCCCCTTGCATGCTGCAGCTGTAGGTGGGAGCCACCACACCGGCTTCCTTCCTAGATCTGGTTTATTGTCGTATTGTAGGAAGTGTGTGCTGGGCTCACAGCTGTCTTCTCCCACAGGCAAACTCAGGCTGCCACGTTGAACTCAGTCAGGAGGGGCTCATCTTCCAGGATGTCTCTGGTAAGAGAAGGAACTTGATCACCTCTTCTCTCTTAGCGATACCACTCTCTTTAATTAAAACATGCTTTGGGCAGTATGTTGAGTTTGAACCACAAATGTGTGTTGATGTTTGATAATTTTTATCCAATGATATGGTAACCTCCGTAAGTTCACCTTAGTATTATTATATTTGTTCAGATATTAGATACAACCAAATATTATGAATTTTAACTGGTTAGCCAGTTAAATCCTAAGTAGGCATTTAATTTACTTGATGACTTTGTCTTATAGGGTTTGTAGTACATAAAAGCTTTTTCTATTCATGAGTTTAGACAAGGAGGCTTGTATCCATTCCTTCTTGTTCCTAACTTTTTGGATGAAGACTTTCTTGTGCTGTCTGGTATCATTGGTGTCAGTGCCTCAGGCTTGACTTTGCCATGTGGGCGGTGTTGGAACTGACAGATATGGTAAGACTTGCTCCTTTTTTGTGGTTATTTTCCATTTATAATACATTTATCTCCTGCAGAAGGTCTTTTTAGTGAGGAGAAAGAGTCCAGCAAAGAATGACTTTACCTTTTTGACATGGGCGATGTGTTTTAACTCTATGTCCAACTTTCCATTTCTTAGCCTAAACCCCAGCCCTATGCGATGCCTCCCCCACCCCAGCTGCATTATAATGGACATTATACAGAGCCATTTGCTTCTTCCCAAGGTAAAGTACACCGAGTCTGCAAAGCCGTGCACAGCTGTGTCTATGAGTAACTCTGTGACGACCTAGAGATCTTGAAGTCTGGATGGTTTTTAATTGCAGTTGTACCCCAACTGTCCTGATTATAGCCATCCTGGGATCCCAGAAGAAGCCATTGCATTCATGTTCTTCCTGAAATGTGTGTGGCTCAGCTGAGCCCCAGTGTAGCTACTGACAACTCCCTCAGCTGCCTCCTGTCCTGGAAGTCTCTTTTAGGCCAGGCTTCCCTTACGTTGGTGATTTTTCCAGCCCTCGTTTCCCAAGTGATGGATTACAGGCATGTGCCACCGTATCGAGCAACCAACAATGCTGTTTTTGTTTGTTTGTTACAGAAGATACCCAGAAATGTTTTATCCCTGTCTGACGCAGTACTTGGTACTTCAGCTGTGTGTATACGGCAGCGCCTCCATGCCAAATCTCAACCGTCTGTGTGACATTTGTCTGTAACCTCTAACCACTGAAGGCCAGAAAAGGGGTGCAGATGAGCAGTTCTGTACACAGAGGCTTAGAATATAATAGTGGAAATAAGGCCTTTGCTCATAATTTGATCACGATTATTTTGCTAAGGGAACATGCATTACCATTTTCTCCATCATGCCGGGGGCACTGAACAGAGCGCTCCAGGTCTAGCGGGATGGCTGGCTATCATCAGTTCCAGCTATGACTGGGTCTGCTGCTCTGGCTGCTGAGTGCTGTGGCACAGGAGAAGGGGCTGCTTGGAAGTGGGGTTCGTTGCCTGTTCTGTAGGGTACGGGGTCTGGGGAGACAGAAAGACAACTAGATCTTCTATGCAGTGTTGAGGACGTCCCCACAGTGAGGAAGGTAACCGCGGAGCAGAACAATGGTGACGAGCTCATTGTCCCCTGGGCCTGTCCTGTTCCTGTCCCCTTGTCTTTGCACATACCTGTCTGTACTTGTACCATAGCCTCTCTGACCATGGGGACAAGGCTTCTGCCTTCTGTCTCTGTGCTGCTCATCCTTCGACTTCAGGCTATGATGACCCTGCCACTCTTTCTTCTCCTCTCTTCTTCAAACAATGGTTTGGGTTATTTTATCTTCCCCTTTTTATTACACTCGGTTTGAGAGTGATGTCTTATGCTCCAGCCTGTTGGTTCCCCCTTACTCCCTCTCTGGGTTTTCCACACCCTTAGGTTGTCTTCCTGTTAGTATTAGGTGGTGTCACAAAGACCTGTCTGGTGTCTTTCTTTCCTGAGGGGGTTTCCACAGCAGCTCCTTTGCAAAGAGATTCTCTAAGGGTGACTCAGATGCTCGTTTCCCACCCTGACATCATTCCCGTGGTCACCCATGCCTTGTTTCGCGCAGTCAGACAGGTGGGCACCCTGCGGGAGGCTCCCTAGTCAATAGTTGTCTCTCAGGAACTGGTGTCAACTAGCAGGGCTTGCTACAAACTGAATATTAAATTGGAGCTAATTGCTTTACCCTGTAAGTCTGTTTGTTTTTATGGTTCTTTATTATGATGAAGTCTCTCTTCTGGTTCTGTGGATTCCGAGATGCATGTAATTTTACCCCACTCAGCTAAATACCCATAACCTGTAGCATCACACACTATCTTCCAAACCCCTGCCTCCCTGTCCCCCTGCGCCACAAAGGTCCTTATCCTTTTGTTCCTTTCACTAGCAATTGCATCCCTAACTCACCTGAAGAAAGCTTCCAGCTAACCTCGCTATATCCATGGTCATCCCTGCCTATGTCCGTGCTCCTCAACCTTCCCTTGCCGTTCTTCTATATCCATGGTCATCCCTGCCTATGTCCGTGCTCCTCAACCTTCCCTTGCCGTTCTTCTATATCCATGGTCATCCCTGCCTATGTCCGTGCTCCTCAACCTTCCCTTGTCGTTCTTCTATATCCATGGTCATCCCTGCCTATGTCTGTGCTCCTCAACCTTTCCTTGCCGTTCTTCTCATCTAGCGTCTCGCAGTAGTTTGCTCCTCTCTAGTTTGTTCTATTTGGGGGACTCTGGCTTTGCCCCTCTGCTCTGTCACCCACACACCCTTATCCCAAGCACCCTCCAGCCCACATGCTCCTGTTCAGCTGGGATGGTCTGATTCTGCTGTGCTAACAACATTTAAAACTCTCAGTGGCTTTACTTCTTGATCAGAATCCTTGTCTGTTGTGTCCTGGCAGGTGGGCTCTGTTCCATGTCAGCCTGCATCGGGGTCTCAGACTGGAGGAGCCTTTTCTGTCTGTAATGTTGTAGGTCAAGGCACTGGGGAAATGGGAGGAGGGGTCCTCAGAAACTGGCTCTCAACTTTCTGCTCACTTTCTCCTTACTGTTACTAGCCACATGCATGTGTTTGGCACCAAGGGATGAAGGGGTATAGTCCTATGTGCTCTTAGAGAGCCTGGAGGCAGGGACACTAGGTCAGTAGGTGTCACACTGGTCTAGACAACCCAGAAAAGGAATCTGTGACCAAAAAAGGAATCTAGAAATTTGGCAATGGCCAAGTCTTCTGCAGATGGAGAAGCCTGGGATGAGGCAGCTGAGTGCAGCAGGGGAGAGGCATGCGAATGGCCTTCCCAGAGCTGCTTGCATGCCCAATACAGTGTGCCCGGCAGTTATCAGACATTGCACCCCAATGGAGCCGCTGAATCACCCAGACAATGCTTTCTGCAGGCCCTGACTGCTGAGGTGCAGGTCAGGTGGAGGAAAGATGGCCTCTTCTAGCCCAGCCAGCTCTGTAGGATTGGTAGCCTGAGCCTGCAGGCTCTGGATCCACATCTTGCTCAACTGGTGGCTGGGTGGAGCAACTTCAGCTACCGTAGCCTGGCTCTTCTTGGCTTCTGGGCCTTTGGTGGAGTTACACGACCAGTGATCCTCCCTGTTGGACGGGAAGCTCTGCACCTGCTGAACGGGTGCCCTTTGACAGTGGGTTTTTTTCATTAAAGAAGAATCTCTGCAAACAAACTAAAACTCTCCTTAAGGAAATGTGCACAGATTGTTGGTTCCTGCCCTAGCTCAGCACCCACCCACCGTGGCTCAGTGCTTCAGCAGTGTCTCTTCTTTGAGTTTCACAGTGCTGCACAATGCCTGCTTCTTGTCTGTAGTGGAACATATCTTTTTAACTTTCAGAAGAAAGATTATTTTGTGATATGATTTATACTTTCAATATTGGACTTAGACTTGGTCAGATCCTAAGTACCTCACTTTCAGCAGCAGACCTCCTCATCCCAGAGGTGAGATTTAAGCAGGCAGACTTACCCCATCCTATAGGCGAGGATGTTGAAGCTCCCAGGGCCACTTAGTGCACTGAAGCTGTGTCGTTTTAGCAAGAGAAGTTATAAGTTCTTCCAGGGCTATCTCAGTATTTGGCTGGAGTAATGAGTCCAATTTAAGACATTTTAAAGATCTTTTAAAACCTTTTCCTTCCTCAGATAACATCTTTGTGCCCAGCAAGAATGGATTCTATTGTCACTCCCAGACAAGTTTGGACAGAACCCAGATTGACCTCAGCGGTCGCATCCGCAACGGCAGCGTCTACAGTGCACACAGTACGAACTCCTTAAATACCCCTCAGCCCTACTTGCAGCCCTCCCCTATGTCCTCCAACCCGAGTATTACTGGCAGTGACGTCATGCGGCCCGACTATATCCCATCCCATCGGCACAGTGCCCTGATCCCCCCTTCTTACCGCCCAACCCCCGACTACGAGACTGTGATGAAGCAGCTCAACAGAGGCCTGGTGCATGCAGACAGGCACAGCCACTCGCTGCGGAACCTCAACATCGGCAGTTCCTACGCATACAGCAGGCCCGACGCCCTGGTCTACAGCCAGCCTGAGATCCGGGAGCACGCACACCTTACCTCTCCCCAGTCGGCCCACTACCCATTTAATCTGAACTACAGTTTCCACAGTCAGTCTCCGTATCCCTACCCTGCTGAGAGGCGGCCTGTGGTGGGTGCCGTCAGTGTGCCCGAGCTGACAAATGTGCAGCTCCAGGCCCAGGACTATCCAGCTCCAAACATTATGAGAACCCAGGTGTACCGGCCACCCCCACCGTACCCATACCCGAGGCCCGCCAACAGCACCCCAGACCTGTCCCGGCATCTCTACATCAGCAGCAGCAATCCGGATCTCATCACCAGGCGTGTCCACCACTCAGTGCAGACCTTCCAGGAGGACAGCTTGCCAGTGGCCCATTCCCTGCAGGAGGTCAGCGAGCCCCTCACAGCAGCCCGGCATGCCCACCTACAGAAGAGGAACAGTATTGAAATTGCGGGACTCACACACGGCTTTGAAGGCCTGAGGCTCAAGGAGAGGACCATGTCGGCCTCAGCCGCAGATGTGGCTCCGCGGACTTGCTCAGCAGGCTCCCAGTCCAGTGTCTTTTCTGACAGAACAAAGCAAGAGGAGAGTGAAGAGCAGGAAAGTGGCAGATACAGCCACAAGAAGTCCCTTTCTGATGCCACCATGCTGATACACAGCAGTGAGGAGGAGGAGGACCTGGACGAGGACAGCAGCAGAGCACATGCCGTCTCGGCCTTGTCCGAGCCCCGCCTGACTGGTGCTTACTCCCAGGAGCAGCAGCTGAACTACCCCTGTGCTTCGGTGACTCCAGTCACCGGCCCTCTGCATATTCTTGAGCCCAAATCCCATTTTACAGAGCCTGAGAAGAGGGTGAAGGCCATTAGCACCATCCCCCTGGTTGTGGAGACCCATCGGCCCCGAAGAGATGGGCTGTTAACCCCCTCCATGTCTGAATCTGACCTCACGACTTCGGGGAGGTACCGAGCTAGGAGGGACTCTCTCAAGAAAAGGCCAGTGTCAGATCTCCTCTCTGGGAAGAAGAACATTGTGGAAGGACTTCCGCCACTCGGGGTAAGCTGGCCCAGGAGCAGAGGTGCCTCAGTGTGGACGAGAGGCCCCTGAATCTGTGTTCTGTCTCCTCTTCCCTCAGTACCAAGGGTTCTCAGTGATTTGCATTTTCTCAGTAACTGTCAGCCCTGATTTTTGCCTTATTTGGGGCATGTGCGAGTTCTTGTGGAAAGGCTGTGGGCTGGTGAGGGTGGTAGTGGGCTTGGCTGGAGGTAAGTTGGGTGCTGAGAAGAGAGAGGTCTATGGGAGAGGGTGGGAAGACTCCCCGAACTGTCTTATTAAAACGTTGAGGAAGAAGACAGTTCATTACTCTAGCCAGGATTGCTTTGCCAACCACCTTCCCCCACACCCTTAAAATACTGTGAGGTGACAAGGCATCCTGGAACAGCGTTCTGTTTGTCCAAGTCATGTCTTGGGAGAGGTGTCCAAGGCTGTGTCCCTGAGTCTTTATATAGTTGTTAGGGTTCAAGACTGCATCCAGTGTGACTGTCTTGGCCATGGCCTCTGTGGGCTGGAGAGTGACTCCATCTCTTTACAAGAACGAGAGAGTAAACCGGGCATTCAACAGAAGGCCCTTGTAGACACGCTGGCTGTTTGCTACTCCTCTAATAAGCAAGGGGAAGCGCTTCCTACGCATTTAAAACAAAATGTAGGAGCCAGAGCTGTTTTCTGTAGCTGGCTTTTTCAGAACGTTTACCACGTGTGGAGATTTCATCTTTGCTGTGCCCCGTTTATAATGAGCCATTGTTGGTTGTCTTTCACAAATGAAGACGCTGACTCAGAAATACCAAGTAGCTCTTGCAAGGTCATACAACTAGTGAGTGGCCCACTGGAACTTTCAGCTCACTTTTCTCTCAACCTGCCTGTTTCCTCCACTGTTCTGGGTCCAGGGCCACTCTATGTAGCATTTTACTGAGTAGAATCTGCCTGTCAAGCCTGGCTACTCTGCACTGAGTCACTTTTGACTTCTCGTCCTGACATAGTCTTTATGGTCCTGTTTGGCGGTGCGTCCACTCATCACCAGGCTGCATTGCTCAGGGGTGCAGCTTGTATGGCCCTCACTCCTTGACCCGTGACCCACACTGGAACCGAGTCAAAGGGAAGAGTGTGTCCATTTGACTCATCTCTATTAGGATGACCCAAAGATTGAGGAGCTTCTGCAAGTGTGCTTCCGGCCTAGTGTGTGAGGGCCTCGAAGTGACGCAGGCCTCCAGGCAGGCTGGGAAGCTCAGAGGATCACAATGCTTATGACAGATCAGTACATGCAAGAAAACACCCTAAGAAAGGGCTCAGATTTAACAGTCTTTTACTCAGCTGAAGGATGGAACTGTAAGTTCAGTTTTGTTTATTCCTGAGTATACAGAGCCAGTGCTGAAGCGGACCATGGTAGAGGGAACAGGCTGACGGCATTAGGGCAGGGACAGTGTGGGGATTTCCACAGTCACTGCTCGAGTCCCCAGGCCAGCAGGCACGATAGAGCCTTCAATGACAATGCAGTAAGAACTGCCCACTGTTTTTATGTGGAGCACAAGTACTCCAAATGATGCTTGCATTGAGGACAGTCCCCTTTAATTCTCTAACTTCCCAAGAGTTGAGGGGACCAAACCCTCCAGCCCCCCGATCTCTCGAGGTAACACAGCTTGCCATTATCTTCTGTAATTGTCCAACAAATGTACTAATAAATCAAGGTGGGAGAAGTTTAGTATATTTCGATGGGGTCTGGCAGGTTCAGCTTACACTGAGGGCTTTGATGTAGTTGCTTGTCTTAAAATACAAATTTTCTTCTCACATTATATTTTAAGACTTTTTAGTGAAGTTGTATAGTTGAACCATCTTTTGGCCTCTTTTTTGCACAGGGATTTTACCTACCCAAGGATATATGCGGAGGCATATATATATATCCTGTATATAGGCCCTAGCAGTGAACAGCCTGGGTCTGAGTATAGGCCCTGCTGGGTATTGTAGTTCATCAGTGGGCAAGACCCTTCATGCATCATCCCTCGGCTTTTCTTAGTGGCCTGGGCCCGTCATCTGTGCATTTGTCAGCATTAAGTCTCACTGCAGTTAGGCATGGAAGTCTACCTGCTGAAGCAAATGCTTCCATGTAACAGATTTTAAGAAAAGACTTGTTTTTTTTTTTTTATTGTTTTGCACTGATTCTTTTATAAAAGTGGCAGTAGTGACCCTGAACAAACTATCTAGTCTCTCCATGACCCAGTTTGCTCATTTGTAAATGAGATGACCTCAGTGTTCCTGGGAGACTAAAATAAAACTTCAAACATCACAAGTGCTTTGTCAATATTAGCTTGGTTTGTAATATATCATGAGTTTAGTTTTTCAGTTTCCCATGAGTTGAGAAGGCTAACCCCCTGTTAGCCTCTGACCCCTTCATGGTGAC
Organism: Microtus ochrogaster; assembly: GCF_000317375.1. Classification (NCBI taxonomy): domain Eukaryota; kingdom Metazoa; phylum Chordata; class Mammalia; order Rodentia; family Cricetidae; genus Microtus; species Microtus ochrogaster. Next base: position 34,655,627 of record NC_022009.1, on the reverse strand, counting down.
ATCACACGATCCTGCCACTATCAACAGACAGCACTAAAGCGAGCTACAGTTAAAAGAGGGGAAAAAAAAAAAAACCCAGAAGACCAGAGAGTAAGTAGCAAAGTAGCAGACAAGAAGGGACAGTCCAGAGTTCCCCACCCAGGCTTCCACCTCCAGGGATTAGATTGTTATCGCTAAGGCAGACTGGTTTGGGTGCTCACCCATCTGCATAAAAACTGGGTCTTCATGCATCCTTTAGGCTTGGGCAGTGCGGTTCTCACCTAAGAAGCCCTGCAGATTTGGCATTGAAACCATGGGCCTGGGAAGGGATAATGGCAGCTGGTGCTGAACCACCGTCACCTGGCTCGGCAGTGTGGGCCGTCTGGATCTCGGGCAGAGTACACTGAGTCAGCCAATACCATGCGGCTTTAGGGATCTTGTGAGCCAGGTGACTTCCTTAGGCAGTTGGGGCGTGGCAGTGACAGTATCTGCACCACAGAAATGACCAGGGAGGGAAGAACCTTTCCCTTTGGGAGCTGCTTGTTAAACTCTGCAGCACACAGCTGTGCTCTGTGCAGACTATATTCAGGACATTTTAGCCGGGGTGTCAGTCTGTGGTGTGTCCCCGCCCCCCGCACTCTCCCTTTCTAGATTTCTGCTCAGGTAAGGCTGTAGGGCAAAGGTGACTTACCTGAAGGATGTTAGCTAGTTACACCCAGGATTCTGCCCATTCTAAGTCTGAACTGCATTATGTGGGAAGCTCATAAGCAATATGAACTATGAAGTTAAAAAATATTCTATAGGCTGGAGAGATGGCTCACTGGGTAAGATGCCTGCTGTCTAGTCAAGAGGACCAGAGTTCAAATCCCCAGCCCCATGTCAAAACTAGTCAAGACTGGGGGGGGGGGGCTATAAGACATAGCACCGTGTTGAGGAGGTCGGTAGACCCCAGCAGGTTTCTGGGCGATCAGACTGTGTTCCAGTACTGTGTGGAGAAGGTTGGTAGACCCCAGCAGGTTTCTGGGCGATCAGACTGTGTTCCAGTACTGTGTGGAGGAGGTCGGTAGACCCCAGCAGGTTTCTGGGCAGCCGGTGCCATGTTCTAGCCACCTCGGCATATATGCCCAGGGCCACACATACTCCCCAATTACAGTACAGCATTTCCTTCCCCACCAAAATGGCTTTTCTCTTTGTTTCTGCTCAGTGCTTCCAGCCCTGGTGTCACAGCACTTTTAGGCTTACAGAGCTGGAGTTAGCTGGTTTCCTTCTAAAAACTGAGGAAACCATTTCTTTGAACACTGGGACTTGTAACTCTACAGAATGTTCGAGGGGACTTCTCAGGTTTACCTGCCGCAGAGAAGAAAGTGACCAGGCGTGAGAACTTTGGGAAGCACTGTTTTGCTAGAACAGTGTTCCACTGACGCTCCCTTCCACTCTGGATTGCTGATAGAGACTGCAGCTGGGCTTATGATTTAGAAATGTGACCGTTTTGGGGACAGTCCAGGTCGCATTGTTCTTCAGGACTGTAGAGTGGAATATGTGAAAGCAGTCTGTCTTTCTTTCTTTCTTTCCTTCCTTCCTTCCTTCCTTCCTTCCTTCCTTCCTTCCTTCCTTCCTTCCTTCCTTCCTTCCTTCCTTCTCTTTTTCAGAATGATTTAAATTTTTGTTTGTTTTAAAAATAGTAAAGGCTGCTATGCATTTTATCTGAGGACTCAGTAGGCAGAGACCAGTAGATGAATATCTGAGTTTGAGGCTAGCCTGGTATGTATAGAGAGTCATACCAAGGCTACATTGTGAGACCCTGTCTTAAAATAAGAAAAGGAAAAGGTTGTTACAGCCCACCACTGATACCTTGTTTTTCTGTTCTGTGTGCTGTCACGTTTTAAAGTTGGGTAGTTCTGTAAGAATGTTGCCTGTCCACAGCCTCACCTTTCATTGCAACAGAGTCTTGTAACCAATTGGAGCCAAAGCCTTCTATCTGGAGGCCTTATCAGAGCTCTGGCCTTGAAAGGCACGTCTTCCTCCTCAGCTAGTCAGGCGGTTGTGTGGGAAGGGCTCGCTCCTTGGGTGCTAGCAGGGAGAGCGCTGCCTTGCTTCCTCTTTAGCTCACTGTCATCACTTTTGAAAGGGTTGCATCTGGGTACATTCTCTATATGTGTGTAAATATTTTCTTACAGGGAATGAAAAAGACTCGAGCAGATGCAAAAAAAATTGGTCCCCTTAAGCTGGCTGCCCTCAATGGACTCTCCCTGTCCCGATTGCCTCTGCCTGATGAAGGGAAGGAAGTGTCCACCAGAGCCACCAACGATGAACGGGTGAGTGCGTGCAGGGTGCCGGGCTCAATGCTTCAGTGGAGAGATCGTGAAGGCAACTCAAAAGTGCCCTTGTGAAATCTTGGTGAATTTTCTGGCCTAATTTAATAGTCATAAATGAATCCTAGGAATTCTTGCTATCTGGGTCACAGCTGGAGCGAATGTGTGGCTTTAATGTCTTAAGTAATTTCAGGCTCCAATGTTGATCAAGTTTTTTGTTTCTAAAGATCCTTGATTGTTTTAGTTCTTCAAAGTAAGAACATGTGTAAACAGATACATAGAAGAGAAAGCAGACGTTTCATTATATTGGAAATCATCTTGTTTTTAAACCAAAATTAGATACTGAATTGAGACCTTATTATTTTAAAATAAGACAGGTGTTTATTTCCTCATTAGCTGCATCTATCTGCAGGTAGCCCTCACCTGCCGCTGCTCTCCGTGTCTTACGAACTTCTGTTATAAGTCAGAGCATTTGCTCCCAAAATCTGGGCTGTTCTAGGGTTCTGTTTCTTAGCGATCACAAAGCTGACCATAGGTTCAGACCTCATGCTTAACCAACTGCCTTAGGCTGGATTTCACTTTCAAACTCAATTTTGCGCTCTACATCTTGCCAACAACATGTCTTTTCTACTTTTTGTGACTTGTAAAATTTTGGTTTGGTTTCATGTAGAATCTGTCACAATGAAAATGCTAGACCTTGAAGGAGCAAACAGGACCTCAAAAGTCCACTCAGCTGTGACATGTGACTCACTCATCACACATGTCCTATCTCCTAGTGTAAGATTCTGGAACAGCGCTTGGAGCAAGGAATGGTCTTCACCGAATATGAAAGGATTCTTAAAAAGCGCCTGGTAGATGGGGAGTGCTCAACAGCCCGGCTGCCTGAAAATGCAGAAAGAAATCGATTCCAAGATGTGCTTCCCTATGATGACGCGAGAGTAGAGCTGGTACCAACCAAGGAGAACAACACTGGCTACATCAACGCATCCCATATTAAGGTGAGAAGAGCATCCGGGCAGACAACGCTGCAGTCCAGGGCTGACTTGGAGGAACCTAAGGTTTACACTGGGTTCTGTATTGCGAAAACATCCCATTTGGAGTCATTGTGACAATTATGTTATAAGCTAGAGAATCCAGACGCAGCCAAGATCACGTCTACTCTCCATGTGGTAGCCAGTCTGCACCCATATCATTGCCAGGACTTGGGGCATTTCATTGTCTGCCAGTAGAACTTTGTCCTAAATCTGAAGACTCTTTGGGGCTTGTCAGTTCTCACGGGAGCTGCTGTATCGGAATCACTAGTTTTACCCCATCATATAACTGTGTGCGTTGTATGTAATGAATGTGCCTACTTTGCTTTTCATGTCCTCCCTTTCCCCAGCCATGGCAAGCCCAGGTCTTTGTGCTCTATGAGCTGCACCCCAGCCCTGTCTGGGACTGTGGAGGACGCTCACACAAGCTGTTGCTTAGGAGCATGCCATCTGTCCCGTCTCCTTGTGATCTCTAGTGTCACTCTGTTCTTTAAAGAAGCACTCCCCAGAACAGTCTGATGCTGTCAACTGGGCAACTGGGTGGTGTTCCACTTGCTACAGCGGGAGGCGGTGGCACAGAGACCTAGCTCATGCCAACTAGCTGGATTCTCTGTCCAGAAAGGGGAACGCCCCTTCCGGGGATTGAGTTGTACCTGGTGTTTCTTCAGCTTCCATGTCATATTTGATAGCAGTCTGATCTCCATGGATTTATTAAGTCTTGGCACTGTGTGTGCTGCTTAACAGCTTTTATTTATTTATATTTGGTTTTGGTTTTTGACACAGGGTCTTGCTATGTCCTTTTGGCTGGCCTGTTTATACAGGGTGGCCTCAAAGTCACAGAGAACAGCCTCTGCCTCCCAGGTGGTGGGAATGAAGGCATGCTTAATGGTTTTTGAGGAATCGATGCATGTACTGCCTTGCTTTTTGTATGGGTATTGTGTACTTAGAAACCAAACATATTTTTCAATAATTCATCCCATCTTTTATGACTAGATGGGTAAAAATGGAATAACATTATGATTTTTTTGTAGTTGTGTTTCAAAATTTTCAGCTACAGATTGAGGAGTCATGGAAAGAATATGAACTTCAGAACTGGGCAGATTGAGTCAGCTCCTAGATCTCTCACCAACTGTGAGACCTCCATTTGTTTAAGCAACTGCTAGATAGCCTGTGCCCACCCACAGGCTACTGCTGAAAGGGAGCCAGTGAGAGGGCCCAGAGTTGGTGCTGAGGCCTGGCAGCCTTAGAGGGAGGATGTGTGGAACAGGGCTTGGCGCAGGCTTTAACATTTAATGGGCACTCAGAAAGAAATGGTTGTTGGCAGTTACTGGTAGAACCTAGTTTAGCCCAGGTTTCTGGGCTGTAAAGCCTTGTTGGGGAGCATTAAGTCCTGTGTGGAAACTTGGCCTTGTGGAGGGTGATCTGACTCAGTTTGGGGTGGAAACCACTCTAAATAGAAGATATCTGGCATTAGCTTAGATTTTGATTTTACTTTTCCAAGAATATTTAATATTTCGTTGTGGCAAATTGTTTGTGATTTGGGACACCATGGTGTTTTGTTCACCTCACAGCGGGAGCAGCTATTTACTTAGTACTTGTTACAAACAAGCCAGATATTGTATACATCCGCTCTGTCCTCACAGCCCTATGGACCGGCAGTTATTTCATTTTGTAGATAAAACTGAAATTGAGAGGTGAGCAGATTGCTCCAAGTCACATGGGTATCATATGAACTCATGGTATATATATTTATAAAGAAGCCAGAGGTATCCATCCTCTGCTGAATAGCCCAGTTAGTTTTTAGTGTTACCATGAACACACCAACGGCTGGCTATGCATGTATATATATTCCATGCACACACTAAGCTTTTAACCTTCTCTGATTTTAGGTCTCTGTCAGTGGAATTGAGTGGGATTATATTGCCACACAGGGACCGTTACAAAATACCTGCCAGGACTTTTGGCAGATGGTGTGGGAACAGGGGATCACAATTATTGCAATGGTGACAGCAGAGGAGGTAAGTGCGCATTCCTCTCGGGTTTTTTTCTGGGTCTCCAAAGAACCATTTATGTTAACCAGCCAGAGCGCTGACCCGAGAAAAGCAGGGTGAGGCTGTGGCCCGCGTGAAGGCCTGAGTGAGGAGTGCCCCAGGCTGGCTCTCGTGCTGCTGCTAAACTGTGCCTGTCTTTAACAGGAGGGTGGCAGGGAGAAGAGCTTTAGGTATTGGCCAAGACTTGGCTCAAGGCACAACACTGTTACCTACGGAAGGTTTAAGATCACAACTCGCTTCCGCACGGACTCGGGCTGCTATGCCACAACAGGCTTGAAGATGAAGCACCTCCTCACAGGCCAGGAGAGGACAGTTTGGCATCTGCAGTACACAGACTGGCCTGAGCATGGCTGTCCCGAAGACCTCAAAGGATTTTTATGTAAGTGTCTTTGTTTTGGGGCAGCTTAGGTTTGTCTCAGGTTTCTACAACAGTCCCTCTCTGTTGTTTCATAGAAGCTTTGCACTTGTTTCAACAGAAGATGGGTTTATAGGGGTGTGTGTGTGTGTGTGTGTGTGTGTGTGTGTGTGCCACACCGCATGTGTGGAGGTCAGAGTTTGTTCTTTCTTTCCACCATGTTGCTCTTGGGGATTGAACTCGGGTCATCAGCCTTGGTGAATACCCTCACCCACCCTGCCATTTTGCCAGCCCAAGAAGGCGTTCTTAAGAGATGCCTTGTCATAAGTAGAATGCCACAGCTAACTCATATCTCCTCCATCTCGTTTGTGCTGAGGCACTGACTTGCCTGCAGTCACCATAGTTGGCTCTGGTCCCTTGGTGCCCAGTGCTCTTTATCTGCAGTCTTCTCAGTGGGGAGAATAAAGAGATGGTTGTTGACTTTATATATGCCGTTGTCTCTGAGTACTTTTGTATTTCACTGGTTCTTTTCACAGCATACCTTGAAGAGATCCAGTCTGTTCGACGTCATACAAACAGTACAAGCGAACCCAAGAGCCCCAACCCTCCGCTGCTGGTGCACTGCAGTGCTGGCGTAGGAAGAACTGGGGTCGTCATTTTGTCAGAGATCATGATTGCCTGTCTGGAGCACAACGAGGTGATGACTTACGCTAAGTTCTACATTCTTGGTGGCGAGAGTTGGTGGCTGGGAAGGAGAGGGGCATAGAGGCCCAGTATCTTTCTGAGCACATTTCCTAGGACATGGTGACCACAAGATAGATGCACAGTGTTGTTTATAAAAGGCTCTGGCTTTGAGGTTCTCAGCTCTAACTGTCATAGTAAAGATCCAGATGTCATATAATATGGAAAGCTGTTTAATTCTTTTATCTAGGGTTTCCTGTGACACCATTAACACAACACAATTAGTGCTGGCCAGTGGCCTGTGTGGGAAACAGTCAATCAGGTCCTGGCAGTGCCTAGCATACTGTGTTTTTGTTGAATCTGAGAATCTGGTGAGGTAATTGACTTCCACAGCCAGGGACTGTTGAAGAAATAATCCACATGGACATTTGTAGCTAAACCAGATCAGATTTCAGGTGATCACAGGAGGTGCTCTGGTAGACAGGGACTGCCTGCCTGACAGTATTGTTGCCCCTTAGAATGTTTTCTTCATCACGGTTTCTCTCCACTAGGTGCTGGACATCCCCAGAGTGCTGGCCATGCTGAGACAGCAGAGAATGATGCTGGTGCAGACGCTCGGCCAGTACACGTTTGTGTACAGAGTTCTCATGCAGTTCCTCAAAAGCTCCAGGCTCATTTAAGCTCCCACGTGTTTATATGGGGACCCAATCATGTGAAGTGTTTACAGCTAAAAAAAGAAAGAAGGGAAGAGAAGAGAGAGAAGCGCTTGTGCAGCTCCTGTTTGTCCCCAGGAGTCCCATGTGGAGCTCCCGAACAGGAGGCGCGGCAGGAAGAGCTGAAGAAGCACCCTAAGCGTGGGACTTGGGACAGGCTTGGTGCCCTGGCCTCGCTTGCCCAGTTTGCAGCGCTTGCACACATTCTGGAGACTGTATTTCTAGACGGTTCTCTGTCTTACTGAAGCTGCACTGGGCAGTTCTGGCAATCATTAAGGCACACATATTTCTATCTTAAGCTAGTTTTTGATAATGTAATTTTATGACTAAATAGTTTTGGTTTTTATTTAGAAACTGAACTTTTCTGTGGGGCAGTCCACAGACTGAGTGGATCTTGAGTAACTGTATTTAAAACCATTATTAGCTTTTGTTTAAGAACAAAAACCACAGGGAACTAAGTGGTTTATTCACCAAATCCAAAACTAAAGAGAATCTAAAAGTATTATTTTGAAACATAGAAAGCATTTTTATATTCAGAATGTTTTTTATCCTAGAAGTTCTATATATTTGTACCTTCTATATTTTCCAAATAAGAGCTCATGTTGTTCTAATACTGAGTCAGTTAATGTGAAGTTGGGGATAAAGGCACATTATTTAAAATCAAAGAATCAGATTCACTATTTTTTTCAGTATTATCAATAAGCATAAATGAGTTTGATTTTCTTGGTTGAAAATGAAGAACAATTGCATTGGATGGTTTTAAGCACTTTTTTTTGTTGAAAATGAGTTTAATATATGTGGCTTTATATTAGAAACAACAGTGGACACTGTTTCAAAGAGAAGGACTATGAGTATGTAAGATGACCAGGACGAGAGGAAGTACCTGTGGTGGCCACGCAGGATGGCTTGGTCGGTACAGTATTATCTAGAGTCACGCTGAGATGGAGAATGGGGTCTTGGGAGCTTGGGGGTGAGCCCCAGAGGGCTACGCAAGGGAAGTCAAGGTCTGCCATTGTCAGTGATGTGCTTTGTTTATTTGGGTTCCTTGTAATTTTTTCCCCCTACAAAAACGTTCAGGTTTATATTATCATTAAAGAAGCCTTGAAGAGGCTTGGTTTTCTCTTGGTTGAAGGACGGAAACAGTCAATGAGCGGTTCCTTTCTCCAAACCACAGTCCAAACTTATGGGGCCACCAGAAATTGCTGTGCTGTTCAGGGGGTACTTGAATTTAGCACCTTAATCCTGTCCGCACCCCAGGATCAGTTCTAAGTAGTTGGTCCTCCTCTTCCATCCACTTTGGGCACATCCTGCTGGTCAGAACCAGGTCAGGTTCGAAGGGCAGAGTGCTGTCCTTGGCCCGTGTGTGAGAAGTGGAGGACAAGCTGGCACCTTTATCTGAGCCCCCCCCCCCCGAATTTGGTTCAGTGTGTAGACCTTCTAGAATGTCAGGTCTAGGTTTAGCTCCTAAATGATGATGATCTGCATCATTCTGATTTGACCCTGTGGTGAGCCTCATCCTCCATGACAGACATGTGTCAGCCCAGCTAAACCAGTAAACTCACGTGGAAGGCGCGCCCCAGGACAGGATTGGAGGTTTGGGTGGTATATGTTCCATTTCATGCCATATGAAGGACAACGTTTTCTGAAACTTTTTCTTCCAATGGTACATTGTTTGAAGATGCTTTTCTATCACACTTAAACATCTGGAAATATCCCACCGACAAGAACATATTGTAAAACAAAACTTTAATTAAAGAGTAATATATGGCTTGTTTGTGTTCGTGTTGCAATACCTTGATAATTCCTTCAGGGCAAAATTACACAGTGTAAACCTATCACTCTTCAAATGTTGTATGCTTGACATCACTTCTACGAAACATTAATTTTAAGCTTAATTACAGCTAGCAAATGAGAAAATTTCTGAGTAAAAATAACCCTCTACATAATTGAATTTTGGAATAATGTAAGTTTTGAGGTCCATTTCAAATATTAAGGCTTAAAAGGTTTACTGAAGAGTCTGAATTGAGAATTCAGAATGAAGAGTCTGTCAGATTTATACAGTGTATCACCGAGGCTTTTATTTCCTTGATGGTATTGATTTCATATCAAAAATATCAAAATGTACATTTTCACACAAACAGTTGCAAACCAATGTTTCTACCAGTTAACTTTGGTATTTCTGGCACCAGCTTTCTTGGGAGAAAATTCCAGATTTTCCTGGGGGCTTGTGTTGGAATTTCTAGTTGTGTTTTTAAGCCTAGGGGCCACTCATTTTAGAGTATAAACTAAAATGTTAAATTGTGACCAATTATTTTCTTCAAGAACTCCTACTGTGAAGCATCCACAAACCCCTAGAATTTAATTAACAGGTGTGGTTCCTTAGAAACTTCCAGAAAAGAGAGCTGGAGAAATAGCTCAGCAGTTAAGAACACTGGATGCTCTTCCAGAAGATCTGGGTTCAATCCCAGCACCAATATGGCAGCTCACAGCTGTCTATAACTCCAGTTCCAGGGGATCTGACTCCCTCCCATACACACATACAAAATACAATGCACATAAAATAAAAACAAACCATTAAAAAAAAAACTTCCAGGAAGAGAAATATCTAAGAAATGTCTATTTGGAACACAGATGAGGAGGACAGGGTCGTGATATAGGACTATATGATATCATGGCATGGCTAAATTCATTTCAGATAGGAAGATATATTAATATTGTAGAAAATCGACAAACTATAACCATATATATTAAGCTGAAGGTCTGCAGTGTTACTGGAGAGTTATGCGGATAAATGCAAACAGGGAAATGTGTTACTATTTTAATCTTTTCCTCTTTTTTGT
>NC_022009.1:34621377-34645565 GCF_000317375.1 Microtus ochrogaster | reverse complement strand
CACACACACACACATGCACGCACATTACTGTTTAGCCTGTCATGGTCTGGAGTCCATAGTGTAGACCCGGCTGGTCTTGAAACTCCTTCCTCTGCTTGCCTCTGCCACCTGAGGCTTTTAGTACCATGCCTTTTTAGCACCAGCCTTTAAAGGAAATTCTCTTGGATATAAATTTAGTAAGAAAAGAGCACATGAAACAAACTAAAATGATCTTTTACTTGAAATTCATTAAAAAACTTCAGATGGGTCCTTTTTGAGTGACAGCTGAGGGAACTCTCTTAAAGGAACTTTTTAAATTCCTGCAGAGAAGGGCTCTGGTCCTAGTACCTATAATTATGTGTAGAAGAAGGAGAGTAAAGTCCAAAGTCTGCAAGTTTGTGTTGGATAGCGGATTTCAGGGAACATTCGAGAGTTCTCTGGTTGCATAAGTGGCATCCATCATCTGTGTATTTGTTTGCTCTTCAATAAACACATTCTAAAAGCTTATTGCATGTGGATGAGGTAGTCATATTTACTTTTGCAAATGATGCATTAAGTGAATGTGCCAATTCTTTTAGTTTGTCCCCAGAGCCAAGTGGAGGGGTGGACTGGGGTGAGGTGAGGGCCTGGTTGGGGCTGGGTTGTGAAAGGTAAACCAAAGGTTGTGGAAGTAAACCAAATCACCACCTTGTATCCTCAGCAAATTTACAGAATGACTGTTGTCCCTGCTGCCCCCTGGTGGTGAGATCAGAGAATGAGTTCTCCCTGCTCTGCCAGGCAGTGGGGACTCAGGATGGAAGGCAGATTGGCTTGAGTTTCATAGGAATGTTTCACAGAACTGATCATGAAGCAAGCGTGAATGCTGCCTGAGAAAGTGGCTGTGAGGTGGGGTGAGGGGTGATTTGGCCAAGCATTCCGTCTACCTTTTCCATTGGACGTACCAGCATACCCTCCTTGCTGTGGTCCCTGGGTTGAGAAGGGAAGAAAGGTATGTAGCACCAGCCCGCAGCATTACCAAGTCAACAGCGCCGTCTAGAGGCCATCTGGAAGTCATTGTGTGTGTAGCGAAATCAAGTCTTCCGAACAGATTCCAAAACCATTTAGATCGGTGATGTGTGCTTACAAAATAAAGTACTTTTAATAATCTGGGGTTAGTGAACAGTTTTCAGTTTATTGCTGATTAAAACAGATCCCTATCTTAAATCATATTAAAAATGTGTGTGCTCATGCATGTGTGTGCTGTGTTTGTGTGCACCACGGTGTATGGAGATCAGAGGTTGGCTTTCAGGAGGGAGTTTTCTCCTTCCACCTCATTGAAGCGGGGCCTGTTTTGTTTTCTATCCCTTTACCCATTGAGCTGTCATACCAGCCTTAGTTTTCAAACTGCAAGTAGACTACGTACGTTATTTCAGTGGTCAGACATGAATAGTATCCATTTGAGTATGCATATGTACTTTAAATTTGTACTCTAAACAAACCTCAAAGAGATCCTCCTGCCTCTGCCTCCTGAGTGCTGGGGTTAAAGGCATGCACCACCACTGCCCAGCATGGCAACTCTTAGAAAGAAAAACATTTAATTGAGGCTGGCTTACAGTTTCAGAGATTAAAGCCATCATTGCCATGGCAAGAAGCATTGTGGGATGCAGGCAGACATGGTGTTGGAGAAGGAAGGGAGGGTTCTACATTTTGATCTGCAGGCAGCAGAAAGACACTGGGTGCCACAGTGGGTGCAGCTTGAGTTTATGAGGCCTCAACGCCTGCTCCCACAGTGACACACCTCCTCCAACAAGGCCACATCTTCTCATAGTGTCACTCCTACGACCAAGCATTCAAACATGTGAGTCTATGGGGCCATTCCTATTCAAACTACCACAGCCCACCTTTTAGTAAAGTCCACACGTCACATGTTAGTGTTGTCTAAGATTAGTGATCACTTAAAATTAATGGACATTGAACAACACAAATAATTCTTACTATATTTGTTACATGTGATATTTTGATATCTAACAAATAAAGCTTGCCTGAAGATTAGAGTGCCAAGCTAGTCACTAGTCAGTCATAGAGGCCAGGCAATGGTGTCAAACACCTTTAAACCCAGCCAGCACTTGGGAGGGAGATGGAGGCAGACGGATCTGAGTTCAAGGCTACTCTGGTCTACACAAGATTGATCCAGGCAAAAAGAGTCAGAGGGTGGTGGCTCACACCTTTAATCACAGCATTAGGGAGGTGGAGATAGGAAGGATTATGGCTGGGAGGAGAGAGGAATAGAAGGTGGGAGGAGCTAGGAGCCCACTGCATTCAGTCTGAGGATTCGAGACAGGCTCTTGCCCCTTGGTTCTGAGGATTTCGTAGAGATGAGAACTGGTGGCTGGCTGTTCTGCTTCTCTGATCTTTCAGCTTCCCCCACCCAATGTGTGCCTCTGGGTTTTTATTATTAAGACCAATTAGAAACTGCACTACAGTTACTTTTCTATTACCATGACAAAACACCATGACCAAGATGACTTATAAGGAAAAACATTTAATTGGGCTCACAGTTTCAAAGGGCTAGACTATCATACAGGGAGCACAGCAGCAGCAGGTAGGCATTGGTGCTGGAGCAGTGGCTGAGAACTCATATTTTCATCACAAACAGGAAGTGGAAAGAGAGAATGGGGGAATAGCACTCTTTTCAAAATCTCAAAGCCTGTCCCTCCAACAAGGCCATACATCCTCATCCTTTCCCAAAACAGTTGCTTGGTCACAGTATTTCATCATGGTAACAAAAAATAACAGAAACAGCCAGTGATGACGGAGAAAAGGCATGGTAGATAGGACAACTGAGGGCTCACATCTTGATCTACAAGTAGGCAGAGAAAGAGAGGCACACAGAACGGCACTGAGCCTATTGAAACCCTCAAGCTCACCTGCCCCCAATGACACTTTACCTTCAACAAGGCCACCTTCTAATCATTCCAAAACAGTCATCAACTGGGGACCAAGTATTTACACATTAGTCCATGGGGCCATTTTCATTCAGACCACCACGCTTAAAATAGTTATTATGTAATTTAAGAGTTAAACTTTCGGAAACATCCCTTTGAGTTGGTTAGGGGAGTTCAGGTCATCCCCCAAACAAAATAGGGTATTGCCTTTGCCCTTGCTCCTCCCCCAGAGTTTGAATATAAGTCCCCATTGCTGATGACACCACAAGCTTTAGATTCAGGACTTGGAGGAACTAAACTGTGGTTGAGCTAGAAGCTTCTCCCTGAACTAGCTTACAGAGTACCAGACGGTGCCATGCAAAGTTGCCAAGGAAGAAGAGCAATCAACAGTTCTATCTGGATGTGACACCTATGAACCACAATGACTAGAGCAGCAAGAGATTTCCAAAGGTACAGTAGTGGTACTTAGAATTTGTGTGTGCGTGCGTGCGTGCATGTGGGGTGGGGCGTTTCAGTTTACAACTCCATCACTGAGGGAAGTCAGGGAAGGAACCAGAATTCAGTGAAGCAGAGGCCATGGAGGCATGCTTACTAGCTTGTTCCTCCTGGCTTGGTCAGCCTGCTTCTTATACAACTCGGCGCTACTTTGCCCAGTTGTGGCATGGCCCGCAGTGGGACAGTCACATTAATGTCAATCATTAGCCCCACAGGTTTGCCCACAATCTTGTGGTGGCATTTTCTCTTGAGGGTCTTTCTTCCCAAATGACTAGTTTGTGTCAAGCTGACAAAACTGGCCAGAGCAATTGATCTCTTGTCAACGGGACACACAAACACATTACTATTCAACTACAGCCTTTAGTGATTATTCCCCAAATCTCATGTTAATAGCAATACCTCATGGATATGGGAAGTTGACATGAAGTGGGGTGGGTTGGGGGAGGCAGTGCAAAGGAACCTGTGGTTCAGCACTTACATCTTGGAGGTAACCAAGCCGTGTAATTGAACTTAAGGCCCACTCAATAGGAGGTAAGTCGCGCCTGGTAATGTAATTCTAGCCTACTACCCATGGCCATAGAACCTAGAGGAAGACCTACTACTGCCACTTCCTTAAGCCAGTTGTCTTAGTGAGGGTTTCTATTGCTGTGAAGAGACACCATGACCATGGCAAATCTTAGAAAAAAAGTTTAATCGGGGTGGCTCACTGACAGTTCAAGGTTCAGTCCATTATCACGGTGGGACATGGCAGCATGAGGGCAGACATGGTGCTGGAGAAGTAACAGAGAGTTCTACATCTTGCAGGCAACAGGAAGTGGTCTGGAACACTGGGTATCTTGAGCCCACCCCTACAGATACTTAGCTCTTCCAACAAGGCCATACCTACTCCAATAAAGGCAAACCTCCTAATAGTGTCACCCCCTAAGAACTTACATTCGAACTCCCACACCAGTATCTTTAATGCATTCTCCATGCTCATCCTTACATCCACAGATAAGTGTAGACCACCCCTTGTTATATTAACTCATCTTTTAAAACAAAATTTAAAGAGAAACTAAAGAATATTAAGATGTCCTAAAAGGTATAAACATTAGAATGGGTAAAGGCTCCAAAGACAAAAAAAACTGGATTCAGAGTTAAAGCATAAAAATGGCCTGGCATGCCAAAGGGCAGATACTCTCAATCCTCCAGCCTCCGTACATTATAAGATGCAATGCTTTAAGACCATCCCAGATTATAAACTATTTCCCAATGATCATGAGGCCACTATGTTGGGTCAAACATGTTCCTCTAAAAAGCAACTTTAGAAGTGGTGGTCAAAGAGCCCCAGGTAACCCAGTGGTTCCCACCTCCGGCATCTGCACCCTTGTATGCCGTCCCCTTAACCCTTAAGTATGCAAGAGACCCATGTCTTGCTTGCTTCTAATCAAGAGCTAAAAAAAGAAGTGCTGGCGAATGACCCATCTTGCTAGCAGTCTCTTCCACCTTCACAGACAAGCAGCCAGGCTGTGGCCTGCTTAAGGAGCGTGCACGTGGCAGGGATGGCGAGCAGTCATCTGCCCACCAACCAGCCAAAACCAAATGAAGCCTCAGATCTATGGTGCAAGGAAAAGAATTCTGCCAATTGAGCATGGAAGCAGAGTCCCTCGGGTAAGTCTCCCAATGAGATCACAACCCTAGATTGTAGAGCCCCGAAGTAGAGCACACATCACTCCTGTGTTTCAATTCTTGAACCACAGACAATAGGATTAATAATAAGTATATGGTGTTTCAAGATGCTAAATTTATGGTAATTTATTATACAGCATTGAAAATACAGAAATCTTAATATGTAAAAAAGGAAAACAAGAAAAGTTATATTGAGTTACTGGTCACATGGAGTATTTATTAGTGAAGATCCAAAGGTTAGTCTTCAATGCCCATTTCCATGATTTTTAGAGTTGGTAATTGCTTGTCATGATCACTGCCGTCTTTGATGCTGGGGAACTGAACAGATGGGGACAGTACTGTGCTAAGACAACATAATTCCCTGGAAGTCTCAACACTTTCAGAGTCACTGTCACCTTCAATGACATCCACAGAGGTTTCCTGGTCTAGTAACCTGTCAGAAATACTTGGATTGTTTTCATCTAAGGCTGAGGCCTTAAGAGCTGTCTCATCGTTGACCTGTTGAACTATAACATTTTCGGAATCCTTGAATTTACAGCCAGGTATTAGGAATTCACCCGGTAAAGAGAACATCTTGTTTTCATCCTGCGGCACAGACGACAGCATGCCCAGAGCCTCCTGGAACTGCTGACGCTCTTGCTCAATTACCGTACCATCATTACTTGTACCTTCATCTGGTTTTGAAATCAGAGCCTTTTGAAAATCAAGTTGATTCAACATTCTGAAATCGCTCTGCTTTGCTGGCTCTTCCTCAGATATGCAGCCTAAATCAATCTTCAGGCCATGTAGCAGGTAGCGCATTTTCCCCTAGGATTATGGAAAGGAATATGCAATTATGAGGATCATTATACTAGCTAAGCTAATAAACTAAACCATGTCTGTGTGCAGTGCTGATAGTCTCAGAGGACTAACACTTCCACAGCCCCTGTGCCCCTTCCCCTCACAAAAAGCACCCAGGGGATAGTACCTATTTTAAATGAGCTCTTTTATGGTCTATGCAATGTTTTACAAAAACATAAAATTCTAAAGAAAGACAAACCTCCTCCAAATGATGTTTATTCTGTTTTATATGTCGTTCAAACAGTCGTTCTAAACACCTACAAATGATCAAGAAAAATATTAACATCTTAAAATCAGATAACCCATTCAATGTAAAATAGGAACATAATATAAAAGCTGACAAAGGCTGGAAAGTGGTTTCCAGATGAATCATTTTCTCTGTGCAACTGGAGACCAATCTTTCCTGGTGTCTACTTTTCTAAACTGTCAGGAAGCCTGCCTTGGGTTACACATCTAAGTTATATAATAGATACCAGTGTATCTGAAGACCTGAGTACTGTTTCTGTGAGTGTTTTAGGTGAGACACAATACTCCCCTCCCTGCAGAGCTCTCTCTCTCTCTGTAAGACAGACACCAAAAGCTCCCTGCGCTCTTTCCCCACACCCTTGAGAAAATGCTCTCATAGAGCTGGTTCACCGTGCTCCTTAAGTATACACTCCATTGATGATAGGTCAATGACCTCCAAGTGAATGCCAGGTATTTACGCTAGACATACAATCTGCCTCTGCCCGTCCCTGACACGGTCTGCTATGAGGCTCTAGGTGGCCTGGAACTCTAAGCAGATCTGGCTGACCTGGAACTCAGAGGTCTGCCTCCTTGCTGGGACTAAAGGCCTGTGCCACCAGGCCTGGCTCACAGAAACAATGTTACCTATTTCCCTGCCAAAGGCAGGGTATGAAAGCCCTGCAGAAACTGTGTTACATCTCTAGGATGAGATTCCTTTCCCTAAAGTCAGTCACAAGCCCTTCAGAGAATTTAACTCAGATGTGACTAGCCTCAGGGAATGTATTCTTTCTACACCAGGCCCAGAATCACAATAACCTATTCACAGGTTTCCTGAAAACAACAACTAATTTCCTTGGTCACTCAAGTTACCATGGTTCATACTATTCAGTGAGATGAGCCGACCTGTAGAATAGGAGGTCTGGATTATTCTGTCATTTTTAAAAGACCAAGAAACTTGTATCCTACTCTTTATAAAAGTTACTGGTCACATTCTGGAATATGTGCACCGTGGCTTTTTTCTGTGCTTCTGTAGGTGGGACTAAGTAATACATATTCAGGTACATGCATGCGCGTGCACACACACGCACTCTCTGGTCAACAGAGGCACTTCGAGCATCCCTCAGGCTGAGAATACCTATTCTTGCACCTTCTAGTTTCTTTCTCAGGATGGTTCTATGTTTAGTCTTATGAACCAAAATTAAATCTTAAGAGGAAAATATAAACGTTTAAGGGAAAATGTAAATGCTATGTAAAACTTTTTGGTTTTGTGATAAAAAAAAAACCATAAAAGTTACCATTTTAGCCATCTAAAATGTGTAGTCCAGTAATGCTAGACATATCTGTTCTACAAAACTCCTATGAAACTCTTAAAATTAACAGTTTGCATGTGAATGTGTGAGTGTGCATGCCTGTGTGTCCTCAAGGTCAAGGGCAGCATCGGTGTCTAACATTCTCTGCCTATTCCTCTGTGGCAGGGGTTCTTCTGAGCAGAAAATCCTCCAGTCTGCCCACGCTCCAACACCCAACAGCCCTGGAGTTATAGCCCTGCATGAGACTCACTTGGTTCATTATGTGGGTGCTGAGATTTGAACTTGGGTTCTCATGGTTGTATAGCAAATGCTTTTAAACACGGAGCCATTTTCCAGCCCCCATTAAACATTTTTTTTTTCAAATGACAGTATTGGCACACACCACTGGTCTTTTTATTCCAATAACAAAGTGTTTTCCTTCATTAAAAAGTAAACCCTGATAAAGGGCTAGAAATGGCCACTGCAATGTCTGCAGTTGTGTGTAGAGTGCACAGTCCTATGCTCTGCTACATGAAGTGGAATCTAACGCTCAGTGGCTGTAGACAGAGCAGTGTTTGAGCTGCACCCAGCACACAGCTTCCAAAAGCAACGCAGTGGCTAATCTGGTTTTGCAAACTCTCCATTTCCTATAAGTACACAAAGAGCTTTTCTTTTGTCTTTATTAGATCTTACATGTTGTAGTAAAGATGTTGTGGGTGGATAAGAGGGCTCACCAAGTGGAGGTACTCGACAGCAAGCCTGATAATCCAAGTTCAATCTCCAGGACCCACACGGTGGAGAGAGAACTAACTCCCATAGGTTGTCTTTTGACCCTCACAGCATGCTGTGGCATGTGAATACACACACAAACACCCTTTGATGGCCTGCTGTGGCATGTGACCACACACAGAGACACACACACATAAATGTAATAAAATTTGAAAGCTTGTTTTTGATTCCCATAAGAGTTTGTGATAGCAAGGTGGAATTACGGAGGTTTTTTAAAATGGTAGCAAAAATTCAATTCATTATACGGTTTGATATAACTAAGATATAATAATACTTAAATGAAAAATATCTATTGTTTTTTGTAGTGTATAGATAAAAGTCTTTATAATTTACAATCAATTATAAAAATATAATTATAAGACGAACATAACTTTTTATATCCTAATAACTTAAAAAAATTTTACCATATGAAAAATATTCAATGTACATCTCAACTCCCACACACATTAAAAAAAAAATCTCGGACTGGAGAGATGGCTCAGAGGTTAAGAGCTTTGCCTGCTCTTCCAAAGGTCCTGAGTTCAATTCCCAGCAACCACATGGTGGCTCATAACCATCGCTGGTGCTCTCTTCTGGCCTGCAGGCATACACGCAGTCAGAATATTGTATACATAAAAAATAAATAAATATTAAAAAAAATCTCTAACCTGTTGGAAAATAAACCAAGTTTCAAAATTTCATCTGTCACATTTTCCATGAAGTCCAGGTAGAGCAGCTCCTCTTCACTGCAGAGGAACACAAGCGCATCAGAACCATCACACAGAGGGGAGGTCACGCAGGAGCACCCAGATCACCACTACAGGGACTGCTGCCCACGAGTACAGGAATACTATAAACAAACCTGCTTTCTCATGTTCAAAAAGGAAAACATAGAAGTGAGAAAATTATCACCCAATGGAGTAAAATTTCATCTTTGTGGAACATTCATAACAGCAAAAAGACAAAGAGGGCCCACCCAGGGAAGCAGGGGCGTGATGCTTATCGAGCTCTGTTCAGCATCTTGTGTTCAAGCTGGGAAATTTACTGACTAGAAAGATTGCTTTTTTTTTCTTCAAAATCCTTATAAAAAAGAATTTCTAATAGGCAAATTTATGGATGAAAAAATGTAGTAGTAATTTTTTAATTGGACACATTTCTTACGATATACTACTTCATGTCTAACTTCTAGTACCTGTTACAAGAAGGTCAGGACACTACCGTTATTGATTCTAGTTAGCTCAAACTCGGGAATGAATGGAAACGGCAAGCTTACTCAACTGGAGACTAACTGGGGATGGGTGGGTGTGTAAACCAGCGTGTTAAAAACCAATCCATAGGAACTTGCTTAAGAACAAATAAATGAAACTATTAAGCAGACTACTTTCCTGAAAACTATAACTTAAGAATGTACCGTAACCACTGAAAGCAAAGACGACAGTCTGCAAAGTGGTGGAGCGGCCACAAACCTCCCAAGAGGCCCCTGAGCTTCAAATCCTTTCCTGTAGGGTTCTTTACTAGATTAATTTATAAAAATAAGCAATTATTAGAAATTATTAGTAGATATTACTAACTTAGGGACACATTTTCACTAAAGATAAGATGCCCGACAATCTGTCCATCAGCATGGATTAAATGACTGATACTGCAGAGCTGGATGTAGAAAGGCGAGTTCCCATCTTAATTTATCTTATCAGGCTTTTCTGATCTTAATTCTGCTTCCCACTCAAGTAAAAAGAGGTCAGAGTGATCTTACTCAGGGTAGATTTTGCTGTCTGAAGAAAGCTGTGTAGAGAGCTCACAGAGCGTCCTAGAAAAAGAGAGAGGGAAAATGTTCTAACAGCAGCCATAAGGGTAGGCATACAAAAATTCCATGATTGATATTCTGTCTACATTAGTAGCTATATGCTTTGAAATTTCTAAGTATTTTCCCATCTGTGATTTAGTTCTGTGGGAGTGTGCATGCATGCATGCATGCATGTGCACATGTGCTAACATGTGCTGTTTGTTCAATGAGTTTCCAGGACAGAGTTGGTACTCAACCTACTATAGTCTTAGAAATCAAGATGTCCCTGGTAAAGGGCTAAGGGAGAAGATGCGCCTCTTCTTCCTGTCTGCTCCAAACCATGTCCTCATTCTCCCCTGTGAATGCTCTTCCTCCCTCATCTCACAGCCAGTCTCCTACACTGGAAATGCAGTTAACAGCCGAAGCTTGCTGGTCCACATCTTTGCTGGGTGTGATGTCACAGTCACTAGGCATGGGACACATTTTTGCTAGGTGTGATGTCACAGTCACTAGGCATGGGACACAGTGTTAAAGAGCATCTCCCAACAGCAGAGCAGACAAACACTGGCATGTGGGAATGTTACACATCACAAATTTTTAGCTCTTGAATTTTTTAAGATTTTTATTTATTTATTTTGTTTACAGTGTTCTGTCTGCATGTATGCCAGGAGGTCAGATTTCATTACAGATGGTTGTGAGCCACCATGTAGTTGCTGGGAACTCAGGACCTCTGGAAGAACAATCAGTGCTCTTAACCTCTGAGCCATCTCTCCAGCCCCCAAGGCTTTTGAAACTTTTATTAATACAATTATTGTGTGTGTGTGTGTATGAGTGTGTGAGTGTGTGTACAACTTTCAGGAGTTACTTCTCTCCTCCTCTCATGGGTGCTGAGGAGCAAACTGTTTATCAGGCTTGCATGGCGAGCACTTTCACTTGGGAGCAGCCTGTCGCCTCCAAGTCGCACAGCTCATCTAATGGTGAGGTCAGTTCTTCAGCACTGTTGGTGTCATAGAAACTGGCTAACACCATTGCCAGAGGACGGGCCTTGAGGATAGTCTTCTCTAATGTGAGGAGAGACAGCAACTACTGCACACTAGCATCCCTTCCCCTTATTAACACATTAGCACAACTGACTCTCACCTTTACTAACAGTGCCACAGAACTGTGTAATACTAAAATACATTAGCACATGGAATTAAAACAGCACTTAGGGGAAATGCTGTGCGTCTATTACACAGGAAAGCAAATGGAAGCAGGGTTTCACTCTGAGACCTAGGTTGGTCTCAAGCCCCCCAAATATATAAGGTGCCACTCACTTTTGGGAGGAATGCTGCAGAGTGCCATCTTTAATCCTGTCCCATCCTAAGTTTGGTCCTTGTGAAGATAAAGGACAGTTTTTGTCCTCAGCACCATTTGCCATGGAACTAAGTGCCTGGAAGTGGTACAAAAAGAAGAAATTTAATTTTGTTTCAAAACTATGTTCTGAAAGAAAACAGCAAATATTAATAAAAATAAACACAAAAAGTACCTGATATATTAAAACAAACTAACAAAAAAAGAATAGCCTATCTGTGGGAGTCTAGCCTGTTTGGATGCTCACCTTCCTAGACCTGGATGGAGGGGGGAGGACCTTGGACTTCCCACAGGGCAGGGACCTTGACTGCTCTTAGGACTGGAGACAGAGGGGAGGGGAGTGGAGGATGGGGGGAGGCGGAGGGAAAAGGGAGGAGGGGAGCAGGCAGAAATTTTTAATAAAAAAAAAAAGAATAGCCCATCCAATTAGCATTTTACCCATGTTAATAAGAAGCATTTTAAATGGCATTAGGAAATCATTAATAATACTGTGGGGGAGTCTGCACCTGTGACCCCAGTACTGAAAGGATGAAGCATGAGGTCACAGTTCACAGGTTACCTGGGGACCTGGGAGAGAGGCTCATCACCATGAGCAGTCCACAGCCATACACCTTTTACATTTTTATTTTATTTTATTTGAGACAAAGTCTCACTATTCAGCTCTGACTATCCTGGAACTTGCTGTCCTCAGACTCACAGATATCACCTTTTTCTGCCTTCCAAGTGCTGGGATTAAAGGTGTGTGCCACCATGCCTGGTTAGCCACACCACCCTGAAAGTGCCCCCGTCTTGTCTGATCCTGGAAGTGAAGCACAGCTGGTCTGGTTAGTAATTGGATGGGAGACATCATCCCTACACACAATGTGTACATACCCACATTAAAAAACAAAAACTAACAAAAGTAAGACCAGAAACCCATGAAAGTATACAAATTTGCAGCTTTTAAGTAAATTTGGGGGAAAAATTCATTGACTACATTATTAAAAATTCAAAAGCACATCTGTTTCAAACACCCACTATGTCACACATGAAAGCAGCTGTAGTAGCAGTGGCATATGGGCAATATTAACAAACAAAACGATGGCATATTACTTGAACAGATTTCTTCTGACGTGTCACAAATAATATTTTACTTGCATTAATCTTTACAAAGTTATGTTTTGTTTTCAAACAGGTCTCCTGTAGCTCAGGCTGGCCTTGAAATTCCTTTGTGCCTGATGATGACTTTGAACTTCTGATCATCCTGCCTCTTCTAACATCTAAGTACTGGAATTGCAATCATGTACTGCTGGGGCTAGTGAGATGGCTCCACGGTTAAGAGGACCAAGGTTTGGTTCTCAGTGCCTACATGGCTACTTGTAACTTCCTTAAATCCAGTCCAGCAGATCCAGCACCCTCTCCTGACCTCCTTGGGCACCCCAGCCATGCACATGGTACACATAGATGTAGGTGACCACACAGACGCATATGTCGGCCAGCCTGGTCTACATAGTGAGCTCCTGGATATCCAGGGCTACTTAGACATACCTTGTCTTAAAACAAAACAAACAGAACCCAAACAAACAACAACAAAAATAGAAATGAAGAAAGAAAGGAACAAGAGGTATTACTGTTGGGGCTGGAGAGGTGGCTCAGCGGTTAAGAATACTGCACAGGCTGCTCTTTAACGGACCCAGGTTCAATTCCCAGTACCCACATGGCAGCTCACAACTGTCTGTAACTCCAAGATCTGACACCCTCAGACATACATGCAGGCAAAACACCAATGCATATAAAATAAATAAATACTTTAAAAGGAGGCACTGCTACACCAATTCATGCTTTGTTTATGCTAGGCAAGTACTCTATCGAGTAAGTTATATTCCCAGTCCTACAAAGCTGATTCATGCAAAAGGCTTTACAGTTTTAAAAGTGTGGTTAAACTATAGATCTACTACAGTTATATTTCACTAGCTTTCTCAAGTCCAACACTGCTGTGAGCTTCCATTTTTCTTGAAGGGTTATGAATGAACATTCGGAATGCAATGTAATCAACTGGGATTCTTCCAATTTCCCTCGTCACCATAAGTAACGCTATGAAGATGGGAATGATGTATGATGTTGTGTGAGTGCAGGCACGAGCACACCATGGTACACGGAGACGTCAGAAGACAACGTTTGGGAGTCAGTTTTCTCTTTCCGCAGTGGACTCCAGGGAACTCGGGGAGTCACTCTTCTGTGCTAAGCACTTTTACCTGGGGAGCAATCTCACCTGCCCTGCGTTAGCTTAGTTATCTACAGGCCTAACTCTTTTCACTAAAATTCAAGGTGAAAAGAGGCATTGTTTATCAAGCCCTTCCCAGGCTAGAACTATGCCTGCTGTGCCTTCTCCCAAGGACCCTGCAGTTAGTCTTTTAGGAAGACACTTAGCTTTCAGAGGCTGTTTTCTCCATGAACTCTAAGCGGTCCCCCTGTCAAAACACTATCAATGGCTGAGATGTAAAAACATAAGTTCCTACCCATTTTCAGAAAGAAAAAAGAAGTTGAATGTGATTATTTTAATTTTGTATCCCTGAGTTTGTGTTCGACATTTAAACATGCAAACCATATTTAGAATTAATGCTTTTAAGTTAGGATATAATCCATGGTTGAAATGACTCAAATTAAATGACTGCCTGAGAAATCATATTTAAAGCTAAGATATATTAAATCACTGCTAAACATTTAAGATACAAACAATGTAATAAAGTTCATAAAAGTAAAGTCAAATGTAAAAGAATGGTATCTACGGATTCCCTTATGCTGTATGGTTTGTAATATAGGCATTGCCAATGCAAACTGCTACATAGGTAGCCTTGGCAGCACCTTTAGTACCTTGTCTACTTTTCTGTGTGTGCCGCTGAGGGGTGGGTGCTATGGTCCTGAACACAGCCTTGCAAATGCTAAGTAATTTCTCTAAAGCCAAGCTACAGTTCAGTCCTTCGTTGTTTTGAGACACAGTCTTGCTAGACAGCTTAGGCCACACTTGAATCGGCTGTATAGTCCAAGATGGCCTCCTATTCTTATCCTCCTGCCTTTACCAAGTGTTGGAATTATAGGCAAATGCCACCATACCTGGCTCTCAGAATCTGTACTTTTGAAAATGTCATTAATATTTTTACTCACCCACCTGTTTAGGCAGCCAGTGAACCATGTAGGCGCTAATAACAAATGACTCCCTAGAATCGGTAGGATCCATCTGACCATTCAGAGAGCACACGCGACAACTGCAAACAGGCAAACCTGCGCACGCTGACTACATTCTATTTCCCTCTTGATCGTCCAAACAGCTGTCTACATCTACATAAGTCAAATCATCTGAAACTCAGAAGGCACCAACAGAAAGACTCATGGTTACTACCTGCTTTATGTTCACTTCTGAGTCCTCTGAGTTCTTTGTCTCGGCTGTCCCAAACTCAGAATTAAAGCTGTAATATTTACAAAGAAATGATTGTTACTCCTTTATATACACAATGACAAGCTTTACATTAAGAAAAAGGTATAGATTCGGACGGTGGTGGTGCACACCTTTAATCCCAGAACTCAGGAGGCAGAGGCAGGCGGATCTTTGTGAGTTTGAAGCCAGTTTGGTCTACAAGAGCGAGTTCCAGGACAGGCTCCAAAGCTACAAAGAAACCCTATCTAAAAAAAAAAGGGGGGGGGATGGTATAACTCAAAGAAATTCACCTATTTACTCTTACAAAAATGTGTAATTTTTAAATATAGATCTGGAAATAAACATGATTTGATTCACATGTACTTCCTTTTTCTTGCTTGAAAAATAGATTTCAGTTAAATATACAATGGGCTAAGAGAAATGAGACTATCCTTTTAACATTTAAAAAGATATGAAACAATCTCTTCATTTCTTTCCTTCTTTACTGAATAAACTTGTTCTCAACAATTTCAGACAAATCCACAGCTCATTCTCTTTACTCTCCCCGCCCCCCGCCCTACCCCTTCCTCCCTAGATGTCCCTTTCCCGTATTCATGAAGACATGGAATGCACCCCAGTTTGTGTGCCACCCTTGCACAGAAGCCATGCCGCCTGTCTCATTTCAATTTAGATTCTGGGTTGTCAAATCCAGCAATGACTTCTTCATCTCTCCTCTGGCTGATGATTTCTGTTACAAGTCCAATTCCTTTCGTAAATTAAATCCATTCGCCATCATTGCCCCTCTTCTACACTCATAAAACTAGTATTGCAATGTTTGAATAACTAAAGTCTAGTATGGAATAAATTATAATCACTTGGCAAAGATAGTGAATATCATAAACCATCCACTACAGAAATCAAAATCAAGGCAAATTCTAATTTCCAGATGTCCCCTCAACTGTCTAAGTCATGCCTGCAGCTGTTACTACCCAGGGTGTGGACATGTGCCAGGAGAAACACAGGGAACTGGATAAATGTTTATTTTCCCTCCTGGGCCTCACTGGTTTGCCACCGTTAACACGAATATTTATTTACATCAGTGCTGTCTGATAATGTGTCTTAAGACTTCTCTGAAACAATATTTAGAAACACACAGAAGTTCGAGAGCTGTGCTTACAACAACTTAGGCAGCACTCATTTCATAGGAGCCTAACAAATCTAACAGCTACTTTTTCTGCCATTACTGCACTGCTTCCTAAGATGCCCTGGACAGCTGTACCATTCATTCCCATGAACGGCACTGCTGGATCTCAAGGTTGCAGATAAAGCGTACAACAAAGCAACAACTACTGCTTATTGCTCACTTCCCCTGACTCACTGGTCTTGCTCTCAGCTGTGGGCACGCCATACAAACCTGCTTAGTTCAGTCTGGGTTTCAGCTTCCGCCCGCCCGACTGGAAAACCCTTCCTTCTTCTGGCAGGTGTGTAGTAGCGGTACTGTGACAGGAAGGACTTCGCTTCTGTTTTTAAAGTGCGTGGGGTGAACGGCAGCTGCTTGTTAGAGAAGAAGTCAGAGTGCTTTTCCAAAAGATCTCCACTGGGGGACTTGGAGATGACCAGCTGGAAGCGGTGCGCACTTGGGAAGGCACTCCTAGGCCTCCTGTCCCAGCAGTGGTTGCAGCTCGGGCTCCTGGGTGCAGATCCTGTGTAAGCCAGGCTGAGGGGGGAGGTGCTGGGATGCCTCTGGGTGCCATTCATGAGGAATTTATTCAGTTCAGGATGACGTAGACGCAGTTCATCTGAAGAAGGGACCAATGACTTCGACAATGATGGGTACCTTGTCACTTCTTCTATTAACACACCCTGACATTGTGGTTCCCCTGAGGGCTAAGAACATTGATTTGACAGTAAGCATTTATACCAAATTCATGGAACTGGGGAGTCTCGGATTAACTTATACATGCACCCTGCCTCCAACTCTGTGAGAAAGTACGACCATTACCTCCCCGCAACCCATGATGGGCCTGGACTCAGGGCC
Source organism: Microtus ochrogaster (assembly GCF_000317375.1). Taxonomy (NCBI): domain Eukaryota; kingdom Metazoa; phylum Chordata; class Mammalia; order Rodentia; family Cricetidae; genus Microtus; species Microtus ochrogaster. The sequence goes on along the minus strand of NC_022009.1, from coordinate 34,628,809 downwards.
TTGAGCTGCTAAGCAAGTGTCCTACCACTGAACTACATTCCTGCCCTGCCCTTACTTTTTAGAAGAAAAGGAGGGTCAGAATCACATACTCAAGCTGACTCAGTGCCTCTGCTCTTTGCTATGTAAGGGTCAGCTAACTTACAAACAGATATATCTAAATAAGGAAACACATCCAGACACACAATTAGCTTCCCAACCTTTCTTTACCAAAATAAAACACAAAATAAAGTGAGTATTCTGCATTAAATTGTGAGTCCTTTGGTTACTACTCAAAAGTACACTAGCTTTAAAAAAAACGCCCCCAAACTGGGTTCATATTACAGCTGACGTACAAAAGGCTCGTCTCTTTGAAAAGATATCTCTGAATTTTACAGGGCTATTAATTAATAACCATAAGAATTATTTATGTCCATAGGATGGTATAAGCTAAGCTTAGAGTAGGGAGAAATGCATAAAGCATTAGATTGCCTGATAAGCCTTATCAGTGTGATGTTCACTAAAATGAACCAAAAAGAACCTTTACGGACAGAAGTACAGAGCTGGGGGTCAATGAGATGGCTAAGTAGATAAAGGTGATTGCTGCTGAGCCTAAAACCTGAGTGTGATCCCTGGATCTCACATGGTGGAAGGAAGGAACCACCAATTCCCACCAGTTTTCTCTCTTTCTCTCTTTCTCACATGTACACATGCAGACATGCACACACACACACACACACACACACACACACACACACGCACATAATTAGTAAATGTAAACAAACAGACAAAAAAGAAATTTGCCTAGCATACACAAGGTCCTATGTTTAATGTCCAACACTGGAAAAAAAATAAGGAAAAAGAAATACTCTTTTCTGATATGTGCTGGCAAATTGCTTTTGAGTTAATCGAAAGCGTGAAACGTAAGTCTATTTTCCTATCTCAAGCACTACCTTGTATTCTACTCTCCCCTTGGAAATCAACAGACTGTAGTATGAAATTAACTGTACTACTGATCTGCTTTAACAAGATTATATAGTCGTTTCCTTTAGTTCTAAATATTGCAAAGCCTGAATAGATATTTGCATTGAATATGGGTAACACTTTGGTAAACCACCCCAACTACAAAAACAGTCCATTGGAAAGTTCTAGAACAAGCAGTTGCAGTCTGGTGGTGTTCTGTCCACCTGCTCTGATGCCACTATGTGTGAGGTTTGTGTGATTTGGATTTCTGCAAAGTTCATGTCAAGAACATCTACCCAATTTCCAAGCACAGAACAACTGAGGCCTTTTCAGGGATGGGGCAGAAGAAGTGGTGTTCTAAGATCTAAAGTGCAGCAGCTAAAAGGGATGCACTTGGAAGGGTCTTGAAAATTGGCATCACATGATCCAGGGTGAGAGAAGGAAATGAGTGGGAAAGCCCAGGCAGCGAGGATCTAGGGTTCTGAACATGAGCTCATGTGTCTGCAGAAACTGCTACGATACTAAGAGGCAAAGTCAGCATCATTAACTGTAACTATCTTTCAGTGAAAATATTTTATAATTATTATAAATACTGTTAACCATAAAATCAACCCAATTATTAAAATATACTACACAAACTCATAATTTAAGATAACTTGGCTGTATTTAAAGTATTAATTATTAAAGATTATTAAAAATGTAGGCAAACTAAAGATTACTATTACTTCTAAATGGAATTATAAAAAGGGAATAAAAGCATAAATGAACTGTCATGGAGGCAAGCAAGATATAGAATTACAGATACTAAAGGGAAAATGAATAGACATATTAAAATGTTTGTTTTATTTTACTTTATTATAAGTGATTCATAAAGTATATTAAAATATATAATTAAAAATTTTCAACAAACTCATCTCAAAATTATTGCTTTGTATATAAAATGTTAGAGATTATTAAAGAATTACTAGACAATTATAATAATCATAAAAATATAGGGGCTGAACAGATAGCCCAGAGATTAAGAACACTTGTTATTCTTGCAGGGGCCCTGTGCTTGACTCCTAGGGCCCACATGGCAGTTCAAAACAATCTGTAACTCACGTTCTAGGGAATCTGATGTCTTCTTTTGGCCTGTGAGGGCACATGGCATGCATGTGGCAGGAAGTATAACATATATGCAGGCACTCATACATACATATACAATGAAATAAATACTGAAAAAAAAAGCAATCTACCTGAGAGTCATCACGGATGGAGAGATTAACAGGTGGTTCGCAGAGCAGATCTCCTGGCCTGTGGTCCTTAGAACAGCGTACGAGACTCTCACTCTCAACCCTACCTGCCGCCCCCACCTCACGACTCCCAGGTCTTTCTCCTGAAAGAGATGCTCTATCCAACTGTCTCCTGAATATATTCAATGTTCCTAAGCACTGCGAATTGAACATGCCAAAGGAATAAACTCATGCCTCTTATCAATGTTATCCCAGAAGAAAACCTGCTCCTTATCCTATTATTATCACTTCTGCCTTTCTCTTCATATCATCAAGTCAGATACCAAGACCTAGCAATTCTCCTTTCTAAATAATAAGCCGCCTGTACCCGTATTTCTGGTGTTCTTTATAATGCCCGGGTAGAGCTCTTAATCTTTCTCCCAGATTACTGCAACCATCCTGTAACTGGTCTGCTGGTCATTGCAGCCAGTGTAGTCTTCTAACGGGTATGATGTCACTGTCTAACTAAAAACTGCTTTCAGTTCCTCCATAGTTCTCAATCAGGAAAACAGTCCAGAGCTTCCCGAAAGGCTCCAATACCTGAGTCCTCCTTACTGACTGCTGGTAAACCGTGTCTACGTTTGTACTGAAAAGACCAGGAGTTAAAAGACAGTATCTGGTGCTTGGTAAGCAACGGGGAAGCTGTCCTGCCAAGTAGGCTTGCCCGCCTTCCCTCTCCTCTCATCTCTTTGTCTCCCTCCCATCTTCCTTTCCTTTTATTTTTTGAACCATACCATGGATAGCAGGGCTGGAACTCATCCTCGAGAGCATGGGCTACTCTCAATGGCTACTCTGCAAGTGCATAACTTGCCCGTCTTGAACCCTGGCACTCAGTAGAGACTGCAGGCCTTCGGAAACCTTGTTCCCCACACAAGTTTGCAGCAGAAATTTTACATCATTTAGAACTCTGCAAAATTTAAGCCAAACTTTATTACTAACTCAGATTTCCCCCATATATAAATTACACAGTGATAAAAGGCATGGGAGAAAGAAAACTATGGATTAAAAAATATCAATTCAAGTTAACTAGATACCAATTCAATTCCAATAAACTCAAAAATAAGACAGTGTATGAAATCATAGCATGGTATTTGGTGATATTAAACAATTATTAATTTTTAAGCATAGTAACAGTGTATTTTTTGAGAAAAGGTTCTCACTATGTTGCCTAGTGTGGCCTAAGCCTATCTTACCCATCCCCTAGTGTGCCACTACCTGTAATTAGAGGCATGCACTACTATGCCTGGCTATATCATGACTGTGGTTTAAAGTTATGTGTAAAAATATAGAATCTGACAATCATAGCAAAATACTGTAGCCGGAGGCAATGGCTGGGACTAGAGATGAGAGACCAACCACCGGAATGAGCGGGTAACACCACACTGGTTGATAAAGACATGTGGGCTCACTACAGTACTAAAGTTTGAAAAAGTGATCATTTTAGTGTTGAATTCCATGGAAATAAAAACAGCTGCTCAGAAAAATGAAATTATGAAGTTTGCAGATCAGTGTATCTATTACCCATCCCTCAGCAGAGAAGCTTGTCTTGCAAGAGACAGTAATTAACCTTGGGAGACAATGTGCAGGGAGTGAGAGCACCTGATCCTAAATGGACTGTATTTATCAGAACCCGCCCTCAAGGCTCAGGAACTATGGGGAAAGGAGGTGGAAAGACGGTACTCTCTGTACGCAGTGGATGATTCCAAAGACACAGCATTTTCAGACACAACAGGGTTAGGATACATATGAACTCACAGAGACTGTGACAACACACACAAGACCTGCACAGGTTCAAATCAGACAAAATCCCAGGGCGGAGAAGGGGAGAGTCCCACCTTTAACTAAGAAGGTATTTGAAATTGACAGCTGCTAGGAAAAGGAAAATCCGTTTTCAGGAGTGGCACTGGGTGGATCAACCACACTCCAGGGCAGGCCCAGGCCTAGTAGTCGGTCAATACAAAATGACCTCGTTTTTGTGCACCTTTTGTCTTTTCTGTTTGTTTGCTTTGATTTTCATCTTGTTCTTTTTTGTTTTTGAGAGACAGAGGGGAAAAAAAAAAAACATGAAATTGGGTGGGTAGGGGAGGGGAAAAGAATATGATCAAAATGTATGAAAAACTTTTAAATAAAAAATAACTTTCAACTTCTATAAACTAGAATATAGAAAAAGAGGAAACTGTGCTCTGTTTGTTCACTGAAGCCAGCATAACCAGACAGAGAGAAAAATGTACACCAGTAACAACAGTGTTCAGATGTCAAAATCCTAAACAAACGTTTACCTCGGAATCCAGCAATATAGAACACCTTAATGTTTTAATCACAGCACTCAGGAAGCAGAGGCAGGTGGATCTCTAAGTTTGAGGCTAGACTGGTCTACAGAACAAGTTCCAGGACAAGGGCTGCACACAGAGACCCAGTCTCAAAACAAGATGAACAAAAAACAGAACAAAAAAAAAAAAAGGAAGGAAGAAGGAAGGAAACTCGAATGTATCACAGCTCGGATGTGTTTATATTAAGGACACAAGTCATTCACTACATTAACAGATCAAACAGAAAATCACATCATCATTGCCAAGAAATGCAAAAGAACACTGGATAAAATTGCCCATTGAGATCAAAACATTCTATCAAAAATGTTTTTAATTAAAAAATTGATCTATTCATGGGAGAGACTCTGAAAACTGCAAACACCTCTCATCAAACTAAGAACAAAAGACCACTTCTTCAAATAAATGTTAGAGAAGAGTCAAAAAAAATAAAACCATAGTCTGCAGGCCAAGTCTGAGACATCATCCTTTCTAGCTGGTGGAGCTTGGGTGGAATACAGCTAGGAATTTATTTCCAAAATTGCTCATGGCTGCTTCCCCTTGGCAGGCAGCAGTGAGGAGATGTGGCCTGAAAAGCATGCAGTAGAGTCACTTGGTGCTTGATGCTCACAGTCTGCTGACCCAAAGCTACTGAAAACGGTCCCCAGCCAGGCTGCAACACCAACGTGCCTTAGAAATATCTGCTCTTAGAGAGCAGGAGAATCACCTTACCTTCTGAGGAGAGTTAAAAAGGAACTTGGAATTCATCTTAGAACTGATCTGCATTGTGGGTTTACTTAATTTAAGCTCCTTTTCACATCGTGCTAATTCTTTCTTCAGTTTCTCTCTTCGTTGTTGATCTGCATCTAAGGAAGGAAGGAAAACTTTGAAATTGGAAACAAAACACAAAAACTAACTTTTTGGTCTTGTTACATTAACAAAGTCAAAGATTTCTCCCTTTCACTGCCCTTTTTCTTTGGACACCTCTCATCACATAGGCCGGCTGTTCTAGAAGTTCTCGCCTGGAAGATTCTCACTCCAGCGTGGGATATGAGGCTAACAGCACCATACACAGCTGGTACATCTTTATTGCTAAACATGTTTACACTACTGTAAGTGACTAAAATCTGTTGTATGAGGCCGCTTGTTCATTTCCCGGCCACCCAGACTCCCAAAATAATCACACAGAAGCTATATTATTTAAATCACTGCTTGTTCAATCTCTTAAGTATATTGCTAGCTAGCTCTTACATCTAGAATTAACCCATTTCCATTATTTTATATTTTACCACAAGGCTTGTGGCCTACTAGCAAGGTTCTTTCTCCTCTGGCGGCTCCATGGCTTCTCCCTAGCTCCGCCTCCTCCTCCTCTGTCTGCCTGGAACTCCCGCCTTGCCCTAGTCTGCTAAGCCACTGGCCAAAACAGATTTATTCATTAACCAATAAAAGCAACACATAGACAGAAGGACTTCCCATATCATTTCCCCTTTTCTGTTTAAATAAAAAGGAAGGTTTGAACTTTAACATAGTAAAATTTAACATATAACAAAACAGGTATCAAGCAAGAATTACAGTTACAATATTTATATCTACTTTATTTTTTATCATAACTAAGGAAAACTATAACTATTTTCCACCTCTATCAAAGACTCAAAAAGGATATAATATTACCTAAGTAAACAAGAAGTGCATTGTAAGCTACTTCCAAAACTCTAGAATTGTTAGAGACATCTTGCTGCCTGGACAGTCACCCAAGTTCTTCTGTAATGTTGGAGCATCCATCTTCAGTCCATAGGCCCATAGTATCTAGCAGATTTTTCTATGAAGCAAGAAATTTCAAAGACAGTTCCACCTAGATTGGTGGTTTGTCAGTCACTTTCTTCTGTGTCCTGCAGAATGTCTAGCAGTCTCTTTCATGAAGCAGGAACCCCGAACGACAGTCTCACCTTTAGTCAAGTTCAGCAGTCATTTCTCTATGGGTCCTGCATGTCCAGTTCATCAAGCAGTCCAGGCAAGAGCAGTTTCTTGCCCAAATGGCTAACAAACTCCATAAGAAGTCTCTTTGATGTACATCATCCTCTTGAAGTAGATTGGTGCTGCCAGGAGCACCAATCATGAAAAATCCTAAGTTCTTAAAACATTTTAAATGACATATTCTGTAGTCTTTGAAAGGTTTGAAGAATATCTATCTACCTGAAATATATCTGTATATATATCTAGAAAACCTACAAGCTTGACTATTATAGATGACTATCTATTAACCTTTATTTCTTTTACATTTCCAAATGAGCTGCACAAACACAATACCTTAATCAAGAGCAGAACATACATACAATAAAATTGACCCAAATCTATATCAATAAGCCAAGATCCATACCAATGCAAAGTATTAACCTCTATATCATATCCCCCTTTAAATGTTAATAAACATTTATAAACGATATTGGAGAATTTGGCCAGAGTTCTCTCCAAACTACTTCCTGCTGTTTATTGGGTCAAGTAATTTTTGGAGTATTCATGAAGACCTTTCAGGTTGTTTTGGTTCATCAAACTACATTAGTCTGGAAGAATTCCATAGGTTCTCATCCTCTGTGGAAACAAAAGTAGAACCTCTTTTCCACAAGAACATACCCTTAGACCCAATTCTGAAGTCATGATACCTTTAAAATATATAGGTTGGTTTAGCTTAGCAGCCCATACAATGAAATGTCTCTCTGTCCTTAGCTCCTTCACAGTCAAAATATTCAAAGAAAACACAATAATATACAAAATCCAGACTCTCTGTATATATTCAATCTTTATGTGGCTTATTTTCTTACCCGATTATTTTTCTACAAGTTTAATATTTATTTTATTATCTTTACTCCTTTAACCTATAACTGTACTCTTTTATATTACATTTATTGTCTCCTTCTT
>NC_022009.1:34617952-34619402 GCF_000317375.1 Microtus ochrogaster | reverse complement strand
TTTTTTTCTTTTTTGTTTGTTTTTGTTTTTTCTGCTACCACTGAATCAGAAATACCTCTTTTAAGGGAGCTGCAGCATGCTACCAGCTGAAAAAAAAAAAACTGTGGCTAAACTGTGTGTGTGTGTATGTGTCTAGAATTCTTTCCAAACTTTCTCAGGTTGTATGTGAATTTAGTCAGTCTTACACTGGTATGCCAATCTGTTGGCAGAAGGCCACTTGTTCGTTACTGGCTGCCCAGACCATGAAATAATCATGCATAAACTATATTATTTGCAATACTGTTTGGCCAATAGCTTAAGCATCTTTTTAGTTAGCCCATACCTTAATTAACTCATTTCTATTATACCTCAATTATTTTATACTTTACCACAAGGCTCATGGTTTACCAGCAAGGTTTTAGCACATCTGTCTCTGGCAGCAGCTCCATGGATTCTCCCTGACTCCGCCTACTCTCTCCTCCTTTATCTGCCTGGAACTTTCGTCTTGCCCTATTCTGCTAAGCCACTGGCCAAAACAGATTTATTCATTAACCAGTAAAAGCAACACAGAGACAGAAGGACTTCCCATATCAACAATCTATGTGATTTTCTGTATAAAGAGATTCTAACTAATATGTAAGTTATAGAAATTTGAAACAGACAGTAAAGGAAGGAAAATCACTTGAGCAAGGAGTTCAAGACCAGCTTGAGAGCAACAACTTGTCTCAAGAACAAGCAAAACAACAAAGCCATGCTAACATTTTAGAAACATCTGTAGTCTTGGCAGCTGACTTCAGTTCCTTGGTACTGCTCTTCATTAGCAAACACTAGCAGAGAGGTAGTTTCATACTTCGGTGTGCTTTTTCATGGGTGCTGAAGATGGGCAGCAAGCAGTCTCACCCTCTGAGCCACGTGACTCCTGTCCTAGGTTTACTTCTTACAGTGACATCAATGTATCTTACTAGTCAAGAAGCTTACATGAAAATAAGAGCAAGCTTCCCTTATTCCCAAGTATAATTTAATGGCATCAGTGCTAATAAGTGAACACAGGTCTATCTAAACCAAACCACCACTGAAATAACTACACACAAGAATGATTTTTAATGCTATTTGACTTCTCAAGAGGATGTTTTTCTTTCCAATCTGTTTTGAAGTTATCTAACACATGCATTATTCACTTATCTGCCAGGGGACATTTAGATTGTCTCTGGATCTTTGCTATGAGGAATAATGCTACAGAACATAGAGGTGTGCATATCTGTGTGCCTTACCTGTGTGGGTAAGCGTATTGGACATTTTCTTTAAATGTAGTAGGGCCCAACTTACTGTATATGGTGTCAACCTTATGTACGTGATCTTGAGTTGTATAAGAAAGCAAGCTGGAAAGGCTGTCAGCGGCATTCATTTACAGACTCTGTTTTAGTTCATACCTCCAGGTTCCTGCCTAGACTTCCCTCAGTTGTGGAGACCC
>NC_022009.1:34612669-34617612 GCF_000317375.1 Microtus ochrogaster | reverse complement strand
CTCTGTAGACCAGGCTGGTCTCGAACTCACAGAGATCCACCTGCCTCTGCCTCCCAAGTGCTGGGATTAAAGGCGTGCGCCACCATCGCCCGGCCCCTAAGAGAGTTTTCAAAAAATATGAATGAATGAATTTTCCAAATGTTTCTTCTGCATCATGTGGTTCTTCCCTTTTCCTTTGTTAATGTGGTCCAACACACTGATTCATGGTACGTTCAACCATCTTTGCACGACCATTTGGTAGTGGTAGAAGTTTCTTTTTAAAAAGTGCTACTGAACTTGCTGATCCAATTGTCTATTCAGGTTTCCACTCTTGGTTCAATTTTTCTAGGCTATGCATTTCTCAGATTTTATCCAGAATCCGTTTATTCTAGGTGATCCAGTTTGTTGGTGTGTAACTGCTCACAATAGTCTAGGATCCCTTTTATTTCTGAGGCCTCTATTGGAATGGCTCTTCTTTCATTTCTGATTTTCAGTCTTCAGTTTGCCCAAGAGTCTATCAGCTTTGTGTTTTCAGGGAACCAATTTCTGCTTTTTAAAGTGTTCTTGTTTTTCTGTATCTCTTCTGTAATCTTTATTATTTCTTTCCCTCTACTAACTGGGGCTGCTTTTCCTTTCTACTTTGTTTTCTTTTTCCTGTTTTGCGCTGTGCTGACATGAGGTCTCAAGCATGTGAAGCAAGTCCTGTAGGGTGAGCGCACTACAGCCTCAATTATGTTAATGTTTCTGAGATTTACACGCAAGTTCTTTGAGATTCCCTTTCTTTTACAGGGTAGCATTTGCACCTTAGCATTGACTGTTGTGTTTTTGTCTTCACTTGAGTCAAGCTGTTTTTTAAGGTTTGGTGCTTTTGTTTTGTTTTCATTTGCAGACTGTCTTACGATGAAGCCCAGGCTGGCCCTGAGCGTCTCACCCTTCTGTGTTGCCTCCCAGGTGACAGGTGTGTACCACCACACTTGATTTCCTCTAGGACTCAAAGTTACCTAGTTCCCAAATTTGTTTTCACATTGTTTTTAATTTTTATTTTAATTAAATTATGGTTAAAAATACTTGGAATGATTTTTGTTTTCTGAAATATGTTAAAATTAATTTGTGACTCGATGTGATAAAGCCCATTGATGTTCCATGTGTTATTAGAGAAAATGTGCAGCAAATGGGAGGAAAGCTTGGTGTGTTTATCACATTCATTTCATTAATTGTGTTATCTACGTCAGCTGTTTCTTTACTGATTATGTTTGGATGTTCTTGCCATTACTGAAAGTGGAGTATGGAATCTATTATCACTGTATTGCTATCAATTTTAGGATTTAGGTTTTTGTCACTATTCACTTTTTATATTCCTGAAGCTCCAATACTGGGCATATATATCTAGACCTTCCTATTGTACCCTTTAATGACTATCGTTTTCTCTAGAGAGAGTTTCTGACTCAAAGTCTATTTTGGTCAGCATAATGGTATATTGCCGATTTCTTTCTGCTATCATTCCTATGTACTATCATTTCTTCTTATTTTTCATTCAGTGTGTGTCCTTATATCTAAACCAAGACTCCTATAAACAGCATATTACCTTTTTCTATTTCTTTTAAGATTGAGCCAGCCACTGTATACCTTTGGAGTGGGAAGTTTAATCTACTTACATTTAAAATATATTTAGAGGTTGAGACTTATCATTTTGCTGTTTCCTATATTTTTTGCAACTGTTTTTTTCTTCTATTATTGGATTTTTAAATAAATTATTCTTGAAAACAAGGAGAACATGAGCATTTGGGGGGGTTGGTTCTCAAGACAGGGTTTCTCTGTAGCTTTGGAACCTGGCCTGGAACTAGCTCTTGTAGACCAGGGTGGCCTCGAACTCACAGAGATCCACCTGCCTCTGTCTCCTGAGTTCTGGGATTAAAGGTGTGTGCAACCACTGCCTGGTGAACATTAGCATTTTAAAATCCCTAATCAAACAAAAATAAACCAACCAACCCAAATAACTCAAGACCCCAAGTGTTATATCTGAAGAAACTAAAGGCCCTGCATGTGACTGGTAGAACGTCAAATCGTACAGATGTTAGAGAAACCCCATGCAGGTTTCCAACAATGCACAAAAGGAATTACTAGGTGTTCCACGGACTTCACTTCTGGGGATATACTCAGAGTATCTGTGTGCCCACACCACATGTAGACACGTGGTTCCCAGGGGATCACACATGACTGAGGGTGGGTGGATGATAATGTTGACTCTCCTAAACACACATGTATTTAATGTCACTGAAGTGAACACTTAGTAATACAGTAAATCATCATCTTTCTAAAGTGGTATTATGTTCAAAAGTTACTTACATTTGATGCTGGCATTCACACTTAATGGAATTGAGCAGTCCACCGCAGCTGAAAGAGAAAGAAATTTAATAATATTTTTGATATTTATAAATAGTGAGAAACATCAAATGTATAAATCACAAAAATCTCTGCAGACTTGAAGTTCTTTGCTTTTTTATTGTATTTCTGGAGATTAAAAATAAGAACAGCTAAAAAATACTATGTGGGATTAACAGCTCATTAGATAATGCAGAAGAAAATACTGGTGAAGATGAAAACATCACAAGATAAACCATAGGGAAAAAATATATAAGATAGAAAAGAGAATGAACAGAACATGGATGGCCTAAAGCCATGTCTTTACCATACACATCAACGTACTTGAATGGAATCTTAAAGCACACTGGAAGGAACAGAACAAAATGGTGCATTACACGACCTAATTCAAGACTTAATGCAAGGCTAGAGAACACAAAGCAGGCTGGTGTGGACAGGAAGGTAGACAAGTAGATAAGGAGATCGAAAGTTAAATCTCAAGACTTATTTATGCATCTGGTTAAATGATGCCAAGACAATTCAGCAGGGAAAAGATAATCTCTTCAGTAATTGATACCAGAAATTTTATATACGAGTAAGCAAAAACCAATACCCTTTTTGTCATACTATATGAAAACTCAAAATGGACCACAAACTTAAATGAAAGAGCTAAAAGTCGAACACATCTAGGAGAAAACAAATTTAGAAACCCTAAGATTAGAGAATGACTTCTTAAACACGTTGCTAGCAAACAAATTTTAAAATATCTGAAAGTTGAACTTTAGACGATTTTAATGCTATGATATGCTATTTTCCTCAATTATTTAAAACATAACCTAAACATTTTAAACTCTAGCTCATAAAGCTACACAGTTGAGATCCCATGTCACAAAAAAGTAAATAAACATTAGGTTAAGTCAGCAAAAAAAAATTAGTGAAATTAAAGTGAAGTTTATAGTAGTTAAACTTGTAGATATTCACAAAGAAGAGATGCTACTCTACACTGGCAACAGAGAGTGTTGGCGAGCACGCAACATCATGGCAACACAGACCTGCAGTCACTCTGGAAGGGATTTGCTTACAAGCTAATAAACATACAGATCTATTCGAGCAAAATAAATTTACTCATGTGAAACGAACCTATGTTCACTACTGTATGTGAACTCTTATGGTGACTTCATTTCCTAAAGCTCAAACTGAGTCAAAACAACCCAAATATTCACCAAGTCATGAATGAATCAATCAATTACACCAGATTCATTAAATGAAATACTTTAAAATTTTTTTTTGGTTATTTTGAGGTGGGTCTCTCTATATAGCCCTGATTGTCCTAGAACTCACTACATAGACCAGGCTAGTGTAGAACTCAGAGATCTCCCTGCTGAGTGTTGGGATTAAAGGCTTGGAACGCCAGTTAGAATAGAATTTATAAAGAAAAATAAATACAATTAAGGGGTAGAGAGATTGCTCAGTCAGTAAACTACTTGTTATAAAGCATAGGACCTGTGTTCTACCCTAAAACATGTACAAAAGTCAGGCATGGTGGTGCACACTAAGAACCTCGGTGCTGGGGAAACAGGCAGATCCTCAGGGCTTATAGCCAGCGAGCATACCTTAAGGGGTGGGCTTCAAGCCAGGGAAAGACTGTCTCAAAAAGAAGGAAGGACATCTGAGGACATCCTCTGGCCTCTATACACACACACACACACACACACACACACACACACACACACACACACACCTCACAAACCCCATCCCAAAACTAAGAAAGAAATATTGATAAACATAACACAGATGCCTCAAAGCATTGTGCACACTGAAAAAAGCCAGATCAAAAGTATAAATACGTATTATTCATTAACATAAAATTCTAGAATAGGCAAGACTATAGGAAAAGCGAGTAGATACTAGCTTCGGGGATCTGAGGGGAAGTGCTGTAGAGATAGGAGGGGGAAATTTTTGAGATGGTGGAAAAGTCCCATACCAGGATTAGCACACCGTTATTGTAGGGCAGAGAATAAATGTTTCTGCTTTGCCAAGTGACACAGCTGGTCACAACTAGCTGACTTTGTATTTCAGTACAAAGGCTGCCATAGCCAGTATAAAAAGAATGAACACGACTGTTCATTTTCAAATGCTACAAATACCATCCTTTTATTTTTTTTAAGCATCAATTTGAAATAAACACAGCAGTCTTTGCTCATGAACTGAAAAAAGCAAGTGGCAGGAAGACTGACATACATGCACAGTTAAATAGCCTCTAGTTTACAGTGAACATGGTAGTGCTTATAGAGACAGAATTTTCAAAGGATTGCCCTGCATACTTATAACTAGTGTGTTTTAGTCTACGTAAGTTATGTCCTAATAAAATCAATGACGGAAGGAAAAATAGCAGCCAGAATCATCTTTGTATAACTTCCCAAGTGAAAAACAGGTTATAAAATTATATTAAAGACAAGTATCTAGCTGGCCATGGTAGCATGACATATGTAGTATCTAGCTGGGCACGGTGGCATGACATATGTAGTATCTAGCTGGGCATGGCAGCATGACGTATATAGTATCTAGCTGGGCATGGCAGCATGACATATGTAGTATCTAGC
>NC_022009.1:34599335-34612569 GCF_000317375.1 Microtus ochrogaster | reverse complement strand
TAGTATCTAGCTGGGCATGGCAGCATGACATATGTAGTATCTAGCTGGGCATGGTGGCATGACATATGTAGTATCTAGCTGGGCATGGTGGCATGACATATGTAGTATCTAGCTGGGCATGGTGGCATGATACATGCTATCATGGGAGCCCAAAGCACAACACTGAGGTAAGGCCAGCCTGGGATTTATATTGAGACCATGCTTTTAAAAAATGTAAACAAAGAGAGGGCCTAGGAAGATAGCACAGTCACTAATGTGTTAGTTATGGAAGCACAAGAACCTCCGGACACAAGGACTCCAGCATCCACAGAAAAAGTAGGCATGGCAGCACACTGTTGTACTCCCAGCCCTGGGGAGATGGAGACGGAAGACCTCTGGGGCTTGCTGGCTAGCTAGTCTAGCCTTGTCATGACAAATCCAAGGACTCAGTGAGAGATGCTCTCTAAAATAGAGTGGACGGCTCTCAACAAATGACACCTAAGGTGGACCTCTGGCTTCTATATGCATATGCACATATACACACATATGTATCTGAATACATGCTTGTTCACACACATACCCAAACATGCCCCAATACACACTCATCAAATTTTAAACAGAAATAGAAAACTCATCAATATCTAACAACAAAATAATATTAGAAGAATACACTAAATGAGCTGTCTAGGCATTATGTGGTTGTAAATACTAACATGAAATGTGTCATCGACACTCTTAGTAGTCGGCACCTCACTTTAAGAAACAAATCCTCTTTGAGATAATGTACTGACTTTGGCCACAGGTCTGTCATAATGAGAAGTGAAGCTGGGGTTTAAATTAGCACAGAAAATTCAAATTTGCACATTTTTACCTTTGGCTGAAAGGATTTTATTATAGTGAACAGCCATGTGATTCTTGACCAGCTGGAGAGTGGTTAGTCTGAGAGAAGAGGAGTCAGTGCAAAAAGCTAAAAATTAAAACATATTTAATCATTACATATTTAAACTTTAATACAACATCACAAAATACACAGTTCCTGAAGTCATCCTTAGTCGCGTTCTGGAGTTCACGGGAGGAGGCTGAGAGCACATGTGCAGGCTGCAGTACCCAGCCCTCGTCTCGCCCTGCTAACACTGATTAGCAACTCACCACTTGGGTTCAAACCTCCTCAAGAATTAAGCTTTACAGGCTTGAGAATTTGGAAAAGAAATTCTAGAATATAATCAATGAAAATAATCTAGACTATAATCTATTAATAGATTGATAATTTTCATCTACTATTGATAGAATTGGTTACTATCTATTTAATGTTTTTATTTTATAACTAAAAGTCTTTAGTCACTTGCTTGCCTATGAACAGATGACTGAGCTTGGGAAATCAAACAAACCCCAAATCCCAACACCATCTACAAAAATTTTGTTCTGAGAGGCATAAGACCCACAGACTGCTTTAAGCACAGGCACAGAAAATCTATGCTGTTCATCTTTTCCTCCTCCACCCAGATTGTTTAAAGGAACTCTTAGAAGCAGCGAACACCAACACAAGTATACAGTCCTGTGCAGACATACTTTTAACACTTTTGCAGGTGTATGTGTATGATATGTGTGCATTTCCAGATGTGGGTGCACATAGGTGTGCAAGGGTGTGTGTGTGTTGGTGCCGGGAATCTTCCTTGATCACTCTCATCTCATTTATGGAAGTAGGATCTTTCATTTGAAGCCAGACTGGCCAACAAGGCTCGTCTACTAGCCAGCTGCTCTGGGCATCCCATCTCCGTCTCCCCAGGCAGGCGGGCTGTCACTCCCACCATGCATTTATATGGACTTTTGGGATCCAACTCTCAAATTTGCACAGCACGAGCTTTGGCTATTTGTCTAACGAGCTGTCTCTCTAGCCCCTGAAAAGATTTTGAGAAGTCATATGAGCTTATGCTTGAAAAAATTCAACCATGAAATAGAATAGGGCTTGAAAAACAAGGGGCTTTCCTACACTGAAACTTAGATTCCCCTCCTAGATCTATCCTTTAGTATTTCCAATCAATCCTTTTAGGGAATCTGCATACCATAAGCATGTTACTGTGGGAGACATGCCTGGAGGGGCACTTGCCTTCACTGTTCCACTCCCTCTGGCAGGAAAAACCTTTGAAGCCATTATTACCACCATTTGATAGAAGTGGAAACTGAGGCACAGAGCTGTGTCACATTCCTCACAAAGGGTGCGGTGCTGACCGGCTCTGCAAGTGCATTCTTAGAGTTAGCAAACACACTGCACTTTCCACTCTGTGCTTCTGTCTAGGTTTAAGTCTGGTTTCAGAGTGTGCGTGTGTTTTCCTGAAGATTAACTAGGGTCTTGCACATACTATGCAAACACTCGAGCCTGAGCGATATTCCCAGCACTCTTTTTACTTTTTATTTTGAGAAAGGATCTCATTAAGTTCCCAGAATGGTCCCGACCTCACTCTGTAGCCCAGGCAAGCCATAAACTTGGTATTCCCCTGCCTCAGCCTTCCAGATACTGGTATTCCAAGTTTGTGCCACCAGACATTGCTTCAAAGGCTTTTTATTTGTTTTTTTTTTCAAATCAGTTTTCATACCTGTTTCTATGTATACACAGTGGTACAAAGAAATACAATGAAGTAATTGAAAATTTCATTTCTTGATATTTAGAGGGGACAGTATGAAGGGTTTTTCATGGAAATAAGGACAATAGGTTTCCTAAAACCTATGCCAAAGGCTTTCAGAAGTTATAATAACAAAAATTATTTTAGAGTTAACACTACAATTTTACTCTGAAAACCTTAAAACATAAATGCATCACAGGCCATAGAGACTCAGCAACCCATAAATGTCAGCTGAGACTCTATCCAAGTTTTCTCTACACAGCTTTTCTTTAGGATTGTCTTTGTTCTTGATAACCATCATTTCCAAGGCAGGCACAGCTTAAACCAGACCTGGTGCTGGCAAAAGCAAACCCTAGCAGGGCGGGAAGCAGGAGGCAGCTATGTCCACATTCAAGCAGGGCACAGTAAGAGTTTGAAATTAGGACCCCCTAAATGTGTCTAAAGAATACCTACAGCATTTGATTCTAATTACTAATGTGAGGTGCAAGTGTTCATTAGGAGAACTGTTTCATCAGGTCATGTGATTTCCCAGCACAGAAAACGGTGAGTCTTTCAATGCAGCCAGTTTTAAGTAGCTCACTTACCATTGCTCTTGGTGCTCAAGTGTCCTGTAAATAGGCATGGTGGACTGTATCTGGGGAGGACAGAGGCTGCTTTGACTTTCAACAACAATAAAAACCACGAATTAGGACACGTGAAACACAACGTTCACAAAGAACAATATAGAATATTTTTAAAATAACACATTTCATTTTTAAACAAAGTTGTGAAAACTTTTATTCGGCTAGGCATGGTGGTGCACACCTTTAAACCCAGCAGTTGGGAGGCAGAGGCAGGCAGACCTCTGTGAGTTTCAGGACAGCTGGGTCTACACAGGGTTCAGATCCAGCCAGGGCTATATAATAAGACCATGTCTCAAAACAAAATAAAACCAAACCACAAGCCATGTTACTACCAGCAGTAATATATCAAAAGCAAAAATCCTATGACCAGAGATTCAACCTTTCCATTTTTGGCAAAATAAAACAGGGCTGGGGAGATTGTGGCCATCACAGAAGTACCAAAGACTTGACTTTGGAATCCATATAAATATAAAAAGCCAGGCATGGCAGCACGTGCTTGTAACTCCAGCCTTGGAGTGGCCAGGGGTGGGCACAGATAGCCACACTAGATGAATCAATGAGTTCAAAAGTTCATTAACTGATGGTTTTAACTGTCAGCTTGACACAATCTAGATTTACCTGTGAAACGTCTCAAAGAAGGAATGCCTAGATCACATTAGCCTGGCCCTGCCTGTGAGGAATATTATTTTTAAAGAAGTGTGTGTGTCTGTGTGTGTGTCTGTGTGTGTGTGTGTGTGTGTGTGTTTGTGTACACTTGCAACACTAGTGTTTTTGGAAGCCAGAAGCATCAGATCCCAAGCTGGAGTTCAAGGGGGTTTCAGACATGCAAGGAGATGCTGAGAATCACTCTTGAGTCCTCTGCAAGAACAGTGCTCTGAACTGCTGAGCCATCTCTCCAGCCACAAAGGAATTTCCTTAATTGTGCTAACTGCAGTCAAAAGACCGAGCTGAATGAAGTCAGTCCCATTTCAGGGGCCAGGCAGTGAACTAAGAAACTGCGCTGAGCAGTAAACACACATGTCCTTGCTCCTCTCTGCTCTTGACTGGCTGTGACTAGTGCTTCAAGCTTCCTGCTGTGGCTCCCATATTTTATCACAGCAACAGAAATAAAACTAAAGCAGAGGGAGACCCTACTTAGGAAATAAGGGTAGAGAAACCCTGAGGAAAGACGCCAGCCCTTAGCTTCAGACCTACACACATGCACACATGTGGAGCATTTTCTGTATGGGGCTGCAAGCTGAGCAAGTGCTCTACCGCTGAACTGTTTTAAAACTAAGTTATTTTAAGAACAGTTTACTCTGAGCCTTCAGTTTTATTAGGTCAAGTGATAAGATATCAGTTATGTCATGTGATAAATACTGATTTTATTGTGTTCACTACTAAACCATTAAATGTTTTGTTTTGAGGTAATACATATTTTGGGTTATATTTATCAGTTTTTCTTTGAGATTAGGTCTTCCTATACTATCCAAGCTAGTCTTGAATTCCTGATCCTGCTTCTGCCTTCCAGGTAGTCAGAATTACATACACACAAATGTACCCAACTAAATGCTATATTTAAAGAGAATTCCAGTAATGTAAAAATAGTGTCTGGTCTTTGAGACTGCATGAAATTAGAAAATTACAGAGCTCATCATAAAATAATTTCTTTCTCCAAAATGTAATTGTATGTTCCCCACAGCAGGGCAATGGTGGCACACACCTTTAATCTCAGCACTCAGGAGGCAGAGGCAGGTGGATCTGTGAGTTCCAGGCTAGCCTGGTCTATAAAGAAAGTTCCAGGACAGCCAGAGCTGTTACACAGAGAAACCCTCTCTGAAAAACAAAACAGAAAAATCTTTAAAACAAAACAAAACAACACAGAGTTTTAGTGTTAATGTAAGTAGTGTGCAGAACACAAATCCTGTATCCCCCAGACAGATTTTTCTGGTGTGGTGGTGCAAAGGGTCAAACCAGTGTCATTTCTTGCTCATGTATTTACATCAAGATGTGTATTCATTGGTTCCTGACATTCCTAACAGATAAATGTCATGTTAAAACTCACAGAGCTGAAGGGAGGAACAGATGGCTCGTTTCGTCTGAGCCCTCTCTCAGGAGCTGCGCCCTTGAATGGGGTGTATTTTTCTGTTTACATGACTTCTGTTTTGCCCAGTGCAACTATACAGGTAATACTGTAGTAACTATATCTACTGCTTTCAATATATGAAACACATATATAATAGTATATATAACTTTTTTATTTCTATAACTACTTTTATAACTGTTTAACAATTCTTTATACTCCTCATTTAAATCACCCCAGACACAATTTCTATATCCTGATTGGACCCAGAATGATCCAAAAGTAGTCTCAAACCAAATGGCCAGAAAAAGAACATTCTCTGAACTAATACTAAAAATTGGTGCATGAGATTGATGGTCTTTCAGGATAGTCAAATTCTTCAGCTTGGCTTCCTATATAATTTGATTTTACTAATAAGTGGAAGAAAACTCACTGGGGGTGGGGGGAAGATGTTTCAGTATTTTCCCCAAATTGCTGGAAGTTTAGGAATAGGTCATTTATAAAAGTATCTCCATGGGACCAACAGATTAAGAAATCTTTCCTAGTCCCTTTTCAGCTAGCTGTCCTAACAGGTTACCTGTCTCCTCTTGTTTTTCCAGCATAGGTCACTGATAATACAAAGGACGGTGGACCAATATTCTTAATTTTCTCCCCTCCTTCCTCCCATTAGACGTTGGTAACAAAGCCTTACAGTATATCAAGTCGAGTTCACCATTTTACAAACAACTAAGGCTCGGGAAAGTAAAGTAACTGGCAGAAGAAGATCTCATTAGCCGATATCAAAGACGAGAAACAAGACCTATTGTTTTTCAAGCTGGTGGCTTTTTGCTACATCACCACTCTGAAGGCTGAACCTACAAAAAAATGTGATTACTGAAAGCAACTGAGAAACTTTCCCTCAGGTATCTTTAGTATTTTATGTTCTGAAATGCCTAAAGGAACTAACGAAATTTAAGACATTTACTTTTAATTGAAATTAAGCATTTAAGCTTCAGCCAAATTAATGGTTACTTAAAAATAATATGAGATTAAGACCAATTATAGTTACTTATTTATAGTATATGAAAACTAGCCCAGGTTTGAATATAACATTTATAGTGAGGTAACCCAGACCACGAAAGACAAATATATGTACTCAGTCATAAGTAGATAACAGACATAAAACAAAAGACAAACAGCCTACACAGAACCTAGGTAACACAACCCCAAAGAACCTAGGTAACAAAGAGGACCCTAAGAGAGACATACATGGATCCACCTAGGAAGAGGAAAGAAGATCTCCAGAGTAAAGTGGCAATGTGGAAGGCGGGGGAAGGGTGGGAGGTGGAGGGGAGTGGGGAAAAAATGTATACCACATTCCTATCCAAACAATTAAAATGAGAAGGATTTAATAAAAAAAAGAAATAAAAAGAATATAACATTTATTTCACAAGTTCAAAGCTAGAAACAATGATATTACTATATATTATGGGCTAAGAGTGAAGCCACTTGGGTAAGGTATAAAGTATAAACCCTTTTACATTTGCCACTTAAAAATAAATACCCCAAACTTACTAAGCCTATTAATGTACAAATGCCCCCACCTATACTGCGCAAGTAAAAGAATTAACTCAGGGGTTTTACCTTCTTGGTCTGGGTTCAAAGCTTGCTCTGTCACCTACTGTGACACTGAGAGATTATTTACAATCTTTTCTTCTATTTCAAAACACGAATAACACCTATTTAACAAGATTTGTGTGTGTATACTAGACAGGTGTTTGGTTATGCATAGAACACAGCAAAGGCTTGGTTTGTTTTATAACCATTTCTGAAGACCATTAGAGCATTTTTGTTTGCTTCTTCTAGAACTTAGGTTAGTGTGGCGCCTGAATATCCTGTCAACCGACTTTCTACACTAGACTTAGTTTGACCCATTATTTTAAAATAAAGTTGAAAGCGAGACTTAATTCAAAATACCATCAGCAGATCAATTCTTAAGTCCTAGGAAAGAATACTTGCTTAGACTGTGGAGCTCCAACTTTGATTGGGATGATTTGTGATGATTTATGGATAGGGGTCACCAACTACTTCGTATACTCTACTTGTTTCAGAGTAAGTCAAGGTAAATAGGTGTACACTGAGATTATGGGTAGTCTTGGGCTAGTAAACATTCAGTCCACCAACCAGCCACACTGTAAGATTATTACAAATGAGGTATCCCAGCTCACCACCTTGGAGGACTCTGGGTGAGTCAGTTCTTGGGGAAGTGACTGGGAGACTTCATGCGCCTCTAAGTGCTTAGAATGAGCCAGGAGCTTGCCACATATTATCTGCACTTAATCCCCAGGAACTCCGTGGCGTGGTATTTTTTTCCCCCTACGTTCGAGATGAGGAAAAGGGGGGGTCGTTTCTGGGAAAGAGGCCGGCCTGATCTGGGGCTCAGGTCGGAATTTAAAGGTCATGGTTGGTCTTCTGTCTAGATGATACCGAGGTGACACAGGTTGCAGGACCCCGAGATCAAGGGATGGATGCAAGGCAAGGCCATAAAGTAGATCAATGAGACGGTCAAGCGGGGCCTCCCCCAGGACCCCCGGCCTGTCCAGCTCCAGTCATCACCCCGCGACACTGGAGAAGGAGCTGGCAGAACACCGGAAAGGCCAGGGGGCGGCCTGAACCCGCGCAGCCCCTTACCTCTCCGGCTGCCATCCATGCTTAGTACTCCTGCAGCCTTCGCGGGGGACGCTCTGCGTCCCCTCGGTTCTTAACCTGGCCTGGCCCCCGCAGTAGAGATTTGGAAAGACTACCTTGCGGGGGCCCCCAGCAGCCACAGAGACCGTCGCCAAGTCGGTTGCTAAGGGCCAGCTCTGAGGCGGCCGATTATGACGTCACACCAAGGGGACGCGTGCTCCCAAGCCCCGCCCCGCTCGCTCCCCGAGGCTTTCCAGGTTTCAGCCGGAAGGCCAGCGGGCTGGAAAAGAGGCCCTGGTGCCAATCCGTTGCTCTGCCAGTCACCCAGAGTGAATTGCTGTCAGGGAGGAGCGTCACATCTGTGTCTGTTACCGTCCCACTTTTTACATAGGTGGCTGGGATTCGAATCAGGACCTCAAACTTTCGGAACAGGCGCACTTGACCAGGGCGTCATCTCCAGCAACCCCTATCTTAGTTCGTAAACGTTACTTTGACTTTCCTTTCTGCATTCTGTGTCCCTACCTGCTGTCCTCACTCTCCCTTTATCTCAAAGCTACAAATCCCGTTTCGTTTTGAATGGAAGAGGGCTGTGAGAAAAAGGTCAATCTGTTCGCGGCTCTCTCCAAGTTGTTTATTTTTGCAGTAGTTCAGTGTGAATCCTTAGAAATAAGATCAGAATGGGGTGGAGGGCGTGCAGAAGCATCTCGCCACGCTGGGTTTCTTAGCAACCCGTTCTTGAACTTTTGGGCAGGATGCGTAAGTCTTTGTTATTAGATAAGTTCCTGGACTCTGTGTCCTGGACTCTACCCACTAGAAAGCAAACAACAACCCACTCATTGCAACCAAACTCCTGACAATCAAAAATCTCGCTAGATATTACCAAAGGTTGCCTGGGGAGGAAATTGCATCCTGTCTGAGAACCTCTGTTATCATTGAAAAAAAAATTGCTGGATTTTGAGTAAGATCTGCTGAATTTTGAGCTTTTTTATATTATGGTTGATTTTAGTGGCAACTTGCCATGAGTTACAATCTCTGGAATAGGGAAATTGTCCTGATTGCCTTAAGGGATTTGGAAGACCCACTCTGAATGTGGGTACTACCTTCTGTAGCTGTCTAGATTTTAAGGTCATGGCAGAAAAGGGAGATAGAGCATGTCTTGCTGTCTTGGCTTTTCTTCATGGTGCCCTGTTGCTGGAACAACAACGTGGAGAACCAGTTTCCCACCAGGAACTAAGGACCAGCAGCTCTCCAGGAGTCTTTCAGGGTTTGGCACCAGATGGGGACTGCTGAGGCACCCAGCCTTGGGAACTGAGCATCAACTGAATTGCCAGCTTCCCCAGTGAGAGAATCACTGTGGGCTACTGAGGCACCTGAGGATAGAGAAACTACTGCGTTCTCAGCCTCTCAGGTGTCATTCAGCTGATTTTGCTGTTTTAATGTTAACTGACTTAAGTTCACACACACACACACACACACACACTCATACCATTGGTTCTGTCCCTCTAGACAACCCTGACTAAAACAAACTGGTACCAGGAGTGGTTCTGGAGGAACAGAAATGTGGGCATAAGTTTCTCTAGTGGTCAGGGTAGTAACTGGAGGTAGCTCTCCAACTAGATGAAATGTTAAGCTTATTAAAGATTCTTCCAGGAGCATGGAGAACACTTAATAGTCCATGGTGTGAACCGTTCCAAGAACTTAGACACGTGCGTTTGATGCTCTCAATCCACCACCTCCTGTGAGCTATAAAGAATTTAATGACTGTATAAAAATCTTTTAGCTTGTGGAAAAATAAGGAAAATGATGCTTCTGGCTGATTCCATTTAGCGTCTTTGGACAAAATTAGAAAAGAGAAAAGAAACAAAAAGAAAAGAAACTGTGATAAAATTGACCAGCTCCAGATGCCCACAAACAATCTCAAGGTTCCTAAGTGTGCCCTGATATAGAATCTTGTAGCCTCAGAGCTTGAGTTTCAGAGCAAACACAGCCCTGTTATAGGATTAGCTGACTTACAATGTTAAAATTATTTCCTAGACTCAAAGTGTGTTAACAGTTAAAGTGAGGCATTGACTGGAAGAGAATGGGACCCTGTGACTTGGGATGGTAGTGTGGGAGAGGACCCTAAGGAGGTGGAGGATGTTGACTCCTCAGATTCTGCTGGGCTCACTCTGCCTGAGGAATCCTTCCAACCCTTAGCAGAGGCTACATCCCCACCCTAATCCCACCCCCTTCGTTGTTGCCCTCTCTGTCTGAGGAAACTGATCCTGCCTCTTTTGCAGAGCAGGTGATGACTTTATTTAAAGGAGATGTCAGAAAGAGCAGTGCTGATTTCCCCCAGGAGCCACCTGTCATTACCTCTAGACCTGTAACTTGAGGGCTAGGTTAAGCGGACCCCAGAGATGAGAATGAAAGTGTGGTCTGTGAAGAGGTATGCTATGCCACTAAAGAACTTGATGAGTTTGCTAATTCATTCAAGCAGAAGTCTGGAGACTATTTGCAAGAACGGACTTTAAAGGGTGAGATAACGGGAAGAGGTCAATTGAGACAGTGCCTCCATCAGTTTACCCTGTAAGCAAGTGTGTGGGAGCATTTTCAGGCTTAATGATTGAGCGTGAGAGCCCCGCCCACTTTGGACAGTGCTATCCCTGGGCAGGTGGTTCTAGGTTGTAGAGAGAAGCAAATCGAGCAAGCCACGAGGAGCAAGTCTGTATGTAAGTAGTGTTCTTCCATGGCCAGCATCTAGGTTCCAGCCTTGAGTTCCAGTACTGACTTTCCTTTATGATGAACTGTGAATTTTAAGATGAAATAAACTTATCCCTGAGTGGCTTTTGGTCATAATGCTTAACCATACCGGTAGAAATCAAACTAAGACAACTTACAAGTTTGTTCATGAATTAAATTTTAAGCTTGGCTGAGTCACAGGTCCCTGTTTCTGTAAATGAAAGGGATGGTGGAAATTGTGTAA
Source organism: Microtus ochrogaster (assembly GCF_000317375.1). Classification (NCBI taxonomy): domain Eukaryota; kingdom Metazoa; phylum Chordata; class Mammalia; order Rodentia; family Cricetidae; genus Microtus; species Microtus ochrogaster. Next base: position 34,601,652 of record NC_022009.1, on the reverse strand, counting down.
ATACAAGTATTATGATACGAATTGTAACTGACCAAGAAAATGTGGTGTTATACAAATACCAGGTTTCTTTTTTAAGACTTCTGTCTCAGAAGAGCCAAGCAAGGAGAATGAGACTTAAGGGAAGTAAATCAGAAATCCTATAACAATAAAATGAAAAAAAAAACCCACCCAGAATCCCAGTTATAACAGCATCTAGAGCAGTGATTCTCTAAGACATAGGGAGAGAGAAAACTGGACTTAAAATGTGATGATTGTGTATCGGCAACATGTAGGATGATACAGACTAAGGGGACAAAGGGGATGGGAACTGTGGCTCAGCCATCAAGACCATCTTCTGGTCTTTCAGAGGACCCAGATTCAGTTCACAGCAACCACATCAGGTAGCTCACAACTACCTGTAACTCTAGTTTTGGAGGATCGGAAATGTTTGGCTTCCAATGACACCTGCACTGGTGTGTGCACACCCACACGCACGCACGCACACACATATTCTCACAGATAAAAATAAAATACTGACTTTTAAAAGACACAATTGGATATTATGCAGAAAGCAGAAACTTTTATTCCTACGCATTGTTAAAATGCTGAGATCCCTAAGGTGTTTATTGGACCATTAGCAGCTTAAAAATCCACAGCCCTTATAATACTGTGCACAATAGGTTCCCAGTAAGCACTTGCTATATTTAACTAAAGCAAACTGAGGAAGGTAACATAGTGATTTAGTTCACTAAAAAGAGATGCTATCTCCTCATATCAAAGCAGGCTTGTGTATAAAAGCATTCTGCTTTAGGTCCTTACCCTATATATTATGGTTTCCAGTTTTTTTTAATGGGATTCCTGTGTGTGCAAACACATGGGTATCTGCATCTATATGTGGTTTTCGTTTGGTTCCTTTTCTAGTTTGGTTGTTTTATATTATTCTCATTTATTTTTCATTTGTTGTATTTTATTATTGTTCCTTAGGTGCCTGTTTGTTTTCTAATGAGAGACAGAAAGATTATGAATCCGGGTGGAAGGGAAGTGGGGAGGACCTGGGAGGAATAAGGGGAGGGGAAGCTGTAATTAGAAGATATTGAAAATATATCTATTTTCAATAAAAGACAAAGTATATTCTGCTCTGAAGTAGGAAAGAGGCTGCTTGGTTGGGGGGACAGGAGAGTGGAAAGGGCGCCGTAGCCCAGCTCTCTGTGGGGCCATCCTCAAAACTGAGATTTTCCTTTAAAGTAGTTATGATGTCCCATTTCTTTCAAGGATGAATGTGCAAAAGGTCTATTGAATTACAGTTTCGCAGTGAATATATTTCAGCAGGTGAAATTTAATTTGTCCTTGGCTTTGACTCTTTGTATGTGAACAAGCGAGGATACCTTTCCTCAGGGACAATCCGAGTCTTGGCCACAGGTATACAGCTGGTATGAACTTATTGCAGGGGTAAGCTTCCAAGGTGTTCCTTTACACTGGGGGATCAGTACCAGTTGCATTGACCTTGGGGAGGAGGTATCATTGTGAAGATCTTTTACTGAATGTATCACAGAACTTCATGTTCAAAAATTATTCCACTACTGCATCTTTGTTGTTTACATTCAGAAATTGGTACATCTATGGTTTTGAAAGAAATATATTATCCTCTTGAGTGAATTTTCAGGTGAAGGCCAATGGTTTGATTTTGTGTGTGTGAGCTGAAAAGATGCTCAGAATTATGATTTGTGTTCAATTTTCGTATTTTAGTTGTGTTCAATTTGATACTGGTATTATACTTGATATTATTTTAGGCTACATTTTATCTTTTTAGTTATCTTTACTGAGAATATGGCTTTCAATGTTCTACTTTTATTTTTTATTTGTGTGTGTGCCTCAGAGTCCAGAGGAGGACTTGACTCTCCTAGAACTAGAATTACAGGCAATTATGAGCCAACATGTGAGTGCTGGGATTGAACTCAGGCCCTCTGCAAGAACAGCACATGTTTCTAACTGCTGGGCCAATTCTCTTCTCTTTTTTAAACGGTTTAATTAGATCTCTCTTATTGAATTATGTCTAAGCCTTTGGGATAGTGAGATACATAAAATAAATTATGTGTAAACAGTCAGTCAGTACCACCCAACCTAATAAAACATGTAGTTTGTTTATTATATTTTAAATACTTTATTATTGTACATTTAATTTCTATTTTGTAGATAGCCCTTATTTTTAACAGGAAGGAAGCCTCCTATAAATGGTGCTTGCTTCTTTGAACATGCCTAGCTGCATCAGTGAAAAATTATCTAATGAATGCAGAAAAAGACACGAGACAAAAGGTCAAGGTTTTACCTTTGCTTTTAT
>NC_022009.1:34590586-34599235 GCF_000317375.1 Microtus ochrogaster | reverse complement strand
ATGCATGTATGCATGTCAGCACACACATATCATGGCATGCGTGTCAGAGTTACAGAAGCAGTGTTCTCCTTCCACTGTGTGGGGCCTCAGGTTTGGTAGCAGGTGACTTTGCCTGCCAAACCATCTCTCTTGACCTTGACTATACACTTTCGTTGTTTAATTTTATTGTCTTCTCATGTGTATGGGTATTTTGCCTGTCTGTCTGTGCACCATGTGCTTGCCTGGTACCCATGGAGGAATGAAGGCATCAGATTCCCAGACACTGGCGTTTTAGGTAGTTGTGAACTGTCATGTGGGTGCTGGGACTTGAACCCAGGTCCTCTGGAAGAGTAGCCAGTATTCTCGGCCACTGAGCCACCTCTCCAGCCCCCCACACTAACAGATCTTAATCTTAAAGTTCTTAAAGGACAGAAGAGAAGAAAAATTATGAGATGTTTTTGAGTTATCCATAGGACCAAGTAAAGACACATAGAATTGAAAGGCATGTGAGAACTTTGTGTGATCTCAGTTACATACAAAGTTCTTTCCCTTTTGGGAACAGATGAAGGTTGAGAGTCCATGCTACAATTTTGCAGCCATTTCTCAATCAATGTGATTCATTTAAAAGCCAAGAGAAGATGAAATTTTAAAGTGTGTCGGTATTGATCTGAAATGGATTAATTCTCTGCTTGTCACTAGAGGGGGCTTTAGGAAAGGTTTAAGTTTCATCCTCATGAGGAAAATGAGCCAAGTGCAAGCAATATCAACCTACAGATCTTACCCAGGGATTGTAAGGCGCAGACACTGTAAGAAATGTTTCTGGGGCAGAGTTTTGGTTACAGTTAAAGGCAGAACAAGAAGTTCTTTTTCAAGAGCAGGGAAAGATTATGTTATTATCTAAATGTTGTCAGTGGATAAAAACAATCTTCATCCTTGCCAATCTATAATTTGATTTTTCTTAGTTTTATTGTTTAAAGCAAGAGAGAGTAGGAATGTCCATAATTCTCTGTGAAGTAATATGTGTCTAATGGGAATACAGGTATACCAGACAGAGTGATAATATCTACTGACCCCAAGCGATCATTCTGAATTCTCCTAAGCAATGGAGCACGGATCCCTGAACGCAAGCAGAATCTTGCCCTGATTGTTTTCATGAGCTGTGAAACCAAATAAGATTTTATATAGCTTTGTGGTGTTGGGTTTTGAACATTAGCTTCTAGGTCTTATGTTTTCTAGACAGGCAAGCACTCTATTGCTAAGATATACACAGCCCTTGGTTTTTGTTTGTTTTGAGACAAAGTTTCCCTAAACTGACTTCTAGTTCATGATGTTTTGGGCCTCTACTTTCTGAGTGCTGGGATTATGGATCTGAGCCACCACACATTACTAAACCACAGTATTTTCATTGCACTTTAAAAAAAAGAGTTATTTTGGGGCCGGAGAGATGGCTCAGAGGTTAAGAGCATTGCCTGCTCTTCCAAAGGTCCTGAGTTCAATTCCCAGTAACCACATGGTGTGGCTCACAACCATCTGTAATGGGGTCTGGTGCCCTCTTCTGGCCTGCAGGCATACAACAGACAGAATATTGTATACATAATAAATTAATAAATAAAAAAGAGTTATTTTAATGTTATGTGTATGTCTGTGCACCATATGTTCTGTATCTACAGAGGCCAGAAGGGGATGATGTTGGGTCCCCTGGAACTGGAGTTAGACTTGGCCACGAGCCACCATGTAGTTGCTGAGATTCAAACCCAGGTCCTCTGGGAGAGCAGCTGATGCATCTAACTGCTGAGCCCTCTCTTTATCCCTCCCTATACTTTTTAATATGCTTATTTCCACAATTCATTTTTATTTTTCCTGTGTTTAAATGAACACAAAATTGTGTCTCAGTAGGCAACTTGACTGTCTTCTTGCTATCAATGAAAGATTGATTTGTATTATGACCTTTTGGCTGAGGCTGCCAAGATTGCAGACATCGGGTCTGCTGATAATTGCCACAGTCCTCTGTCTTTGTTTCTTCCCAGCTGGGTTCTTCAAATCTTCTCATCCAATTAAGAGAACAAGTCTCTTTGAAGAGAACTCACTCGTTGGTTACTAGGTAACTTGTCCTAGCTTAAGAGCATTTTTTATATTCTTCCTCTGCCAATCAGTTGTCACAACATGTCGGTAGGATGCTTAACCCAAGGAGCCAACTATTTTTACTCTGTTTACAAATGGCATCATCACCCCTCCAAATATAGTACAACAAAAAGCACAGCCAAGTTGTTCGTCTAACCAGATAATTTTGCTTAAGAAAGGGGGTTTGGAGTTTACATTTCGCATCACTGGGACCAAATATCTTCCAAGAGACACCTGGAGGATACAGCCCATTACGATGGGGAAAACATAGTGAGGTTCATAGCTTCATGACAATTTGTGGCTGTGTCGACAGGAGCGTGAGGTTACTTGTTTATGCCTTATTGCATGAAGAGACAAAGGGCTTGGGCTTGGGCTGGACCAAGCTGTAACCCATAAGGCCTGCCCTCTGGCTCTATGTTTGCCAGAAAGGTCCGTGTCCAAAACCTTATATAACTGTCTCCAAACAACACCACCATAAAGAGACCAGTTACCTGACCAAACACATGAGCCTATGGGAGGACATTTCATATTCAGACACCATAACTAGTTTAGAAATAATTCCTTTAGAACTTAAGCAGACAAGCTTAGAGAATGTGGGTGGGTGTGACCCTTGACCCCCTCAGACATCATTCTGTCTCATACTTGACTCACCCTCTTTTCTTTTGCTTGCTCTGAAGTCTTTTCTGTAAACAATTAGTGTTCTTAGTCTTTATGCTTTAAAGCAAAACCAAAATTATCCAAGACTATAAAATTGTCTTTTCTAAGATTTATGTATATGAGTTTTTTTGCTGTATATATATGTGTGTGTGTGTGTACCTGGTACACATGGAAGTCAGAAAAGGGGTTCAAGTTCCCTGGGTTGGCTGTAGGTTCTTGTGAACCGCCATTTCTGGGAACCAAACCTGGATCCCCTGGAAGAGTAGTCAGTGCTTTAACCACCAAGCCATCTCTCTGTCCATAATTTGTTTTTTTCTTTTCTTTTCTTTTCTTTCCCTTTCTCTCTATCTTTCTTGTTTTGAAAATTTAACTCCTTTATCGATTCTTTGGGAGTTTCACATTATGCACCCCAGCTGTGCTCATCTCCCAGTACCCCATATCCTCCCCTTAGTCCTGCAGCACCTCCCACAAAAGAAAATTTAAAAAAACCAAACAGAAACAAAACAAACAAAAATAAGAACACAACAATCCCCCCCCCCAAAAAAAAACCCAAAACCAAAAAACAAAATCAACTCTTGGTTTCCCCATCTTTCCTGCCTCTCCAACACCCTCTCATCCATCCTGGTGGTATTGGTACCCTTGGCATGTCATACGACATACCCTTTGGTCCAAACAGCTTTACTAGCAAGTGTTCATTGCAATGAGCTCCAGCAGGTCCTTGATGGGGTAGATATTAGGGTGGGCCAACCCAAGGCCTGGCTGTGGGCCTGGGGAGTGGCTGAGCTATTCTGTTGTCACCATGGTCCCAGGGAGTGGTGAAGGCCACCCAGATTGACACAGTCCCAGCGGCAACATGGCCCCTGGACACCCACACAGCCCCAGGTGGCAGACCAGATCACTGGAATTCAGTGCAACCCTCTATGGCAACAAGAGTCAGACATCATCACAGACCCTGGATCCATAGGTCAATGGATCCAGACATGGGCCCCAGCGCAGCCCTGGCCAGGAGTTGCCATGGTACCAGGTAGTCGTATGTACCATCCATATCTGTATGGCCCCAGCTGCAGCATGATCCTTGGGCACCAACATGGTCCCAAGTGGCTGATCAGGTCCTGGGCAACCACATGGCCTTCGGTTACAACAGAAGCCATGGACATCCACTCAGACGCTGGATGCTGTAGGACCAGGAACTCAGACATGGCTTTTGGCAGCATCCTGGGCGTGGACACCATATGGCCCAGGGTGGCAAGCAGACCTCTCCCATCAACCTACTCCTCACTGCCTTCATTTCTTCCTTTCTGTCTCTCTTCACAGCACATGAATCATTCCACTTCTCTCTCATTTCTTCACCGCACATTTGTTCATCATAGTGGGACACTCTTGCCCATAGGAGCCCATGGGTGTCTTCCCATCAGCAGGGGTCCTGGCTGGCTAGCTGCTGCCTGAACAGGACTGCCATCATTTGTCTTTTCTTTAAGAAAGTTTTCAGAGGGGCTAGAAAGAAGCCAGCAACACTAAGCCAGGAGGATGCTGGAGAAGATGAATAACTAGCCTACAAACCTTGCTCTAGATTTTGTGCTCATTCTACTAAGTTAGGGAATGGGCAGCAAGACAAAGGATCCCAATGTCTTGGTTAATAATGTTCACTTCCTTAGCACAAGCTTCCTACCCCAAATAGCATAAAAGTGACTTTTATAAATACTTATGTTCACAGAAAATGGATATGAATTTGCTTAAATGTTTCATCTTGGACAAACCAGTCCAAAAGCTGTCCTCAATAAATGAGATAAAAAAAATATTTTAGAGTTACAGTGTTTCCTTGGAGACTGTGTCTTATTATGTAGGTTTGGCTGACTTGGAACTCACTATGTAGACCAGGGTGGCCTCAAACTCACAAACCCTGGGGCTATAGGTGTACACTATTCTGCCTGGCCCAGAGTCACAGTTTTAAAAGCAGACTTTTTAATTTATAATTATGTATTTGTGTATGCCTGTGTGTGCCCTCGTACGTGTGTGTATGTATTGGGTGTGTGAATACAGGTGCCGGGGGAGGCCAGAAGAAGGCTTCCAATTCCTTGGGGCTAGACTTAAGTGCAGCTGTGTTCTGACTGACTTGGGCGCTGGGAACTGAGCTCAGGTCCTCTGCAGGAACAGCAAGTGCCCTTAACCACAGAGCCATCTCTCCAGCCTGTACAGCTAGACTCTATTATAAAGAACAGTGTGCATTATTCTCCGACAACACAGGGCACTGTTGAGCCCAGTTTCTCTCCCTCCCTCAAGACGATCGCTTTGCCTTAACCAAGAAGGACTGCCACTGGCGTTAAGATGAGAAACATTTATTTTACCCTGGAAAAATATGTCTCTGAAATGAAAGCTCCTTTTCTTTTGCTTTTATTTATTTATTTTTAGGAAAGGTGGGGAAAAAATAACATCAATGACTCCCATAAACTGAAAAATTGCCACATTATTTCAGTAATAATCATGGGCAAGGCACATGCTTTTTGGCTCACTTGTTTCCCTCAGAACACGATGGGATTCTCTCTCATCCATTTATATCCTCTTAGGTCATCTCAGAGCTTTTAGCTGCTTTGAGCAGGATCACCAGGACCTGGATGCCTACAGAGGTACACTGTAACGTGGCAAGTGGCAGAGAGGAGCCCTAAGCATAGACGGGAATCAACTTACTTTGATGCTGGCTTTGTTGTTATTGTCTGCGTGAGCTTAATCAAGGACCTGACTCCTTCATCCATAAAACACAATACAGCCGTGCGACTGACACACATTGTTTACACAGTACTTGACTGTGAGATTCGCTGCTCCCAAAGCTGACCTTGGTTGAGGATTCAAGTACAGTAATTCATGTAGAATGTGATCTAACTACGCCTGCATGAGGACACAAACGTGAGACAGAGAAGAAAAAGCAGAAAAATAAATAAAAGTCGGGGGAGGAAGCGTTGCTATTGAGCAACTTCCCACTGTTGGCAGATAGGTCCATCCTCCAGGGACCTCGGGCAACAGTAAAGAGCATATTGATGCGGTTCCCTTGCCAGGCTGTGAGGGAGCTGGGCTGTCTACCCTCATCACCAGACTGTTAGAGCCCCGGTCAGCTAGTTCCCTGGCCTTCTGCCAGGTCCTAGTGGACAGGTTGATGAGGAGTGGACATTGGTGATCAGAGGATGTCCTTAGTAGTAAGGTGTGGGTGCTGTCTGTCGTACGTGAGGAAGTGCCATGGGGCGGAGAAGAGCTTCACAGTGTCTGTTGCCCTGGCAACAGGGGCCATGCAAAACACATTTACTCTTCATATTTAAATTTTTATTATGAAGTGGCCTTTGAGGTTTTTTTTTACAGTCGATCGGGCACAGGAAATATGTTTGCCGTATCTGCTGTATCTGTATTTGCACCTGCTGTATCTGTCCTAGGAGCGTCTTTTCCCTTTGCTTCCCCTGGGAAATCCATCTCGTATCCTTTAGAGGATATGGGCCCCACCTTCTTTCCTTCCCAGCACCTCTCTTCTCCTACCCATTTATAACCACAGCAAGGGACCATGTGTTCTTAGTCTAGCAGAACACTCCCTGCCTGCTGGTTACAGGGACCAAATGAGAGGTGCATTCAGGATTGTAGCTGTAAGCATCCCATTTCCCCAGAGTACCCCCATCCTTCTTGGCACATAGTTGCTAGAACTGCTCACTGAATGTTTTTTCTTCTTTATAACTAGGAGCTATGAGTTCTGGGCTACTAGCAGCTATCTTGCTGTCCATAGGAAAGAAGAAGAGGGGAAGGAGGAAGAGGATTAGGTGGAAGGGGAGACAGCCTTGAAGACATTGTTTTATCCCTCCCCAAATAGACTTCTGGCTGAAGTGAGTTACGTCTTTAGACCTTCCAGTTATATGAGCCAATGTATTTTTTGTTGTCATTAGCAATAAGAGTCCTGATGAATCATTTACTATATTGGTAGTTTGTCTAAGACATCCTTATTTATTTATTTATTTATTTATTTATCTTTTGAGACAGGGTTTCTCTGTGTAGCTTTGGAGCCTGTCCTGGAACTTGCTCTGTAAACCAGGCTGGCTTCAAACTCACAGAAATCCTCCTGCCTCTGCCTCCCGAGTGCTGGGATTAGAGGCGTGTGCCACCACCACCTAGCGAGACATCTTTTAATAGCATCGTGTCCCGTGTAAATTCCCGAGCCGAGTTGTGAAGGCTGCTGTTGGAGGCAGGCAGTCACTGGCTGCTTTTTTTTCCTTTACAACCCAGAACATTTTTCCTCTCATCTGAGGTTTTGTTATTTAATATGAAATTGCTCAGTCACAGCATCAAATAACTTTTGAGTCCCACCTGTGAGAAAGCTAGTCTCTTTGCAGTTCTTTGGGTCCTAACTGCATGCAGGAAGAAGCTTACTTTTGTTATTAATACAGTTCAGTGCCTTTCTCTCATCTCCCTTGCTAGTAAAGCTCTAAGCAGGTGCTGGAGAGGTAGCTGAGAGTTCTACATCAGATCCACAGGCAGCAGGAAGAGAGAGTGATGCTGGGCCTAGCTTGAGCATTTGAAACCTCAAGGCCCAAGCTTAGTGTCACACTTCCTCCAACAAGGCAACACTTCCTAACAGTGCTACTCTCTATGGGCCTGTGGGAGCCATTTTCATCAAACCACCACAGCTCCAGAGTCATGGGCTGGAGAGAGCAGAGTTTGCTTTCGTGCACCCATCTTTCCTCCTGTGCATGGCTGCTCTGGTGCTAAGGAGGGGAGGAAGGAGGAGGAAGAAAGGCCTGGCTCCGCGTTTGCCTTGGTGTCTTATTTCCTACTGGGTAGTTGATACTGTTCTTGTCTATTGGCTCAGTGTAAATGAGTGAGGTCTACAATGTACCCCCTTATTGCCCCAATACTAACAGGCATGGTGATTCTCTAAATTAAAGAGACAGTTGTGTTCCTGCCTTTGACTGTCAGATTCTTGAAACAAGACACCTCGAGGAATTGGAGTCTTTTAGGAATCTCAGGCTGGGAGAAGAAAAAGGCTGAAGCCTGGTGCTAGCCAGAGAGGGAACGTGTCTCCCTGAAAGAGAGATAACGCAATGCTTGCAATCTGTTAGACCACCTTGCAGTGGAGATTGGACCACGCCTTGACTGGCACTGCTGAACCATGCATACTCTGACCTTCTTCTTAATCCCATGCCTTAATATGTCAGAGCCCCGAAGAAACACCTGAAAGTCACCAGACCTCTGCCCTCTTTCCTGTGTGGTCACATTGAATAAACCTCCCTTTTCTGATTCTCACTGTTAATTTGGCTTTTTTAAACTGACTGACTAGGGATAGGTGGGTGAGTCTGGCTTGTCCGGGCTGCCAGACACAGGCTCGGATCCTAATAACTCTGGTAAGATGGTGGCAGTTCCACCCTCAGCAACCTCTGCCTTCATTATGTTACAAGATCTGGCCCCCAAAAGAAGTACATCTGCCCCCATAGTTCCCCACTGCTGCAATGCACTTGCCCTTTGACCTCTTCTGTTACAGTCTCTGGCTATATTGGAGGCCATAGACCTTCAGGGATGTGAACCTTGTGCACACTTCTTGGTGACAGAGGGTGTGTGGAAAGAGACTAGCTTCTGCCTGAGCACCCCATCCCCAATCATGCCCTGTCTCTTTAGAATGCTTCACCTAGGCCTGAATCATCATGGGGTTAGGTAGGTAGATGGGCTGAGTAATACAGACGTGTAAACAGAGGAAGGAACCAGAAGGCCCCATCTCTAGGCACCTCCAAAATCCACCTTCGGGGGCTGCCTTCCTTGGTTTCTAAGAAGAAAATCCTCTTCTTGACCATATAAGTAAGAGAGACAGAGAGATAGACAGGGAGAGAGAGAAAGGGGGGGGAGAGAGAGAGAGAGAGAGAGAGAGAGAGA
>NC_022009.1:34555936-34590429 GCF_000317375.1 Microtus ochrogaster | reverse complement strand
TGACTCAACCTCATGTCTTCTTGTAGTAGACTCAATAACGACCACCCAAAGATGATGATTTAAACAAAAGCACACTTTTCTAAACAATTGAGAATATTGCTTTGACTTTATATGGAATAAATAGAGATTCTCTGAGAAGTTACAGAGATTATTACTTGTTTCAGATACCTGTGTCTACTTCGCCGCTTAATTACAGCGTGGCCAATTCTCAGTTGAGCCTAACAGAATCAAAAGCACATCTCTCGTTCTGCCTTGCTTCTAGGATGCACATAGGGCAAAGTCCTGGTTAGTGCATAAAACAGGAGACTTGCATGTAACACCATGGGCATGCCCTTTATAGAAGGGATATATCTGCCCTCTTTACTAATTCTTCCTCTCTCCTGGCTGGAACATAGTGTCAGTGGCATGGTTTAGAGCCATATCTTAAACCTTAAGAGGCTAATCCTCAACACAGTTAAAAACCAGAGAGTCTGAGTCCCTGGCATTGCGGTGCTTCATTCAGTTCAGTGAGTCTCCGAGGTTTGACTTTTGGAAGTGAAATACCATTTGGGTTTTCCATTACTCATGGTTATATATAATCTTGGCCAGTCATTGTCAGGCTTTTTTAAAATATAAATATATATTTATTTATATATATATATTGTTCAGGTTACACCATCAAAGTAGATTTTCTTATAAGCTAACTATATGGATCTCTTGGAGTATTTAATCAATACAACATGCCCACCCTGGATTAGGCTGAAAATTTAACAATATTTTATTCTTATCCTTTGGCATTTTCATATAGGATGGAATTTGATAAACTTGATCTGACCCAAAACAATATTCACGTTTATTGGAGAATTGTATTCTTCGTTCTTGGAGTTTTCCAGAATCATTATTCAAACAAGGCTTAGGGTTTGGAAATATTATGGAAGCATTACTGAATGAAATTAATTATGAGACGGGGTTCCTTGGGCTGTAACAGTCTTGGCTGGATGTTTAACTTGGCATTCTGTCTGAGAATCAGAGTCCCAAATTTTAAAATGAAACTATTCTTTTCAAAAAGCTGTGATTTCAGCTCTCTAGATCCACAGAAAACATGTTTTATTTAAAGCTCAGCCTTTCCTTGTGTTCTGACAAAGGCCCAAACTCTAAAATATTGGGGTATTGTAGAGTCCGAGCAGAGGCTGCTGTGTGGAAGCTGGCAGGTTCACTGTTAGTGAGTTCACTGATATTCTGTTCTTAGAAATTACTCATGGTCTTAAACCATAGTGATTTATTACAAATGAAGAGTTTAAGAGTGAGAAAGTAAATTATTATTCTGGTTGGTGCTCCCTTGGAACACAGGCTGGAGGGGGGAGCATCTTGCATCAAGCCCATAAGTTGTTGGTTTCTTTTATCTGCGTTCAGTGTCACTATCATTACAATTATTATTCACAAGATCCTAGTATTATAGTGTCCTTTAGTGACTTTAGTCTAAACTAGAAATTACAAAAGCCTAAAAGGACATAAACCTATTAGGATAACAGGGACTAAGTCACTGGAATTGCTACCAGCAGAAGCCAATGCCCAGATACTTTAACACTGATAATAGAACTACTTAAGCAAAGACTGGGAGATGGGTCAGTCGGTAAAATACTTGGTAAAGGGCAAATTATCCAAATATGTAACTCACTGAAGAATAAAGATAACATACTTGTATTGGGTAGATTAAGAAATGGGAAAGATAACTTTGTAATGTAGAAACCTTGAAGACAGAACTTTAACCCAGAGTGCTGGGGATATAGCTCAGCTGTAGAGTGTTTTACTTAGCATACACAGCATCCTGGTTTTGTCCCTTACACCACATAAACCAGGCATGGTATTGGATGAGGCAGGGGGATCATATTATTCTTGGCTACACAGAAAAGTTTGAGGTTAACCTGAGATACATGACTATATATATATAGTTACATATATATATGTACATATATGTATATATAACTTAGAGTTATCATTGATTGTATGTCATGTTGAAATCATGTGCCTCCTGATACGTTACATGAAGGACGATTCATCTCTATGCTAATCGTCTCCCAAATCTATAACCAGGGCTCTTGCATGCTATAGAAGTCAGTACTGGCTAACATAAAAACCCTACCCAATTCTTTACCACTTTACCAACATTAATATTCCATTTCCAAATGCCAGTCAATAGAGGTAATAGTGTGGCCCAAGTGAGTTCCACATAGTCTTGCAAGGATTTGGCATATGGAGCTTCCTCAGTTTTTCATCCATGATTTCAGCATGGACACCCAGATGGTGTATGTGAGAGCAAAAACTTCCATGGAGGTTTGCATGAGCCAGGCCTGTAAATGTCCCATGTCATTCTATGTTCATATTCCATTAACTATGAACTCAAGGGATGCTGAGGAATAGAGTTTATCATGTGCAGAAGAAGAAGAAGAAGCTGTTGGTTTGATTATCTGCATGTCTACTGATGCCCAAACAGGACATCATATATAGGAATAGGCCGGACTCTGGACACCAACATTACAGTCACAACTTAAAGTAGAATTTCTGACAACCACGACTGGTCTTTTCACTCCACATCTTCAGAGAGCATCACTCACCTCTTCCCCAGAGCCCTGTAGTGTCATCTGCTTTGTCTTCAGAATGACCAAATTACTGGTGACAAATGCATGGGGACAATGGTCCCAGAAGAAAAGAAAGCTGCCCTTGTGCCACTAAACCTCAGCTGTCAGGAAGCATCTCTAATACCACGCATACAAATCCTGATTATTTCTTGGAAATGATCCCTTTATGCCAACCCAAGCCAGAACACACTCAGCATTCATGACTTCATGCCATTACGAAGCTCTACAGTATGAGCCCAGTGGGATCTTGTCAGACTATTTGTTGTTGAGTCCTTTGTTTGGAATAGAAGAAAAGAGATGGAAGAATAGAAAGAAGAGCCCGAGTTGATGGCCTGTCACCACTCAGGAGGAGTTCTCCTTTATATACAAAGTAACCTAAAAAAAAAAAAACCCCATCAAAACAAACCAGACAAACAAATATGGAATCAGTTTTGTGTTGGTCACTACTCCTGGACTTAAGGCCTACTCTGGAGTGTGGTTGATACACCCAGTGACACATTCCTCTGGAGAAAACAGATTTCCCCCTTGGCATCAGGTGTCAGTTACAAATGGATTCTTGGTTAGGGGTGGGACCCCCTGTGTACTGCCCCCGTCAGTGTTGGGACTCCATCTGGCTTGACCCTGTGCAGGTCTTGTGTGTGCTGCATAGCCTCTGTGAGGTCATATGTGCATCAGTTCCCTTGTGCCTGGAAGGCACATTTGTGGTTTTGGAAAGAACATGAGAGAATAAGAGATAGGGATAGAGGAAGAGAGAGAAAGAGAACATAAAGTTGGGTGGGTAGGGAGGTGGGAAGGATAGGGGAAAAGTGGCGGGAGGGGAAAACAAGATCAAATATATATATGAAAAATATTTTGAATAGTTAAAAAAGAAAGTAAGAAACCTCATAAGTAAGTAAGTCATAATCTAGGGTTTGTCATAGTCTAGAGCCTGGAAAACCCACAGGTATATTCAAATCAGCCTTTCCCCAGATTAATCAAAGAACAGAACTACATAGGCAGGATGTGGAAATGTGGCCTGGTTTTATTTGATAAATAAGATTTTCATGAATTTTACAATGGAATAGTATTTCTTTCTGTTTTGCCTTCAGAGACCATTGGATTTCAGTGTGTCATATATTTATAAAACTAATTTGGAAAAAGCTAATGCATACTATGTAAAATATTAGGCATGCATTAAACAATATCTTTTAAGAGCGCTAAAGTAGAATCAGAGTCCTAGGTCATTGCAGACACACACAAGCCACCAACATTTGGACCTGTTGGGTCACAAGTGAATGTAACCATAACTCAGTAACTGCTTGGTTCTGTGTATTAGTTCTAATAACTCAGTAGCTAAACAAATTAGGATCTAAACCATGTCATCTCAAAGCAACGTTGAACTACTGAAAATATAAATTACCAATCGCTATTGTCTATTCAAAATTCATGCATTTACCTTAATTCATTAAACCTTAATGCCTGATGTGATGATCGTTAAGAGTGTAGCCACTGAGAGATGATTAGGTCGTGAGGGCAGAGTCCTCTGTAACAGAGGCCCCAGAGGTGTCCCCTCACCATGTAAAGATACAGCAAAAGTGAGCAGCCTGGTTCAGCCTGTGAACTAAGAAGTGAACCCTCACTGTGTTGTTTTTCCAACACCCTGATGTTGGACATCTTGGTCTTCAGAATTGTGAGGAATATATTTCTGTTATTAATAAACTACTCACGTGTATGGTATTTTGTAAAAGCAGCCTCAGTATGTTGGGATTAGTGAACATAATGATGATGATCATCTCCATGAAATCCAAAGACACTCAGAAATATCAAAGGTCTAGGGAGAAAAAGCCAAAGATGAAACATGTCATAATTTCTTCAGAATTGATGAGATGGCTCAACAGGCAAAGGTAATTTTGACCAAATCTGATGACCCATGTTTTATCTCCAGGACCCACCTGGTTGAAGAAGGGAACCAACTCCCACTAATTGGCCTCTGACTTCCATACCTGTGTTATGGCATTGCATGCTTGCACACATGCGTGCACACACACCCACATGGCACATGCACGCACACACAAATAAATAAATGCCACAATTTATTTATAGAAGGGTAAATGAAGAACTTGAGAAATTCTTCTTGCCTCAATTGTACCCTGGAACCCAGTGTCATTTTATATTTAGGAAACATAGTATGATTCTTAGGATTTATAACACCAGCCTGGTTAGGCTTGGCAGGGCACAGGGTTATTAGATCTGGCATATGTCAAATCCTGAGGCTCAGAGCTTGCTAGCTGCGTGGATAGTATCAGATAGTGCCAAACACAGACACTGCTTTGTCCACAATGAGAAAACTGTCCCCTTTTTAGCCACACAGAGACAGGCATATTGGCAAAAGCATGGGCAGTATGGAGCATCTACCAAGTTTAAGGCAGCGTATTAGTTACTCTTTTCATTGTTGTGACCTGTCGCCTGACAAAAAGCAGCTTACAGGAGGAAGGCTTTGTTAGGGCTCACAGTTCAAAGGAACCCAGTCTATCGTGGTGCGGAAGGCACAGCAGCTAGAGAATGAGTGACCACAGAGCTTCCCCACTCAGAGGCAGAGAGAGACAGATGCTTTATTGCTTTATTAATTTTTAATCAGTGCTGTACCTTGCCCACGGGATTGTGCCACCCACATGCAAAACTGGTCTTCCTCCTTCAGTTAAGCATTTCTGGAAATGTCCTTATAAACATGCCCAGACATGTGTCTTCTAGGTGATTCTAAACCCTATTAAGTTGGTGATCAAGATTAACCATTACAGGTGGTGTCATAAGATAGTAGTCAAGGTGGGGTGAATGACGAAGAAGGGGACCTGACCATAGGAATTAGAAGATACAACTGGAATTACTATTTATTTTTGCTTTTTATTAGTTTTTTTTTTATTTTGAGATAAGGTCTTACTATGTAGCCCTGGCTAACCTGGAACTCACCATGTAGACCGACTCGCCTCCAGCTCACATAGATCCACATGCCTCTGCCTCCTGGGTGCTGAAATTAAGGGCACACACCACTATTCCTGGCTGGATTCACTTTCTGTATGGTGGTGGTCATTTCTCCAACCCTAACCCTACCTCAGAGTAGGCTATGTTCCTGAGGGCAAGAGTCCCAGCGAGATACACTGTGGTATGGTGTGAAAAACTTCAGCTTCCTAGTCAGGCAAAGTGCTCTGATTCTGCACATACACGGCTCTGAGCCCCGAAGTTTTCCTCCATAAAAGGAGCATAAAATGTCCTTTTGGAGGATTGTCTTTACATTCACTAAATGCTCAAGTGTAGCCCCTCTCCCCGGGACCTTGTCGTCTGTGATTAATGAGAAGGTGGTTAAGAAGATTTTGTAGAACTGTAGGATGCTCAGCTTAGAAGTGCCTATCCAAGTCATCTAGGTAAGCAGGTAAGCAGTCTCATTGGACCTAATTGTGCTCCTTCCCCTTCATGAAGCTAGTAATTGGTTGGGGAAAGGCAACTAAAACATAGGGACATTGTATCTATTTGATTTAAATGAATAAAAAAAAGCCAGAGATAATCACCATTGGTACAGGTGTGAAGAAACTTGATGCTCATGTCTAGCTGTCTGATAGAAATTGGTGCAATCTTTGTAGGGTACAATCTGGATGAGATGGGGGCCAAAGTTTCACTTCCTCCCCTCTTCCCTTTGTATTCTTCCACATCTAGGAATTTAACCTATGGAGATATTCACCTATAGCACAAAATCTGTAGTATTGTTAACAATAGCAAAATTCTAGAAATATCTAAAATATTCCCAAGTAGAGGGTTAGTTAAATAAAATGTGGTCTTTTCATGCATGAGAATATAATAGAGCAGACTGGGTAAATAATGTAATATGTTATCTCATGTACGTTACATGATTACAGCATACAAATGCTTTGTGTACAGAGGGAGAGGGACACCAGAATGATAATATCACAGTTTTGTCAATTGCCTGTGAATGATTTAGAGTGATTTAAAAATAAAACCTATCTTTGTATGCCTCTAAAATGTTTGGGTTATCTATCTGGGTATATATTGGTTTTATAATAATAGAAAACCACATATTTTCAATCCGAAATAAAAGACAAATAAAAGTGCTTTCGAGTTTCCTAACTCAGTAGTGTTACTCAGGTATCGCCTGCCACTGCACAGAATCCCGCTTTATTGGTGTTATTTAACTGGACAGTCAAATGGCTGTTGATGTAGGCATAACTAGAGAAAGTCCATCCCTAATCCTTCTCACTTTCTCTGTCTCTCCTTTGAAGGCTCTAACATGACCACAGTTCTTTTTATGAAGTAAGGCAGTTGCATTTATAAATGAGTGAATAATAAAATTGGCTTTGTCTCTCCTTAACGGTAAAATTTATGCCATCATAAATGTCTTTTCTTTTCCAAATAAAAGTCAGTGGTTGAGTGTCCTGTACTATTAATCTACCCTCATGTGACATCCAAACAAGGCAGATTTCCTGTCTTGTGATTAAAGCATCTTAAGGACTACCGGTTGAGATAATGGATGCGTATTGTGTACCGGTTGCCATGGTTTTGACTGAGGATGAGCTATTTAAGCTTATCCTTAATCTGGATAGGCGTGAGTCTTTCTTCACAGGGTTAAAAATGGTGCGAAAGACAGGGCTATTTTTAGACAGAATGTCAGCCTGTCTCTAGTAACAGCTAAAAATAGAGGCTCCTAGCTGTAATTAACCCTTTAGATACCAAACTAGGTAAATAAATTAATCATAATAGATTTATTTTAGAAACTAAACTGGCATTCAAAAAATAAAAAAAAAACTAGCATCTAATTGCATAGGCATTTTTAAAGTGATATTTAAAAAACACTGATATATATATATATATTTAAAGAGGCTTATATTAGCTCCAAAAATAAGCTATCCAGTTCCCATGGCAGCTTTGGCTCTGTTGAAGGATTCCAGATTGTCACCGATTCAATGTTTTTGGCTAGTGATTTCCTTTCTCTCTCGCAAATAGTACTGTGGCGTGGACAGGAGGTAGACTCTTGATAGTTTATCTTTGGCTCTATTATCCATGTTACTCCATGTAACATGCCATGCCTTATCAGAATGCAGATGGTTTCTGACATCAAGAGCTTTAACTACAGAGGTATAAGAACCTAGAAGCCGGGTGTGGTGGTGCACTCCTTTAATCCCAGCTCTTGGGAGGCAGAGGCAGGCAGGTTTCCATGAGTTCAAGGCCAGCCTGGTCTACAAAGCAAGTTCCAGGACAGCTACGGTGGTTACACAGAGAAACCCTGTCCCAAGAAACTTAAAAAAAAAGAAAGATAACCTAAACCTAGAAAGGCTGTATAAATAAGCAAGCAATTATTTCAGAGTCCAGATGCCCAGCTGCTATAGTGCAGGTGCTGTGATGAGCACATAGGAATTTGGAGAGTTCATTCAGGCCAGGGTTAGAGAAAAAGATCTAAGTCTAGTCCCTTCTTTCAGTAGGCCATAGAACTTGATGGAAATCACTTAATCGGATGGTCTCCATTTCCTCAGTTGCAAGCCTTTTAGTTTCAAGGATAATTGTACCAGAGGATGAGTTTTCTACTAAGCATGTATTGTTTTATTTTCAGATGGATTAATTATTTTTCCTCAAATAAAGCTCAGATGGAAGTAAATTATGAAAATACAAATGGTGGAGTGCTTTTAAGTCATCCTGGGCTTGGGGAGTCATGAAGATCTTTTTTCTTTTCTTTTCTTTTCTTTTTTGGCACCATGGGTTTGAACATGCATGCACGTTGCATGATGGTTAAACACACGCTTGATGGTCAAACACTCTATCACTGAACCGCATCCTCCAGCAGGATGAGTGTCTTGCTTGTCCCCATGCAGCTCGCCACAGAGCTCCTTAGAGTTTAAGCTAAAACTTTAATGTCTGATTCATTTTGAAAGTGGATCTACAATTCTGAAAAATCTTGAAAGAACATTACCATAAGAATTTTGTTTTAAGAAAATGGGAGTCTTCTTAGTATGTTTAAAAGATATAGCAGCTTCTGAAAGACAGAAAAGGCATTATTTCCAACTTGCTTTGATTTCCTGATATTTGACATGAATGTGAATCTCCTTTCTTGCATGAAACCCTTAGAATAAAACAATTTACTGCTGAACACATGCCCTCTATTGTTTTATCTTTTCAGGAAAGCCCACCCATTGACTCCTCACTTCATTAGTTTTGAATTTTTATACTCCTTTGGATTTCTTATTTTTTGGATGGCCCAGGGATTTAATTATTCTAAGCAACGGAGTACTTGACCTGGTATTCAGGCTTTTTCCTTCAATGTTGGTCCATTCTGCCTGCTTTGATACTCTGTACTTATTTTCAGTGATGGAGAGTGAAGGCTGATCAGACCTGAGGGATCACACAGAAGAAGGTGGGGTTCATCCCTGACCATTAGTTATCCTATGGCTACAAGGCAAAGGCCACTACTGTGAAAAAGATTTGTTATGAGCAAGAACCACAAATCTCAGAGTTGCTTTGTTATTCCAAAAGTGGTTTCAGGGCCAACAATGGAAGCTATATCCGATTCCTGTCTTCAAGTATTGACTCTAATTGTGACCTTCCCAGGAACAGATCTGTAGCTTGAAGTTAGGAATGCTTCTCGGTGTTCTGCTATACAGAGAAAGCTGAGTAAAAATGCTCCAACTTTTGTTTCCTTAGACAGTGAAAAAAAAGGATACTTTGATTCAATAACATGATTCCTATGAGAAAAGAAGATTGTGCTGCGCCCCAGTTGCTTAACACTGACATTCATGTTGCACTTCTCAAAACCCTGTGTAAACCATTTATCAAGTGATCATAGCAGCCACCCACGACTTGTTAAAACAGAACAAGTATTTTAACAGTGAAAGGCAACTTCAACTGCCAGAGAACTGGAGAGGAAAGGAAATGACAGGAAGAAGACTTAGTCGATTCCTTCCTTATTTTAAACCTTGGAAGTGTTGTATGTATTTAAAGAAATACATTCATGTTCCAACTCCCTCCATATCGTCAACATAACACGCCTGTACAACTAGCATCCCGGACAGAGAGACAGCCTGTGGCCAAGTCCTGCTTTGGGACTCTAGTTGTGCCTTCACCCCCTGCCCCAAGGCAGCCAGTCTTTAAGAGCAAAGATGCATCCAACCAGGTCTGGACTTTTATATAAACGGAATAATACAGCCTACATTCCATGTCTTCATGGGCCTGGGGTCCTTCATTCAAGTTGTTTGTGAGACGCTTGTGTTGCTATTCATAATTATTGCTTATTCGTTCTGCTGCAGATTATTAAAATGTGCAACTATATCTCAATTTATAGATCTGTTCTACTGTTGATGGATACTTGGACAGTTTTCTGTTTTGGACTGTGACAAATCAGGGTTCTAATGAACATTCGTGATCGTATTGTTTAGGGATAGAGCTAGGAGTGACACTTTCTGTGTCACGTGCCTGTATTAGTGGGTCTGTCAAGGAGCTTTCCAGAAGATTGCCAGTTTACACTCACAGTAGTAGTGAATGAGAGGTCTGGGTTGCTGCATATGTTCCCCAACACTTGCTACTTTTCAATAATTGGGTAGTGGCTTTAATTTGCAATTCAATGGTGACAAAGTTGAATATTTTCCTGTCCGTGTCTTGGCCACTTGAATAGTGTCTTTTGTGTTATATGTGTACAAATGGCTGTCTATCCTTCCCTTAATGGAAAGAGGGTTTTGTTTTATTTCATTTTTCGTACTGGGTAATATCTTTGTTATCTTATATGCTGTATAATCTTAAGTGTTCACGTTCATGGTAGGCCTTTCTTTGATGTTTTCAAGTGAGATGTTTACCATGCACCTCCCACTACTGTATATTAAAGTCTGAAAGTTTCTAATGACACTGTGTTAGTTAATTTTCTGTCACTGTGATAAAATACTCAATATAACTTAAAAGAAAAACCTGTCTAAGTCTCAGTTTTGGAGGTTTCAGTCCTTGGAAGGTGCATTGCTTTTGGGTGTGTGATAAGACACTTTATCATGGTGGGGAACATAGGTTGGGGTAAAGCTGATCCTCAAATGATGGGTGGGAAGCAAAGAGAAAGAGGAAAGGGGTGGGACCCACATCATCTACTTCCACTAGACACTGCCTCTTAAAGGTTCTACCACCTTCCATGGAGCTCAAGGGGGATATGTAGAGCCACACTGTATTGCCTAGAAGAAAGGTAGACCCGTCTAAGGATTTAAGGACTAGCCAGTGAGATGGCCCAGTGGGAAAGGGTGCTTGCTCAGGACCCTAACCCATCCTGAGTTCAGTCCCTGGGATGCATATGGTGGAAGGAGAGAGCTGACTTCTGTAAGTTGTCTTCTGACCTCTACATGTGTGCCATGAAATAGGGCACACACACACACACACACACACACACACACACACACTCTCACACCCCTAAAAATAAATGTAAAAGAAGTCAAAGGAATAAGAGAAGAAAATCTGAATCATATACAATCAGCCTCCACAAATATATGTACTTAGTACAATTTTGAGATCATTTTATTTTAGTCTCTTCATACTATTAGATGGATTGAGACTGAATATGAAAATAAGGACCAAAAAAAGAGAAAGAGATAGTGATCTTTTTTTTTTTTTTTTTTTTTTCGAGACAGGGTTTCTCTGTGGCTTTGGCGCCTGTCCTGGAACTAGCTCTGTAGACCAGGCTGGTCTCGAACTCACAGAGATCCGCCTGCCTCTGCCTCCCGAGTGCTGGGATTAAAGGCGTGCGCCACCACCGCCCGGCTAAGAGATAGTGATCTTGTTTGGACTTTACTAGAATGAACCATGATTCTTCTCGTTTTGGAAGGTGTCTATAGTGAGATTCACTTAAAATTAAACACTTCCGGCTTGAGTTTTGGTTTAGCAACTTCCCAATATTCAGAGATGAAATTGCCCCAAGATCACCGCATACCAGGGAGGGCCGTCACTACTGTTGGTTGCACATGCTACTCCTTTTGGTGGCAGCATCCGATCAGTTACTAGAGTCATAAAAACATACAACTGATGGTGTTGCATGTTCCATCAGCTTCACCTGAGGCCTTGAGCCAACAGTTCCGGCCTTTCCAGCTGAGCATAGCATTCCTTGGATGCTACCCCAGTCAGACACACTGGCACGTGACCAGACCATGGGAGAATTTCCCAGGAAGCCTCTTCTCTGGAGAATTCGGCTGTCTGAGGATGATTCCGTGATTGCTGCAGTTGCCCTCACAGCCCCCGGGGCTGATCCTGGGGAAAGCGAAGTTGGAAATGAAGCAGAGCAGCCTGGGAAATGCTCAGCCAGGAAGAGCACTTACCGTGCAAGCCCGACCCTAGCACACACACAAAGGTAGAAGAAGGGAATGGGTGTTACAAGGTCGTTCCTTGGTCATCATGTGTGTTCCCATCTCCACACACAATCTTCCTAGTACATAACATTTTTTTTCTGTTTCTTTTCTTTCTTTTTTAACTTTTATTGATTCTTTGTGGATTTCACATCATGCATTCCCAACTCACTTATCTCGCTGCCCCCTCGCATCTGCCCTCTCCCCTTGCAACCTCCCCCTCAAATCTAAGCCAAATTTAAAAGAAAACCCCAAAACCAAACAAAACAAGGGAAGGAAACAAAAACAAAAAAGAAGAATACTCTTGCTATGGAAGCTGTAATGTGGGCCATTGAATAACACAGTTTACCCGTTAGTCCATTCATCTTTACTTGGGAGTGTTCATTGCCCCGAGTCATTGATCTGGCTTGAGGCCTCTGGTTTCCACTATACACCTGGTAATGTCTCTCACTGGGACGCCTCTTGGATATTGTGTTGTTGTCCTGCTGTTTTGGATTTGTAGGTTCATACCCCTTCACACACTCCAGACTGTTCACAGATGAGGAGGATGTTGGGGTTGGTCAACTCACAGCCCTTGTTCTAGGCCTGGGTGGTAGCTGGGTTGGTCAGTCCTGCCAGTTTTCTCTATCATCACTATCCAGGCGAGCTCTCCAGCACTGCTTATGCTCACTTACTCAGTGCAGTCTGCAGCAAGGAGTGGGGCCAGTAAAATTAAATATGTGTGTATAGGGAGAGTGAAGCTAAGAAACAGTGGGATTTGAAGCATTTTGAACCCTTTGAACCAAGCCATGGCTAAAATCATTGAGACTTGGGCATTTTGTAATAACCTACACCTGTACATTTCTTGGACCATTAAGATGCTTAGGGTCGGGTTTTCTCACACTGAAAATCCAATGAACATCAAGCAGTTGCAAAAATTTGTCTCACATGGTATTTTCAGTGTTATCTGTGATACACAAAGCAAGATAATGGTATAGCTCTAAGTCAAACCTTTACCCTGCAACATGAATAGTCTTAGGCAATAGTTTTGTAATTTAGACCGTGCGTGTTATGTTCCTTTATGGTTTTGTGGCGGTTTGAATGCCAACGGCTCCCAAAGGCTCATGTATTCAAAAGCCTAGAGTGGAACTTCTGACTCAGTAGCTCCGGCCGACCAGCATCAGTTTTTCCAGTAACACAAAGGTTTTGCTTTAGTAGCCTTGGGATCTTGTTAATCACAGCTGACTCTTCAGCCCCAGCTGACCAGAGCCACAGACTCTTAAAATGACAAATGGCCCTTATAGCGTCTTCCCACTTCCCACTGACACTTCCCAAGCCAGGCCTCTATTCTTTGCCCTGCTCTCAAGATTACCTCTCAAATTCTACCAAACATCCCATAGAAGGATTAAGAGCTGTGGCCTTGTTGGAGGAGGTGTGTTGTTGGGGGTGAACTTTGGGGTTTTAAAAACCAGTGCCAGGCCCTGGCTCTTGATCTCTGCCGGCTGCCTATGGATCAGCATGTAAAAGCTCTCAGCTACAGCTCAGGACCATGCCTACCTCCCTCATGCTCCCTTACTCTCTGTCATGATGGTTAGGGTCTAGCCCACTAATCTGTAAGTAAGCAAGACCCCAGTTAATTTCTTTTTTTTATAAGAATTGTCTTGGTCATGCTGTCTCCTCACAGCAATACATAAGACAGTAACTAAGACAGGCTTATTTGTGGGATTAGCACAGTACAAATGTTTGGTTAGTGTACTGGCTGGTTTTGTGCGTCAACTTGACACAAGCTAGAGTCGTTAGAGAGGAAAGAGCCTGAGCGGAGGAAATGCCTCCATGGGATCTAACTGTAGGGCATTTTCTCAATTAATGATCAATGGATGAGGGACAAGACCATGGTGTGTGGTGCCATTCCTGGGCAGGTGGTCCTGAGTTCTATAAGAAAGCAGGCTGAGAAAGCCAGGGGAAATCAGCCAGTAGTAAGCAGCTTCCCTGTACGGCACCTGCATCAGCTCCTGCCCCTAGGTTCCAGCTCTGCTTGAGTTCCTGTCCTGACCTCTCCAATGATGGATTATGACGTGGAAGGATAAGACAAATAAGCCATTTCTTCCCCAACTTGATTTTTGGTAATGGTGTTTCATCATGGCAATAGGAACCCTAACTAAAACAAATTGGTACCAGGAGTAGGGTGTTGCTGTGATAGGCCTAGCCATATTTTGGGAGGATTGTGGAAGGACTTTGGAACTTTGGGCTAGAAAAGTCATTGAGTGTTAAGAGCTGTGTGGAGTGTTCTGTGGAATTTGGGAGATAATGTTGAGAGCAGTGCCGAGGAGGGAGGCCTGGTTTGTGAAGCGTCAGAGGGAACTGTGAAGATTATACCAGAGCCATTTGTGCTTTTGATTCAAGAGGCTGTGATTCTGGTCAGTTGGGGCTGAAGATGATTAACAAGGTACCAGAACTACTAGTGCAAAACCTTTGTGTTACTGGGACAATTGATGCTGATTAGCTGGAGCTAATGAGTCAGCAGTGATTAAGAAGAGACCAGTATCACTAAGTTGAGATCTGCTGGGAAGAATTTCCTGAGAGCACAGAGACGCTATCTTCCAGAGGTGGTCAAGGTTGTTCCTCATGCGGGCAGCTGGGCTTGGTAACATGTAAGTGGTACTCAGGTGGTAATGTTTTTGAAGGCATAAAGGGTTCCTGGAGAACAGCTGAGACTTGGCACAGTAAGAGGTCAGGAGGCCATTGGTGAAGGTACAACCTCAGTGGCAGTTGAGAGCACAGGACTGAAGGGACCATGCAAAGACGTTGAGGCTTGGCATCATGAAGAGAACCTATGAGAGGCTACTGGTGAAAGTCCAGCTCAGTTGCAGCAGGAGACTCCAATGTTTTGGAGATGCCAGTACTGTGTACATGTTCTTGGCATGACCACCAAGAACAGCAGTAGCAGTGAAGTGGAGCTAGCTGGAGCCTAGAAGACAAGCTGTGTGCTGCAGAGGGTGGAGCCATAGAAATGACCCAATCCCTTTGGAGGAGCCCAGAAGATCATAAGTGGATCCCAGCCATTGGGCAGATGGAATTTGGTTTTGCTTTGATATGATTGTGACTGAACCCTGATTTTTTTCCCCTCATGAAGTAAGAAAGGATTTTAGTGGAACTCACAGCTGAGAAACTTCCAATTTTAAAAGAATTTTTTATTTGAAAAGGGATTGGGTATTCTAAAGGGACTGAAATTTTAGTGTCTTGGAATTTGTAAAAACGGAGGGACTTTTAAAGTTATTTATATTTTTAATGTTAGATCTTGGGGACGAATAAGAAAGGTCAGGATGTGGTTTAATAGTGATGTGTTTGGATGTCAAATTGACAAGGGGTCAGTTGTACTGGCTGTTTTTTGTGTGTCAACTTGATATAAGCTAGAGTCATCAGAGAGGAAGGAGCCTCAGTTGAGGAAATGCCTCTATGAGATCCAGCTGTAAAACATGTATTGGTTATAAGTTTTTATTGATAATGGTCAGGAAAAAAAGCTGAACAAAGGAGATTATATGCAAGGTTCTTGTTTTGAAAATAAAAAGGAAGATATAGATATGATAGGATAAAAGAGTAGATTATTGAATCTACTCTGAAAAGAAAAAACAGGATATAGATATGATAAGATAAATAGATAGATAGTTGAATCTACTTTTAAAAACAACTACTAGTTTTAAATGATTTATGTTGGATTGTACATTTGCATATTGTCTAAAAATTTTGTATATTGATACAAATTTGAGATTAATTTTGTTAAAACATACTGGACATACATTTCTACTCTTGTTCAAGGTATTGTATATATATATATAATAAATATATTGTATATAATATATTGTATATTATATATTATATTGTATATGTTCAAGGTATATATAACCCATTTGACTAGTAATGCAATTTCTAGTCTTTGAAAGTTATTATTAGCAACTTTTTAGGATAATAAGGAAATGGAGGTTAATAATTAGTCATCTAGTATAATCAAATTTGTAGTCCCATTCAGCATGTTTTCAAGGTCAAACAAAGATATTTAAGATAGACAGGTCATCTTCAAACACTTCAGAGATCTACAGAATATGGTATTTAAGATGTTTTAATAACCTAGGTTCTTCTTTTTATGACAACGAGACATGTCTGCTCTTAGTAGGACCAATCTACTTCAGAGAAGATAATGGGCATTGAAGAAACTCCACATGGAGTTTACTTTCTTTATGACAAAAGTAAGCCACTGGGCAAGAAAATGCCCCTGCCTTTGCTGCTGACAGTATGTTGTCCTAATTAGACAAGCAGGACACAAAAGAAAGTGAATGATCCACTATCATTATTTTTGACATTTAAATCCCATCTTTTTACTTTTTCCCCTGAACTGACATTATATGATGGTTTTAATGGTCTTACTAGCCCCTGACTTTTCCTCATTCTGTCCTGTTTTCCACACAGAAGGCAGTCAGAGTAATTAAAACCAACTAAATAAAATTTTCACAAATCTCATCATTTCCCTTTCCTTGCTCTGTTCTGAAATGGTGGTCCTTTCCTTCCAGAATAGACGGATTCTCTTGGGGCATCGGAGCTGCCCCTTTAATGCTTATCTAAGCCCATTTCCTTTCTTGTCCACAGCTTTGCAGCCCCACCACCCTCCCATTAGTATCTTAAACGTGATGGAGGCTTACTTGTCTACATATAGATCCTGAAAGAGTGAAAACAAGCAGTCCTTCCCTCTAGAAGTCTATTGGCTGGGTAAATTATCATTTAGTTTATGCACCATGCTGGGGATTGAACCCAGGATCTTGTTCACGGTGGGAAAGAACCATTTAGTCACGTCCCTAGCTCTAGCTGAATTATTCTTTAGCTACACTTAGGGGTGTGTGTGTGTGTGTGTGTGTGTGTGTGTGTGTGTGTGTAAGATCAGAATACAGCCTGCTTATGGAAGTCAGAGGACAACTTATAGGAGTCTGTTCTCTCCTTCCATTCAATTCTGGGGATTGAATTTCCATCATCAGGCTTGGCTGCAGATGCCTTTACATTCTGAGCCATTTAGCCAGCCCAAAACTGTTAGATTTTAAACAGAACTGCTCATTCATGTTGGATATATACATTAGAAAACTGTATATACAAAATGCAAATGCTCCTATCCTACCCTCTGAGATTGATATTTTGGTATGTGTCCTTTCAGATATATGTTTGCATTTCATAAATACATGTTTGTATACATCAATAAGCTGATTTCCACCAACAATGAGCTGAGAATATGTTTGCATGTTATTACATATACAGCCTCATCATTTTATTTTAGGCTTTTGATAATTCTAAATTGCCTTCCTTGTGCCAATTTGTGTTCCCTCTGGTGGCACATGAAAATGCCTGGTCCCCCACACCCTTGGAATTCTTTCTAATCTCTGTCAGTCTGAGAGAAGAGGTACAGTACCCTGTGTCTTAATTTATATTTCTTGGTTGGTATTGAGACTGGATTCTTTTGATTCTGACACAGCTCACATGCAGTTCTTCAGAACTGTGTGTCATCGATTAAACTTTAAAAACAAGAGAAGACCAGTTAAGGAAGCCACTTACTAGCCAACTGAAAGAACCCTACCATCATTGCCTTAGAGTTTACTCAATGCCTTAAAGTGTCTTGCTCTCCTCCATCCTCGAAGACTTTACCATCCTGAATTTTAAGTTTAGTAAAATGTGAGCCACAGAAATTTCCAATAATCAGTTTTAAAACTTTTTAAATACATGTCTGGAAACAAATGAGAACACAAGTTTCAAAATGTGGCCCCGAAGTTTCCATTTATTGCTGTCTGGTATATATAATTTTTTTAATGTTTATTTATTTATTTATTATAAATATTCTGTCTGCGTGTATGTCTACAGGCCAGAAGAGGGCACCAGACCTCATTACAGATGGTTGTGAGCTACTATGTGGTTGCTGGGAATTGAACTCAGGACCTTTGGAAGAGCAGGCAATGCTCTTAACCACTGAGCCATCTCTCCAGCCCTGGTATATATAATTTTATCATTAGGTTTAATCTTGGCATTCAAATAACCCAACGTATAGAATGGTCAGACATTAGTTTTGTTACATTTATTTGTGTTAGAAAGGAGTTCAGAGTGGAATGCCTGGAAATAGTCATCCCTTATATTTTAATAGGCAATTTTTAAATTTTACTTTGTCTGAAAAAGCAGCAGTGTTGTGTCTGATGCAAGACAGACTTTAAAATGTGCCACAAGCTTCCTTCTGAAAGAGGCCAGGGTTCACAGGCCAAGTACTCTTCACTGTCCAAGGTCCTGAAGTGAGACACATTTTGTTCTATGATGTTAAGAATTGTTCTGGACTTTAGAATGGTTTTCTCCCATTGAATGGGCACTTTCTTTCACCCCCACACATGATGTCCTTTTATTATTATCTAAATCTGGTCCACTCAAATACAACTCAGCTGGCCGGGCAGAGCAATTGTACACATGAGATGCCGGTGGACACTTTGAGAGTTACTTTTCTGAAAAGAAAAAACAAATACATGCGACTCTGGTTTTGACTGTGAGACCAAGTGCTGTTGTGTAATATTTTGATTGCATTCTAAAAATAAAGTTGGTTTTGAATCAGAGGGCATATCTAGCCACCAGCTGACCAAAAATAGCCATAGAGGGGTTGGAGGACTGAGGAAGTAGTAAGGCGGGGCTTAGAGAGGATCTTGGCTTTTTTGAAGGAAGGAACAGAGAGGTAGGAGGCCACTGGTGGCTGCCTTACAGTTTCTCTGATCATTCAGCTTCTTGCCCTGTTATCTAACTCCCGATTTTTAAAAATTTATTAGATTAAAAAATACCAATCCAAGTTCCTGCTCCCTCCTCTCCTCCCATTTCCTCCACACACCGTCCCACCCCACCCCCATCTAATCCTCAGAGAGGGTAAGGCACATTGCTTTGGGGAAGGTCCAAGGCCCTCCTTCCCTACTATATCTAGGCTGATCAAGGCATCCCTCCAAAGAGAATAGAATTCCAAAATGCCAGTACATGTAGTAGGGATAAATCCTGGTATTACTGCCAGTGTCCCCTCCCCACCCCCCCAGTCTGCCCCAGCCATGCAACTGTCAACCACATTCAGAGGGACTAGTTTGGTCCTATGCTTGTTCCTTCCCTATCCAGCTGGAGTTGGTGAGCTCCCATTAGCTCAGGTAGACTGTTTCAGTGGGTGAACCCCTCATGGTCTTGACCTCTTTGCTCATATTCTCACTCCTCCCACTCTTCAACTGGACTTTGGGAGCTCAGTCCACTGCTCCGATGTTGACTTCTGATTTTTTTATTGATAGTAATAATTAGTTAAACACTTCAAAGTACTTTTTAAACAATATCAAAAGATATAAATCAATATTATTTGAACTATAAAATAACTAGCCACAAATAGAAACTGTAATAGACGATTAGACCAGGGCATTAAGAATAAAAAGAGTGTGACTTGATACATGCAAAGTCTCATACTTAGAGTCTTAAGGAACTGAAAAGA
This sequence comes from Microtus ochrogaster, assembly GCF_000317375.1. NCBI lineage: Eukaryota > Metazoa > Chordata > Mammalia > Rodentia > Cricetidae > Microtus > Microtus ochrogaster. Next base: position 34,570,969 of record NC_022009.1, on the reverse strand, counting down.
AGGCACAGTAGGAAATATGAGAAGTTAGGGATAGGATGTACACTGTCATGAGAAGGAATGGAGACACTGTAAAGACACACAGTTTGCACTTTTTAAAAAAAAATCTAGATTTCATTGAATTCAAAGATCTGCTCCCATTATATATGCAGCTTGTGTTCCATTTGTGGTGGAAGCTGGGAGTCAACCCAGAGCAAGGAGACCAGTCCTACCTAAGAGAGTCTTAGCATTGTTGAATGAGAGTCTGTGTGACATTAAATCAGGTCCGGTACAAAGAGAAAAACTAGAAAAGATGATTTCTTTCTTAGAGAAATGCTGCAGACACAAAGAATGGACTCAGAATATCATACTTTTCACTGATTAGCAAACGCTCAGAGAGCTTGAGGGTCTGGAGAGATGGCTTGGTGGTTAAGAGGGCTTGTTGATCTTTCGGATAACCTGGATTTGATTCCCAGTACCCACATTAGACCACACACACACACACACACACACACACATGCATAGACACACACACACACAAACAAAAATAATAATAAAAAAAGACTCAGAGAGCTAAAGTGACTTTGCAAGTTCACACAGCGTGTGACCAAAAATCACTTGTTACCATCTCTATCGCAACACTCCTAACTCATGTGCAAAAAATAAATATTCCTAACAGCAAGCATACACTTGTTATAAACTACAGAAAGCTAGAGAACTAGAACAAGAACAGATAGAATGGATGATATGGGGAGACTGTGAGGAATGGTGGGTTCGATGCTCAGCTTGACTGGATTAAGAACTACATATGGAATTGTGAGGCAGCAAGAGGGTTGGTTCTCACTCTACTGAGGAGAAGACTCACTTGGAATGTGGGCAGTGCCAGCTCATGGACATTAGTTCATGACTACAAAAGAAAAGAGGAGCAAGCCAGCTCAGTGCCAGCATTCCCTTTCCCAAACTCCTGGTACTTCAGAGCCAGCCCTCTCCAGTCACAAACTCCCACCACGACCATGTTCTCTGCAGGCTCATGGGGTGAGAGATCATCCACCCAACCCTCGAAAACACTATCCCACGTTTCTTCCTGTATTATTTTGTCTGATATTTGGAGACAGTGATGACTCACAGCTCATGTCACAGTTGACATGTCTGGCATAATATGGATTTTAAGGAGAGGGTACGTTTTGCCTGAGAGGCATAAGAGAGACAGTGGAAGGATAAGCTTGAAGTTGCTGATGGGAGCCAAGGAGGCCACACACAAGCAGAACTTGGGGGGATGTCAGAGAATGAGGTCAACAAATGAGTGTGTCATAAATAGTTGCTTAATAATAAAACAGAAACAAGGTGTTACCATAATTGAAAAGACCCTCATCTAATGCCAAACAGATGTCAGAGATGCTCTTGGCCTTTCTATTACCCAGAATCATGAGCTAAATAAAGATCTATGTTTTGGAAATTATTCAGCTCTGGGTATTTTGTTTGTCTGAAATCTCCCATTCAATGAACTTTCCTAATGGTCAAATCTCATGATTCATTTTTTCTCACCAGTAAAACCCAAACAGATTTTATAAATAAATTTCATCTCTGATGGACTGTGGATCTCTGTGAGTGGTAGAAACATTATAAAGTTCTCTAGTTTTCCACAGAGAAAGAACAGGGACTGGATAAATGCATTAACTCCAAATTACTTCCCCTTCAATACAAAAGTCAATAGATGAAGTCCCTGTAGTCAGCTTTTAAAATTCTATTTGCCAGAAAAATATCCTATCTCCAATGAGCTTATATTTCAAATAAAGTTGTCTATCACCAAACTCAGAAAATAACAGATGATGCTGTCTCCCAGGGATAGGGTAGAGCAAAGCAAAACCCATCACAAATGTATGAGCTCCGTGTCCTTCCAGGAGCTGTCATGAAAACAGTGTGTTCCCTAGGTGACCAGAGGCAGAGCACGAATCTCCTCAGTAGTTCAGAATTAAATTTATTATTTCCATCATTCATGTCTCTAAAGCAATAGAGGCATTGTTTTTATACCATGTTTAAGCTTAGTTTTTAAAGCGGAACATTGTTATGATGTTGCAGAGTTAAGCTGTTTTGATGTTTTTCAAACAGAAAAACTCACATTAGGAAAAAAGTTAAAAATGTTCAGAAATGACAAACATAAAAGTATATTCTCTTCCCTAAAACTAATCTAGAGTTAGTTTAAATTCATCTACAACATAAAGTGAACCATTCCTTGTTCTCAAATGATGAGAATTCATCATGTATTTCTCCTCTCTGTACCCATCAGTATGCTTCATATGAATGGCTGGAGCACACAGTTGTGCAGTTTTGTGCATCCTATACAGGCATTGGACTGGGGGAGGGATTAGTGAGATCTGCGATTAGAACCCAGTTCTAGATATACTGCTGTGCTTCCTAGTGTCAGCTTGCCCTTCCTGTGGCTCTCGACCCTTCATCTTCAAGGCTGTTCCTCAGAACTACAGAACAAAGCCACTGTCTTCAAATCAAGATGGCACCATGGTGCTCTTTTGACCTGAAGGGGGTACATTTTTCAAGTTATATAAACTAGCAGTAATCTTGTCTAACAGGCTAGACCATGAAGAACGGAGCTTTTTCCTCAAGGCTTGAATAATTTCACAAGAGGATACAGAAAGATTATGAGAGGATGAGGTTGTAGATGACTCACAAGGAAATATTTTCCAGACCAGCATGGCAGATGTACGTATGAACTCACAGAAGTCGCAATAGCATGCCTAAGATGCATGCAAACTTAAACTAGGTAAAATTCCAGCACTGAGCAGGAAGGTGGGCACCAAGTCCTACTCCTAGCTGAGGAGCTATTGGTAATTGATAAATGGCTGGGAGAGGAATAGTAGGTCTTCTTAGAGGTATGGCCCCTGGTAGATAGGCCACTTTCCAGTGGAAGACCACAAATCCAAGAGTATATAGTTAACACAGACTGTATTTGAGGAGCTTAGAGTGAAAACCCAAAAGACACAAAGCCGGGAGGGTAGGGAGGTGTTGGTGAAGGGGATGAATTATGTTCAGAATAATATTGTATGAAGAAATTTATAAGAACTAATCAAAGAACTAATGAGAAAGGAACGCTGTCATATGTAAACAAGGGTGCTTATTGAAGGTAGCTACAGGAATAGTGGCATTCAAGGACACAGCGTGGATGTTCTCACTTCCTCTCAGTTTACTTTCTCCCCAATAGTTCTATCTGTTTGATTACACCTAGCCATTTAGGATTTACTGTTCAGTACCTTGCCTTATAAGTTCACCTGCTATCAAAACACAGGCACTTAGAGATCAGAAGGTGTGCTTGGTTGTCAGTTCTCAAAGAGACAGAAAACACATTTCTCTTAGGAGAATCATCTAAGGGGATAGTACTTGGTGGTGGGGAGTTGGCCATCCGATGGAAAAGGTGTTGAGATGGTTTCAACTGCATTACTGAGACTGACTCTATAAAAACAACCTCATGCGATCAGCAGCACATGGGAATAGAGTTTGGCTCAGAGACTAGTGGGTCCTGGACCTCAGCTAGACAATTGTGGTCTGTTCTCCTTTTCTATCTCTGACTAACTGTGTTTACTTGGTCAGAGCACTCCTGCTTCAGGCTCCAGTGTCATCCCAATAAATATTTATGTGCCCAGTTAAATGCAATCATGCTAATAATAGTGCTCATTTTCCAGGACTGTTCTGAGAAATAAATGAGGCATTCTTGAAAAGCGATAGTTATATGCCTGGCAGAGGTTCAGAAGAAACTACAGAACAAAGACTCGTGGAGATGAGTACTTCTATCTGTAAATTTCTGTGGAGTTTGCAAAGCCCTTTTGTATCCATTACCTCTTTACAATAATCTGGTATGTAGAGGCAGCCACACTCTCTACTACTCCATTTTGTATGTGAAGAAGTGGTGGGGGCTGGAGAGATGGCTCAGTGGTTAAGAGCTCTGGTTGCTCTTCCAAAGGTCCTGAGTTCAATTCCCAGCAACCACATGGTGGCTCACAACCATTTGTAATGAGATTTGATGCCCTTTTCTGGCCTGCAGGGATACATGCAGGCAGAGCTCTGTATACATAATAAATAAAATTAAAAAAATTATTAAAAAAAAAGAAGTGGGATAATTTTCAACACTTTACTTGATTGCATTCCTGATGGTGGAGGGTAGTTGTTTGAAGTATGTATAAGTTGACAAAATGCTTCATAGTCAATTAATGATCACAATTTTATAAGTAAAGTATTTCCAGAAGAAATTAAGACATTCCAATTTTCTTTTCTGGAATTTACAGTGAAAAAGATTTTTTTTTTCTCAGAAAAGTTTATTGGGGGCTGGAGAAAGAGCTCAGTTGGTAAAGAAAAAACTTTGCTAAGCAAACATGAGAACCTAAACTGAATCCCTAGAACCATTGTGAGAAAACTGGGTGTGGTAGCACACACTTATAATTACAGTGCTGAGGAGGAGACAGGTGGGCCCTGGGGTTTACTGATTAGCCAATCTCTACTCTATTTGACGATGTGGTAGTTTGAATAGGAATGATTCCATAGACTCATGTGTTTGAATACTTGGCCTGTAGGGCATGGCACTATTAGGAGGTATGGCCTTGTTGGAGTAGGTGTGACCTTGTTTGAGGAAGTGTGTCAGTGGAGGCAGTCTTTGAGGTGTCATATGCTCAAGCTACACCTAGCATGACAGTCTCTTTCTGTTGCCTGCAAATCAAGATGTAGAACTCTCAGCTCCTTTTCCAGAACTATGTCTGCCTTCTTGCCAATATAATGGCCTAAATCTCTGAAACTGTAAATCAGCCCCAATTAAAAGGTTTTTTTTTTAAGTTTCTGTGATCATGGTGTCTCTTCACAGCAATAGAAACTCCCAACAAAGACAAGTAAGTTCCAGGCCAATGACAAACCTAGTTTCAGGAAAGAGGGTAGATATTGCCTAAAGAATGTCACTCAATCTTGAATTCCAACCTTTATACACATGAGCACATGCAACCTTCCTAACACAAAGTTATGACTTGGGCATGTGATTTTGTTTATTGGTAAAGGGTGAAAAGAATTATGAGATGCAAGGAGAATGCTGAACAATTTAACTAATAATACATGAAAATATTGGAAAGATACTAATGTTCTTTTTAATCTACATAATGGAAAACTTGAAGAGATTTAAAATAAAACAGCAACAACAGATGTTTACTTCCCTGATGTTTGTTATATTTTGGAAAAGTCTATTTGTGGTGATACCTTGTTTGTGCTCTAACAAATAAAGCTTGCCTGAAGATCAGAGGGCAGAGCTAGCCATTTGTTAACTATAGAGGTCTGGTGGTCTGAGCAGACAGACAGGAAGTAATATGGCTGGGTGGAGAGAGGAATATAAGGCAGGAGGAGACAGGAGCATGACCCCCCCCTTTTTTTTGGCTGAGAAGTTAGCAAGGTAAGGGTTGGCTGTAGCTTACTCCTTTGTATCTCTGACCTTTCAGCATTTACTCCACATCTGGCCCCAGGTTTCTTATTCTATTAAATAAAAACATTTTATTTATTTTTTAAAAAGAAAACAAACTATCTTTTTTCATTATACGTACCAATCCAAGTTCACACTCCCTACCCTCTGCCCATTCCCTCTACACACCCTTCCACCCCACCCCCATCCAATCCTCAGAGAGGGTAAGGCACAGTTGCTTTGGGGAAGGTCCAAGGCCCTCCCTACTATACCTAGACTGAGCGAGGTATCCATCCAAAGAGAATAGGATCCCAAAAAGTCAGTACATGCAGTAGGGATAAATCCTGGTGCCACTGCCAGTGGCCCCCGAGTCTGCCCCAGCCATGCAACTGTCAACCAAAATCAGAGGGACTAGTTTGATCCTATACTTGTTCCTTTTCAATCTGGCTGGAATTGGTGAGCTCCCATTAGCTCAGGTAGACTGTTTCAGTGGGTGTGCCCGTCATGGTCTTGACTTCTTTGCTCATATTCTCATTCTTCCCACTCTTCAACAGGTTTTTATTATTAAGACCAATTAGAGCTTATACAACAATTGTTTTCCACTTTTATGGCATGAATTCACAAAAGAGCCCCTTGCCTGTGCCTTGGCAGCCTTTGACACACTCCAGAGCTGCATGGAAGGGCTCCTGCCAGAGTCACCGCCCCACAGACTAGTTTTTCTTTTAATTTTTCTCCAGACTCTGAGTAAGTTTGGGATTTTCATGTTGTAGAATCTTCACAACAGTCTCCAGCTGCCACCCAAACTGCAGAAGCACTTGGGCTCCAAATGTCTCAGGACTTACCTACCCTAGAGTGGTTGACTCTGCCTTCAGGCAGCTCCCACCACACGTGCTTCTTTCGCCTGTGTGCATTTTTTAACAGGTGGCTCACTTTCCCCCATGTGCTGAGGGCTTCCCCTAGACACTCTCTTCTTGGTCTGCCACTCTCAGCTCATAGCTACATGCTAGCAGCTGCAGCTGTTCTCAGCCAGGCTGTGCACTGCCTGTGTTTTCTGTTCAGACGTGACATGCTTTGCATTTCTCTGATATCCTTGGCAGATTTGGTGAGACAACTGGGAATTCTTAAAGGGAGGAATTAGTTTAAAAAAGAAAAAAAAAGGTTTTCCCACAATAAAAAAGGGAAATATTATTATGATGGAGGGAGTTAGGTCTCTTTATGATTACACAATGGATGATCTAAAATTGAGACAATTAATGGATAATCAATTTAACTGGGATTGACATAATGGTAATTATCATTTTGATAATCTTTATTGTTGGTTTGATAACTCTTGGGTTATCCTTTAAAAAATTGGTTGATATGAGTGCCAAGATACAGGCTATATAAAAACTTATCAAAGCAGATTATAAAGCTATTCAGATCCAGACAGAGGAATTTAAAGGGGAACCATTATCAGCATTGCACTTTAAGGTTAGAGAGAAACAGACAAAATTTTTCAAACAGCCAACTTAAATTTATCCAGTAACCTTACAGGAGCAACTGCCAAATGAGAGATATCCCCAAGACTGTAAGAGTTGAATATATTTCTATGAAAATGAATTTAAGAAGATTCAAGGAAGTGATAGTCTCATATGTCATGTATTACTTTTTGTGAAGCAGATGTTAAACTCATGATCAACTTGTAATAGAATTATCCCTAAAGCCTGGAGAGACTTGGTTAGAAAAGTCTTGGAGCCTGGTCCTCAATTACAATGGAGAATATGGTGGAAAGATGAGGATAAGACCATCCAACAGTGAGGTAGGGCTAGAGGTATGGAAATCTCTCAAGACTAACTTCTTCAAGAGGCAGATTATGCTAATGTACAAAGGCAATCTGTATATGATGACCACACCTTGGCTTTATGACATACAGCAGCTTTGAATGCTTGGGGCAGAACTGGAGAAGTAGGAAAGAAAGTTGAGCCACTCTGCTCCTCTGACTTTCCTGCCTCTACATCACGTAATTTGTTCATTGTAGCGGCACTGAAAACTGCTGTGTTTCACATGGTGTACCCTTTTGCCCAAACAGTTTACCTGTAAATGTTCATTCCAATGAGTCTTTGGCCTTGTTGAAGGCCTCTCTGGCTTCTGCTACACCATCAATACTGGGCCCTCACAGAGACCCTTCTCAGATATTTGGCTGTTGCCCAGAGTCATGGAGATCCTGCAACTGTGGTTCCATAGGACAGGTCATAAATGATGTAGATATTGGAGTAGGTCCACTCTGGGCACCACAAGTGAATGGCAAGTGTCAGGGTAGCTTATCAGGGCCCACAGACGTCAACATGGCTTCAGGCAGCAGCCCAGACCACAGATATCCTCTTGGCCTTCAGTGGTAACACAGCCACGGACATCAATGTGGCCTCTGGTCATATCAGGACCACTGACCCACTCATGGCCCTCAGCAGCTGTATGGCCCTTGGTCCTCATCATGGCCTTAGGTGGTTATACCTGCCAATCACATCAACATGGCCCCCAGGTAGCAAAGCAAGGGGACATCACCAAGTCATCAGTCAGCAGTATAGACAGCTTATATCTACATGGATCTCAGGTTTAAAAATGGCCTGAAACCACACTACAGACCACAGACACTAACAGGACCTCCTGTGGCAACATGGACTACAGTGGTCCTTTTAGGTGATCCAATTCAGAGAGTGAACCTTTCCTTACCTTGGGCCTCAGCTATTGCCTGGAGCCCAGTCGATTCCATGAAGGGGCAGCTTTTTCTGGGGTTGAGTCTGTGTCTGCTTAAGCTCCAGGCTGCTGCAGACCACCCTGTAGATCCTACTGGGCAACAACAGCATGTCGACTTCAGCCCCCTCTCTCATATGTCACCGCCATCACATCTCCCGTTCTGCTTCTCTCCATAGGTTCCTTGTAGTGGCGTCTGCTGCCCTGAGCCCTGCAGCAGGGATAGGCTGGGTGATTCTGCTGCTGCCTCCATTCCAGGAATTTTGAACTAAGCAAGTGTGGTAGTTTGATTGTAATTGGCCCCCATAAGCTCATAGGGAGTGGCAATAGTAGAAGGTGTGGCTTGTTGAAGTAGGCGTGGCCTTGTTGGAGGAAGTGTGTCACTATGTCGGCTGGATTTAAGGTCTCCTAAAGTCAAGCTATGCCTAAGTCAGACTACTATCCATTGCCTGCAGATCAAGATATTAAGACTCTCAGCTCCTTCTCCAGCACCCTGTGTGCCTGCATGCCACCATGTCACACCACGATGATAAAAGACTAAACCACAGAAAATGTAAGTGACTCCAATTAAATGTTCTTCCTTTAAATGAGTTGACATGGTCATGGTATCTCTTCACAGCAATAGAAACCCTAACTAAGAGAGCAAGTGTTAGCTTTAGAAGCAACAAAAATGGCAATTATTTCTCATTCTTCCCAGTGGTTCTCAACCTTCCTAATGCTGTGACCCCTTAATACAGTTCCTCATGTTATAATGACCCCCAACCATAAAATTATTTTGTTGCTACTTTATAACTGTAGTTTTGCTACTGTTATGAATCATAATGTAAATGTGATGTGCAGGATAGCTGATATGTGACCCTTTACAGGGGTCACGACCCACAGGTTGAGAACTGCCCCACTTGAGGATGTGGTGACATTCCACTTGCTACTGGGGGGATTTTTTTTCTATTCTTCAGATTGTGTCATCCGCTTGCAGAAGAAGACTCTACCAGAATCTCTAGACAGTAAGTCTCTGTAAAGGATTTTTAATTCTGCCAAGCTTAAAGACTCTGGGAATAAAATTTGCCCATATACAAATAAGTATCAAAAACATGTCTGTCTTCAAGTTTGAGTTCAAATGAAAATCCTAGGTAGGTTGACATGAATATCAGCACATTATTTTACTATGTGACCTTGCTAAGGCTCTTATTTCTAAATTCAATAAATGTCAGCCATGCCTGTCATCTTTGTGTACATGTGTGAAAACACCCATCATTGAAACTTGGCCTTTGGGGGATATGAAACAAAGATAACTTCTGTGAGTAATGAGGGTAGAAACTTGGTGAGTAGAGATACAGCCATTTTCTGAGAATATTGTGGTGGAGTTTGGGGGGCATCTCAGAAAGTACTAAGTCATTTTAACTACTTGCTGGCCTGGAAATCTATGTTTTTCTCTTTCATACAGTACGACATTTAACCTTAGCAGAAAGGAAATGAATTTGGGCTCTTTATTTATTATTTTTTGGGGGTCTTTTGAAGAACCATTACTACTGTGGTTGGAGAGATGTCTCAGTGGCTAAGAGCACTTGTTGCTTTTGCAGAGACCCGGGTTCAGTTCTCAGAACAGACAAGGCATCTCCCAAGCAATGTGTGACTCCAATGCCAGGGCATCTGATGCTCTCCGTGGGCACTGCACCTGTGTGATGAACAAAAATATATGTAGGCAATGCACCGATACTCATATAATAAAAATAAACAAATTATTAGGAAAAAATTAAGATCCTTAAATATTATGCTGGGTGTGGCAGCTCAGGCCTGTTACCTCAGCATTTAGTAGGTTGAGGCAAGAAGATTCCCATGACTTTGAGCCCAATCTGGGCTACATTAGTACATTTCAGATAACCCTGGGCTACCCAATACGATACTGCATCAAAGCAAAATAAAAACAAAAAATAAAACCCTCAAACTCAAACAAAACTTAAAAACTATTAGTACTAAAAACGTAAAGAAATTATTTTAGAATATGGTCATATCAAATATTAGCCTTTCCTGTCTGTAGGCTCTACATTAACTGATTGAACAAACCTTAGAACATATTTAAAGAACTGAATCTGTATTGAGCATGTGCACACTCCACTGTAGCAGGAGGGACTGCTTGTGGGGGTTTCTGTCCAAGCCCAGTTCCCACAGCCGGTAAGCCCCAAAGAAAATCACACAGAGGACTATATTAATGATAAACTGATTGGCCCATTAGCTCAGGCTTCTTATTAGCTCTTGTAGCTCCTGTTAACCCATTATTCTTATGTATGTTAGCCACATAGCTCAGTACCTTTTTCATCAGGGCAGGTCACATCCTGCTTCTTCGGTGGTCTAGGAAGGACTGCAGAGGAATGGGCTCCCTCCTTCCCAGCATTCTTCTGTTCTCATTGTCCCACCTTTACTTCCTGTCTGGTTGTCCCACCTATACTTCCTGCCTGGCCAATCAACATTTATTTAAAACATGATTGACAGAATACAGACAATTCTCCCACACCACTCCCCCCTTGTCATTACTCCTTAAACAATACAGTCTAGCAATTACCCAGTGTCACCTACCTTGTGTTAGGTTGGTAAGTAGTCTAGAGATGGTTTAAAGTAGAAGAGAGAGGTTCTGGAGAGATGGCTCATTTGTTAGGAGCACTTGCTATTATTCCAGAGGACCTGAGTCCAGTTCTCATCACTCACACTAGGCAGCTCATAAGCTCCTGTAACTCTACCTAAAGGTAGAGTTAAAGGCCTCTTTTGACATCTTAGGACATGAACACATTGTACATGCAACACAGACATACTTACACATAAAATTAGCTAAAATTAAACCTTTAAAGGATAAAGTAGAATGGAGAATGAGTACAGTTTTTTTATGCAAATGATCTGACATTTTATGTGAGATTTGAACATCTTTGGAGTTTGGTATCCATGGGGTTCCTGGAACCAATCCCCAGTGGATATCAAAGAATATGTGTAGGCATGGTGACTAAATGCAGTCATGATTATATCCTGTTTGTTTTAGTCCATTTGAACCACTATAACAAAATATTTTATATTGAATGATTTTCAAATAGAAGTTATTTCTGCAGTTCTGCAGGCTGAGACATGCAAGACCAAGGTGACAGCAAGTTTGGTAGTTTGTAAGTACTTGTCTCTGTTTCTAGTGTCTTCTTGCTGCATTCGTATGTGGTTGAAGGTAAAAAGGGCCAACCTGGCACCTGCAAGCCCTTTTGTAAAGGGTCTAATCCTGTTCATGAGGGTGGAGCTCCCCCATATTAATTATCCTCAAATGGCCTCAATTCTTAGTGACATTACATTAGGATTATGTTTTAACATTTTTTTGGAGGGGTAGAAACACTTAAACCATAGTATTGATTCTTAAAACATGCACTTGTGCTGTGTGTGTGTGTGAACGTGGGTCTGTGCAGGGAGGTCAGAGGGCAATTTCTAATGAGTGTTGGTCCTCACCCTTGACTTTGCTTAAAACAGAGTCTTTTTGTCTCATCGAATAAGCTAACTGTCTTAAGAGCATCAGAGAGTTGCCTATTACAACTTTCCTCTCTCAGAGCAAGAACTGGGATTACAGGAGTGCGCTACCAGCTTTGACTTTGTCTGAGGTCTATGGATCTGAATGCAGGTCCTCAGGCCTGTTCTTCACCTACTGAACCACCTCCCCAGGCCCACAACCTTGATTGTTTTTTAACCAAAGAACTCTAATCTTTTATCATTTCCTTTTTTCCCTCCTACTCCTTTTTCTCCTCCTCCTTTTTGGTTTTTGTAATAAGGGTTGAATTTATGGCCCTATGCATGCTAGGCAGGTGCTCTACGACTGAGTTATATTCCTTTTAAAATCATTTTATTCCATAATATAGTATCTCTAAGTTATGCAGGTTGGCACTGACCCACCTCTGTAACTCAGGCATGCCTTGAACTTGAGGTCTTTCTGCCTCAGCCTCCCAAGTAACTGAGGTTATAGCCTTGCCTGAAAAGTTTCAAAATAAAAAAATGAAGGAAAACAATTCCAGCTCAAGCTCGTAGCAAACAAAACAAAACAAAACACAACACTCTTAGGCTTCTGTTTTGGTAGTAACCCAGGGAAAGGTAGTAACTGTAAGATGAGAAGTGGGATTATGGCTTATTCATTTTGGTGAAGATGTTTGGCATAATGCCCAAATGGGAGTGTACATATTATTCTCTTACAGCTAAGATTTAAAACAGAGAGTGCCTACAAGGGAAGGCTACTGTGTCTGGTTTTGACTTATCTCCGTCAGATTGAAGCTTTAATCACAACATCGTGGGAGCTCATACTATGTCATCCTCATTAATTCCCAACCAGAGCCTTGAGTCAGCAAGCGAAGTCTGCAGGATGTGCGCACACGGCTTGTTCCTGGGCAGTCCAGATCCATGTTACCAGGAATATCTGACACCCTTTGCCCTTTTGTTGCCGATGTCTCTGGCTTTTACATGCCAAAAGACAGCCCACGGTTAGAGCAACATATACTCAAGGGTAGGTGTTCCCAGATGGTGATTGGCACCTGAAACGTGAGACTGGCTTAAGAACTATGCTGAGAACTATGTGAAGAAAGAAAAGTAGTGCCAGTGGATAACCCTTTCCTGTCCCTAATGAATGGGTGTATTATCCCCCACCTGCACGTGCGTGTGTCTGTATGTCCAGGTGATATCTTCATAAAAAAAAAAAACGTGCAAATGGAGTTCAAGTCTTTTGAAAAGAGGACCCAGCGCTGTCTCTCATATTTTGAAGAGGTGAGGGGGGCGGGGGCGGATTTCTTCTGTGTTTGGGGAAGCAATGAGGAAACCCAAGGGACACATTCCCTGTGGTGCATGAACCCATTCCTACGAATTTAAAGTAGATTTTGATCAGAGCCACCCTTCTTCCTTTAGCTAAGCAGAATCCCCCAAGGGGCTTTATTGTCCCCAATTATCCCCTGTCCCAGGAAATTTTTGTACCTCACCTCTGAGTAGAATTCAACTCTTCCCTGGTTGAGCAGTTTTCCCTCTGCCCCCTCAGGTCACACTGTGTCAGCCCAGACCGCGACTGAGGGATGCCTAAGGGCTTGCCAACTCAGGCAAACTTCGTTACCAGAGATGATTGAGGTTTTGGGGTTTCCCCAGCCCTCCCACGCCAGGCCACTCAGCTAGCGTCAAAGAGTGCCGCAGGCAACTCCACTCTGAGCTGCAGGGACCGGGCAGAGGACTCAATGCACCCTGAATGCTGCCTCTGTCAGCCTGGGCGAGAGCGAGTGCAGAGCGGGTTTTTCCGCCAGATACCGTGTTTTCCTGCGGCAGAAACCCGAGGCGGGCGGGCTCCTTCCACCAGACCTAACTGGCCCGCAGCAGGGATAGCTAGCCATGGAAGTTGCTGTGGCGCAGAGCGAGAGCCAAGCACTCGGCGCTGCTTTTTTTGTGGATGTGTTTTTCCTCCCTAAGTCACTTCTTTCTTCTTCCTTTGGGTAAGTGGAATCAGTCTGCAAATAACCAACCAACGGGCAAGAATTGACTTTGTTGGAAGCTGGAAGCGGGCGGGGAGAAGGAGGGGGTGTGTGGGGAGGTGGGAAGCAGGGGTGGGGTGGGGGGAGGCACACAAGGGGTTAATGTGCTAAGTAGGTTGAGGGGGGTGGTCTTGCACTTCAATTTTGGAAGAACTGCATTTAATTTCACGAGCGTTGAATGGGGGATACTTGAATTTCTTTTTGTTCCACACCCTCCTCCATAAACTCGTCTTTGAACCCATCCTGAAGGGAAAATGAGAGTGGGGAGGAGGGAATGACCCAGAGGTGAGCGGCCAGTGAAAGGCAAGAGGGAAGGAACCCAGTGATTCAGTAGAGAGACAGTCCTCCAAGCCAGTGACCAGAGCAAGACTTTAACCCAATCAGGAACTAAACACTCAGTCTGTTTCCCCAGGCCAGCAGGGTCTGCCCCAAGTCTTCCAGCCTCCCCATAACTGTCCTGATGCTCTTGGAGTGGGGAGGTCCTTCATTACCCAGAGGTCAAAATCCACTTCTAAAGAAGACCTGCAACTTTGTACCCAAGGGATGCTCTGTGTTTGTTGATTGGCTGAATGGTAATGCATCAGAAGATAGCAGTTTGTTCCACGAAATGGTACTTTGGGCAGTGATAGGATTCCTTCATGTTGACTTCTGACTACAAGGAGATCCCATGCATTCTACAAAGGGGAGGAGGTTGGAGTGTTGGGTAGTCCAATATTAGAATCGTCATTACTCAAAAGAACCATCTGCTCAGAGTCATGGTCCTGGGCCCCAAGGTTTTGGTATAGAAACTATGGGTGTTTGGGTCAAGTAACCTTGTGGTTTGATTTCCCCTCTGTGACCTTGGGAGCAGAAGTCTCTCCTCTGTAAAAAGAGGCCAGGGAAGGTATCCTCCGAGAGATGGAGGAAGAGATGAGAGAAGGTGAAGCTGCATTAAAGAAGCTGCTTTGCCTCCTCACCTGGGAGGGATCTGGAGAGCAGGCGCATTTCTGTTGATTCCTCACTGATTTCCAGGGGATGCAGGGAGGAGAGGACACAGTGAGGCTTGGAAGTACTTGGAAGCCTCCACTTTGGGGGCTTGGGTAAGGAATTCCTATCCACACCAGAGTCTCTGAGGCTCACAACTGGGGGATGCAGACAATGAATTTGCCTTCTTTCATGCCTTGTTCGTCCTCACAGTCCAAGGAGGGCTAGTGTGGAAACAGCCCAGAGGAGGCAGCCCTGATGCGCCTGGGGAATCCATCCAAAGGGCTGAGGAGGCAGAGCAGCACTTCACCATGGTGCCAGCTTTCCTTGAACCTGGTCTGCAGAGAACTCAAGCTCCAGTTGGGCTGTTTGTGAAGTCAGTGACAAAGCACTTCCCAGCCAGTG
>NC_022009.1:34550466-34555658 GCF_000317375.1 Microtus ochrogaster | reverse complement strand
TGTGTGTGTGTGGTGTGGTGTGTGTGGGGGGGATGATAAAATGACCTGAACCTCAAGGAACCTCAAGGCTATTGTATGGTTTTAGGACCACAGTTGGCAGACTTGGGAGTAGGGCAGTTATCACTTTCTCTTCCATGTGTTAAGGCAATCGCAATCAACCTGACCTTCTGTGAAGGAAAGGTTCACTTCAGTGTTACTCTTTGCCAGGTGGTCAGCACCGGGCACAGTAATGGTACACAGAAGGGCTTCAGTATGTGTATTCTGCATGAGCAATGATTTTAGCAATCTTGTAGACTAGGCTACACAAGGGTACTGAGTTGAACTTCCTATAGAACACACAGTGTGCTAATCGGACCTTTCTTTAGCAAACATTTTTTTTTTTTTAGCACCTATTATGTGAAGGCTCTCTTGCTAGGCATCTCAGGGGACTTGTAAGCAGAATTCATATTGATACTTGGGTGACTCTTTCAAAAGCACCCTTTTCTGGACGCCTCGATTTTGCCATAAACCCAGTGGGGGTGAGGCGTTGCCCTAACTCTGAGAACATGGCTAAGGTCTTCCTGCACCCACTGTTGGTGCTGCTTCTCAAGGGTTCCCTGGGCCACCTCCTTAGCTTCTCAGAGTCGGCTAAGCCTTAGCAACTCGACTTTCCCCAGGGACTCAGTGCCTCTCCCCAACCCATCTCCCTAGCCTCCAAGCATGAGCCCCAGTCCGGCTACAGGTAGCTGGGGAAGGGACCTAGCTGTGTCTGGGGAACTAGGTGCAGTGAGATAGCAGCAGATGCAAAGCGGTCCCAGAACAAAAGGCTCATGGCTGGTACTGGCCTCCTCAACTCAGTAGCGCAGTGGGGACATGGGTTCGGGACTCAGGCGAGAGAACCTCGCTGGGGATTAGAGAGTGGAGTGCCAAAAATGAACTGACAGAAGAGAGAGAGCAGGTTCCCGGGGTGGGAGCGGTGAAAGGAGGTCACCCTCCCAGGCCGAGGTCTGCGGTGGGGCCGCGGCAGGCCCTTTCCTCCGCCTCCTGCAGCAGAGCCTTCCAGGCAGCCAAGCGTGTCTCCGGCTGCAACTCCACCGAGCACGCTGTGGCTGCGCCAGTAAGTAGCAGCCTAGCAGCCGCGCCCTCTGCTCGCTACCGCTGCGCAGCCCGGGGAGGACAGGTCTGCCACCGCCCAGCGTCCAGACCCGGGTGTCAGGATCCACACACGTCCCGCTTTCTCCCGCAGTGGCGGGGCACCTGCAGCGTGCCACGGGGAGGGTCGCCTTGGCCGCTAGCTCCCCCGGGCGCCGCGCCACCCTTCCGTCCAATGGCTTTCAGCGGGTGGGGAGTGGGGGGCGTCGCCCGGGGGCGAGGAGCCGCGGCTGGGGTGGGGCGAGTGCTCTGTGATCAGCCGAGCGAGGCTGACGTGCCCGCCAGAGCGCGCGGCCGGGTGTGTGCGCGCCTGTATGTGTGTGTATGTGTGTAGTGTGCGTGTGTGTGTGTGTGTGTAAGCGAGAGAGGGGGTACGAACACGCCTGTGGGGACCCGAGGGACTCTGCGGTGGGATTCTCTTTGGCGTCGGCCCCGTGGCTGCTCAGCTTTGGGTCTTCCTACCGCTTCTGCAGAAGCGACCCCGCTCTTTCATCCTTTCGGAACCACCCTCAGCATCCGATCTTACTTTTTCTTTCACCCACGAGGGCAGCAGCTGGCCACCTCCGTAACCGGTGCAAACACCCAAGCCAGTGCTCAGTGCTTTCCTCAGCTAGTATTTTCCCGCTTGTCTTTCTTTGGGGCTCCCCACGAGCCACTCCAATGTTCCTCCTTCCTAACAAATTATTCTGTTGGTCTGTTTAACTGAAGAGTTGTAAATCTTGAAGACTTTATTATTATTATTTTGATTCTTTTTATTTCATCCCCCTGTGGGCAACGGAGCAATGAAATTTCCAATCGAGACGCCAAGAAAGCAGGTGAACTGGGATCCTAAAGGTTGGTATTGCCTACTTCGGGCTACCCTGGCTCTCCTCCACCTGCAGGTCCCTCACTGGCAGGCGTGGATGAGCTTGCTCCCGGCAGCACGCGTCCTGAGGCTGGGAAATGCGCCTGGCAACTGCAGCGTGGGTGGGAGGAGGGCGGAGGCAGCGTGGGTTCGGAGCCCAGATCGCGCCTGTCACATAATCGTTGTCCCTCTAGGATGGTTTCACAATCTATTTAAAGATATACCAAGCTGGCTGTTTGTTTTGAAATTTCACCTAGTGTTGGTATTTGCTTTTGACTTTGTGAGTGTCCCTGTGTGTGTGTGTGTGTGTGTGTGTGTGTGTGTGTGTGTGTGTGTGTGTGTCCTTTGTTTCTGGTGATCTTTGTCTCTCTGGCAGATGGGTGGGGTGCCTCTCACCGGACCTGGAACTGCACCACACTCCCGGGTATCCTCAAGGGGACGGGTTTCTTGGCAGCATCTGAGGCTGCGATCTGCAGTAGCTGTCTCTGGGGTGGCACTTCTCTCGTAGGGCATGTAGAATAATGGAGCCCACTGGGCCTGCGGAGTCTTTGCTCTGTCTTATTCCTAATCCTGCTCGCTAGTTTGGCTCAGGTTGTAGAAAGAGTATAGGGAGTGTCTTTCCTCCACAATGGTGGGTCTGGGAAGGACTCACGGAGTGACCTACAGTGTACCCACTCACACAATGGCTTAGTACACTTTTAGGAAAGTGGGGTCACTTTCCCTTCCTGTAAAAGGATTAAGACAGGTGTGCGGCTGCACCACACCCCTGACCTTGACTACTGCTTCTGATGTTAATGTACAGATAGTATCACAGCTCTTAGTGACCTGTATGGGAACAGAAGTTGAAACCGTATGTCCAATCACCCCTTAGCTCACACACATGCAGTCAGAGCTTGAGTGGGTCTTGGAGTTAAAATTTTGTGTGTTTAAATTTCCTTTTTTTTTTTTAAAGAATATGTTTTCATTTAGGCTTTGACAATTTTATACAATGCATTTTGATCATATCTAATTCCCGCTCAGTCCCTCCGTTTAAATTCCGTTGTGCCTATGTTTCTTCTTTTCCCCAAACTGGAATGGGGGAAGCAAGTTTTTTGTGGACTGTGTGTGTCTTATGAGCTGACTGGCTGGCAAGCGAGTGAAGAGACCTTGCCCTTCATTTTGCAAACACCCTCAGTGCAGCCCCAGCCTTCTCTTTGGGCTCCAAATCTCTGGAAATAAGAAGTGCCATTTGGCTTTTATTTTTAATTCTTGCAGGTCATATTGATTTGTCAAATACATGCTTCCCAGCAGGCACAGTCCTGGCCCTGGAAATATGGTCAGAACAGGTCAGAAATATGTATCTTCTTGGAATTTACAATGTGGGTGTCAGGTCAAAATTAGTGGCTGCAGGGAGAAGCCTGTTCTGTGAGCACAGTGGGGCTTTTAGAAAGTCTGATAGGAAAGACTGAAGCTGGGTGTGGTGGTTCATGCCTATAATGCCAACTGAGTCAGGATTTCCATGAGTTCGAATCTAACATGGGGTTATATCGAGAGGTCCAGGTCAACCTGGGCTTCTAGCCTGTCTGAAACAAAACAAAGCAGACTGACAAAGGCCGAGGGAGGGGATGCTCAGGAGGGTTTTGTGAGACAATATGCTGGCCTGACACCTAGAGTGGGAGTTAGCTGGCCAGTGAGAAGGGGATCTGCCTTCTGTGGGGAACTGCAGGGTGAAGGTCGCAGAGCAGATGGACCGTGTGCATTTGATGAGCTGGAAGTAGCGTCCCATGCCCAGAGGAGAGAGAAAGTAAGGAGCAGGTGCTGTGAGGTGTGGTTAGGGAGATCTACAGACTCTGGGGCCAAAGCCCTGGTGGTGGTGGTGGTGGTGGTGGTGGTGACAGAGTCAGGTTTGGGATCGAGAGAGAGGGGTCTTTATCTTAAGCCTTGAAAAGTTTTAGCTGGAGCCATGTGATCTGAACTAAGTTTCAAAACCATTACGATGTGATGGGACTGTGGGGACCAGATACAGTGGTGACTAACCAAGGCGGTGGCTGTGGAGATGGAGAGATGAGGGACCACTTGCTGTGCTGACCTGAAGTCCACAGGATTTGTGGAAGAAGCACCCAGGTGCGACTTCTGAAAGACTTAGAGGGGTAGGTAGCTTCTGGAATTCTGGTGGAAGGAGCATTGAGGGGCTGTCTTCCTCTGATGCTGGCTTTGGTTTTGAAAACTTATTTCTGTAATAGCCTCTTGTGTCCCAGTGACAAGTGCTTCTCACAAATGCCCCGTATTTCACAGTCTGATACGGGGAAGAAAAGCACACGAGTAGTTTCTACAGTTACCAGACTGCTAAAAATAAACACCTCAATAAAAATAACAGCATCTCGCGAGCCAGCCCAGCGAGCCAGGTGCTTCACGTTCACGATTTCATTCAGTCATCCCCACACTTCTCTTTTTTAGCTAAAAATCCAGTCATCGTATGAGGAATGGGTTTCCTGATGACATCTTCCTTCGTATATATCACTATACTTTGCTTATATTCATATCCTGCATCCCAGCTATCCACCCCCAGCCCCCCTCCTTCTCTCTCACTGGTCGCTCCTTCTGGTTTGCTTTCATTATTTATAAATTTCTCTATTTCGTCTTATGTGTATGGCTGTTTTGCCTCTGTATATCTGTGTTCCACATGTACCAGTGTCCATGGAGGCCGGTAGGATAGGCGTCAGATCCTTCTTGGAGCTGGAACAGCAGATGATTATCCAGTTGCCATGTGAGTGCCAGGAACTAAACCCAGGTCCTCCGGAAGAACAGTCAGTCTCCGGGCTCCATTTTTCCAGCTCTTATTTGATGGTATGTTGCTGCCCTCTTTGACCTTTGCCAGGATACTGTGAAGCTGCCTTCCCCTGAAGGGATCTGGTCCACACCTTTGGTTTCTGAAGGCACAGATGACTACAGTCTGGCTATGAGGCAGGAGAGTGGGTGTGTCTTAGAGTTAAGTGCCAGGTATGGATGAAATACTTTACATATTAGTTTCCTTCATGTTGACGTACATCTTAGAAGGAGAGTATTATCCCGCTTTTAAAAATGAGGGGGCCGAGGAAGAGAGAGGCCGAGTAACTTGCTCATAGTTGCATGGCTAGTAGATGGTGGGACTGGACTAGAATCTGGGCTCTTTAAGAATTCTTCTAGCCTGTGTATCATGAACAACGGGGACATTAAACTCTTGCCTGGTGAGTCTTCC
>NC_022009.1:34547874-34549911 GCF_000317375.1 Microtus ochrogaster | reverse complement strand
CCTAGGCCCATTTCATAGGCCAACCCTTAGGTAGGCGGAGAAAACAGAACAGGATGCTGGGAGAAAGAAGTTGAGTCAGGGAGTCGCCATGGTTCTCCCACTCCAGGCAGATGCAGGTTAAGATCATTCCTGGTAAGCCAGCTCGTGAGCTACATGGATATTAGAAATGGGCTAGTCCAGGTGTGATCATAATACTACACATTGACATGACCTTTGTCTGTCTCTCTAGCTTTTCTCCTCACACTACCCTCCAAGTTCTGATGGTTGAGTACTTGGGCAGTGGCTTATCCTTCTCCTCTTCCTCATTTTCTCCTCCTTTTCTGTAAAGGAGCAGATTGTTTTTGTCCCAGGACCTTTGCATCTGTACTAGAGCTGCTTGTGGTGAATAGTCAGTCACATGCCTGGCTCCTTGCTCCCGTCTGACTCCCAGGTGACACGTTACCTCCTTTGAAAGGGCTTTCTTGCCTATTTGAAGAGCCCAGTTCCCTGTCTCTGCCAGGTTCCATAATACATCATCTGCTTCGGGGTCTTTCTGGCACTTGTTGCTCTTTAGAGCCATCTTGCTTCCTTATACATCACATGGGATGCTAGCTTCCTTCACTAGCGTGCGAGCTTCACCAGGGCTCTTCCACATCTTGTTCGTTCTTGTACTCAGTGCCACAAGAAGTGCCTGGCAAACCTTAGTCACTTATGAGCCCGTTATTTAATGGATGATGAATTGGATGGATCGACGAAGATAGGAATGGGTGAAAGAGGGAGGAGAGCTAGGTAGAGGGAGAGATGGATGGATTGATGTTTGCACGGATGACGGACAGGTGGATGGGTGGGGTTGGAGGGGACCCAAGGCTCTGTGCATTATGAAATTCTAGACGCCTCTAAGTTGCAAACCGCAAAATACAAATAAGGCTAGAGGAAGACTATTCGATAACATGGCCCAGAACCGACGCCCACATTCCTTTCCTTTCCATTTCTCAAGCCTGTAGCATGCTGCCTTCCTTTCCCCCTTTTCCAGGAACTGAAAGGCTGTATGAGTGTGAGGTAGTGATGCCAGATGGGCGTGTCCAGCCAGACAAAGACCTGGTCAGTATTCAGTTAATAATGGGGCTGTGGCTGTTTTCAGGCCCTTTAATACACCTGAGAAATGGGTAAGACCTCAGAACGGGAGCTGGATTCTTTAAAAAGCCGCACTTTCCGTGTAGAGTTCCAGAAAGGCCTTCTTCACCTTTGGTGTCACACTTTTCAGTTTACAGAACACTTTTAACAAATGATGTCATTTATTCTTCAAGCAACGACTTTTTGCAGATATTAGAGTTCAGTCTTACTGCTGGGAAAGTCAGGATGTTAGAAAAAGGATAAACAGCTTATTTGGGGCCTCCAAACTTCAAATAGGCAGAAGAGAGGCGGCCCCAAGCCAATGTTGGCCTCTACCAGAGCAGTTTCCCAGACTCCTCTCTTCCCTCCGGGGTCTTATCAGTTCCAAGGTCATCCCCGCTCCCTACTCAATAGTGGACTGACAAATCTCTTTGAGAGAAGGCTAGGACTCCAGCTGTGGGCTGTTTCAGCAGCTTGCACCTGCATCAGCTGACAGACTGTTACCCTGTGAGTCAGCGTGTTGAATGCAGTCGGTCTGTAGAAGCCCACCTTCCCTCCTGCCTAAGAGAAGATATCAGTCTCTGGTGAATGGGAAATATATGGAGTCTGCGAGGTCCCACGAGTGCTGTCTTCATTAACATGTTTCCAAACACACATTCGTGCAGTTTAGTTTTTCTGGAAAGGGAATCATCTATTTCTGATTTAATATCCAACTTTCAGAAGATCAGCATTCCAAATGCAATTAATAATGAGCCCAAATCCCCATAATTAGCTCGGAAAGTACAGCAGGATGGCGTTTCAGAGATTTTCTGGATTGAGATTTGGTTCAAGCTTCCTTTACAGCATGGTTGGTTCTTTCTTCGTGGAATGAAGACAGGGCATGTGGACCTTTGCCGTTCATCTCATTTCTAATACATCTGTGTGCATGCGTGTACACACACACAC
>NC_022009.1:34528071-34547774 GCF_000317375.1 Microtus ochrogaster | reverse complement strand
GAGAGAGAGAGAGAGAGAGAGAGAGAGAGAGAGGGAGAGAGGGAGAGAGGGAGAGAGGGGGAGAGACACAGAGAGAGAGACACAGAGAGAGACAGAGAGGGAGAGAGAGGGTGGAGAGACAGAGAAAGAGACAGAGACAGAAAGAGAGAGACAGAGAGGGAGATAGAGGGGGAGAGACACACAGAGACAGAGAGAGAAAGAGAGAAGAGAGACAGAGAGAGAGACAGACAGAGAGGGAGAGAGAGGGGAGAGACACACAGAGACAGAGAGAGAGAGAGAAGAGAGACAGAGAGAGACTGTTGAATGATAGAGCAGGAAGAAGTCGTTTGACCACAGCCAATTTAGAGGCTTCAGTTTAGTCCCTGGAAGAGAGCAGAGACATGAATAAAAATGGTGGTCTCTTTGCAGAGTTTGTTAAGTAGGGTATTTAACTTCGTGGTGGCTCACACTAAGTAAATCTGCTTAGGGCCCATCCACAGGCTTGATTGTGGAACCCAAATGTGGCATTGAGAGTAAGGTCACCATGTTGATTTACACCCACCTGTCTGTCCGTCCGTCCGTCCGTCCGTCCGTCCATCCGTCCATCCATCCACCCACCTATCAATTTATCTCCTTACTTTTTTGGAGACAGGGACTCTCAGTAAATGGGAGTCATTTGGGCTAGACTGGCTGCTCAGGAGCTTCAGGGATCTTCACAGTCCTAGTTCTGGGATCACAGATGTGTACTGTTGTTTTTACATAGATGTTGGGGGTCCGAACTCAGTACAGTGAGAAACTAGTTCACTGAGCCCCATAACTTACCCATTTTAATGTGATATGAGCCTGGTGGGCCAAACGGGGGTACTGGGTGTCAGTTTTGATACTTGACAATTGAACACTCACCAACTTGGTCATGTGAGAGAAGAAGTTAGGTAAAATTTTAAATAAATGACAAGAGGAAAAGATTAAAGAGAAAACGTTCCTGCCTATTAGTTTATTTCCCTTCTTTGCCAATTGGAGATGCTTTATTTTTCACCCTCATTACCACAGACCATCCTGAGCCATATCCTAAATCTACTAGTTGAGATTGTTGCTTTAGGCTAAAGCATTCATTTCTCACTGCAGAATTTGAGATGTATGAAAAGAACTTAGGTCAGAATGGCTTGAGAAGAGATTAAATTCACTTTATAATCATTTAATTTATGCTCAAGGTAAGCAGTCTCCTTGTGCATCATGGCAGTTGGGGGTGGAAAGATTGGTTTGGAGTTCCAGGGCTGTCTCTGCTGCTGCACCTCTAGAAAAGAAGAGAATGGAGTTGTTGATCAGTTGAGTCCCTTTGGTCTTAATTTGAACTGCATTGCTTAGTAGTAACTGACTGGAGGAGATCTCCTCGTTTTGACTTAGTCTCGTTGCCTATAAGATGGACAAAGTACAGCCAGCACATCCTTGGTTTGTTAGGCAGATGACATGAAATGAGATGATGCATCCAGAACTCTCCCAGGCACTGTATAGATGATGGATGCCCTATGCCGGTGTGAAGGTTCCGACTCTCAGCTTCCTGAGACTCATCTGGATCACTCTCCAGGTTCCCAGGAAAGGTGAAAGGTGATTCATGACAGAGAGACCCCTCTTGGGAGTCTCCCGGGGTCGTAATACTTTTAGTTCAGTTTTATGAAGCTATTCTGATTTTTTCAAAAAAAAAAATCAGAGAAGAAACATAGTTTTCAATCACAATGTTTGATTTTGAACTCTTGCTCTACTGACTTTATTGGCTGAATGTCTTAGTCTATTTTGGTTGCTGTAGTAAGACCAGGCTGGTGTGTGGATTTGGAAAAGTCACCTAACTCTTTGAGCCTTACTTGTGTCCCTCCCCGCAATGATAAAACACGTCTTACAATAACACTTTGTAGCTATTGAGTTGATCAATTGAGATAAATGTAACTATGATTTACAAACTTTTTTTTTTTTTTGAGATACAGCCTTTTCCAACAAATGCTCTGAAGGAAAAAGAAAAGTCAGGGCTGTCTGGGGATGTACCTAGTGGAGATCACTTGCCTGGCATACCTAGTATGTAAAAGGCCCCAAGTTCAATCCCAAACACTGAAAAAACAAAACAAAACAAAATTAGTCTAATTACTAAAACCAAAAAGCAATAACAACAGCAGCAACAACTTGAACAACAGGTTATCACGAAATAATTTTGCAGAATGGTGCTTGTCAATCCCTCTGGGAGAGTCCTCATAGGCCCTGAGTAGTTTACTGTCTCACTGACCATCAAATAATCCGAATGTTTAACAGGCCTGGCGTGTGTGAGGGCCTGTGTTTCATTGCCACAACTATATGAAGTATCACCTGAGCTATTTATATGAGAACCATGACGATGCTCTGTCAACGATTACCCAAAGTCAACAAGGCTATATAATACACTCTTTTTAACTCACTGGGAAAGCTAGAGATTGATTGGGAAAACTCAAATTTCCCTGTTTTGAATATTCTTCATAAGCTCCCCTATTTTATATATTTAGTGGCTGAAAGCCCAGTCTTTGGCTATATGTGGTGGCTCATACCTGTAGGCCCAGCACTTGGGAGGATGAGGCAGGACACTTTGAGTTCTGGGCTAGACTGAGCTACATGGTGAGACCTAGTCTCAAAACAAGCAAGCAACAACCTCAACAATAACAAAAAAACAGGAAACCCAAACAAACCCCAAAACAAACCCCACCGAATAAAGCCAGAAAAAGCAGGGTGGTTTCTGGTTGGGCAATCTGAATGTTAGGGACTGGGGTGTTCATATCTATAGTGACACCATCTGAACTGTGTGACTGAAACACGAGTTGGGAGCTCCCTAAGACGACAGGCACACACAGTGACATGCTGGTGGAGGAGGACTGTTGGCACACCCTGTCACATTTCCAGTCAGCTTTCTTTTGACAAACTGTTGCATCTTCCCTGACATCTTGAATAAAAGGTTTCCTGGAAGGAGGCTGCATCAGGGCTCCCATGCATCTCCCATCACACACCTGGTTCCTTCCTCATGTGATTTATATTTTGAGGGAGGTCTGGCTCTTCTGTGTCCTGCACAGACAGAGTGAGCATGGTGTCTTTCAGTGCCACTGTGGACTTGAGCAGGACTAAGAACTAGAGATGGTGGACTGCATCATTCCTCACACAAAGTGACAAGCAAAGGGTCAAAGGCGGGGGGAGAGGGGCTTCTGTGAGGCTGCCTGAAGCCCCAGCCCTGCACTGGAGCCAGCTCGTATGTTGTCTGTAACCATGGTAACTAAGGGCTGAAGGAATCTCAGGATGCCCATATGTCACTGTAACATCTCCCCGCTCCCAGTCTGTTATTTTCCTTCTGTTCTTTTAACCTGAAAACTCCCTCTGCCCCCATAGGGTGGAGTCTTCCTTGGTACTTTAACATTAAAGTGTATTTATTTATTTGTTGTATATGCATGTGTATATATTATATATATATATACACATACACACACACACGCACACACACACACACACACACACACACACAGAGAGAGAGAGAGAGAGAGAGAGAGAGAGGACAGTTTGTAGGACTAGGTTCTTTCCTTAGACATGGGTTTTGCAGATCAAAGTCAGGTAGTCAGACTTGGTAGTAAGCCCTGTTACTCACTGAGCCATCTTCTTGTCCCATTGGTGCTTGTGTATGTGTGTGTCTGTCTGTGTGTGTGTGTGTGCTTGCACCTGTGTACAGGTGTGATTGCTTTCTCATATAGACACATTTGGAGCCTAGAGATTAGATTAGGGGTATCTTCTTCCGTAGTCCCTGCCCCTGTTTTTGGAGGTATAGTCTTTCACTGCACCTGGAGCTCAATGATTTGGAAGGATGGCCTTGATCCCCTGGGATTTACCAGTTGTGACACTCAGTGCTGGGCTTCCAGTGTGGCATCACACCGGTTTTGTGAGTGGGCACTGCTGTTTTCATGCTAGCGCGGGAAGCACTGAACTCTCTCAGCCACTCCCTCAGCCCTACCCTGCTGCTTTTAACTTTCTGTTAACTGCACACCTCTGGAGGCCCCATTTTCTTTTCTTCTTTTAATTTTAAGTTTGTATGTATGGATATTTTCCCTGTACACTGCTGCCTGAATGCCCGGTGCCTGTGGAGGCAAGAAGACGGCGGATTTCCTGAAACTGTTGTTACGTATGAGTTACCATGTAGATGCTGAGAATTGAGCCTGGAGGGTTCTGGAAGCCCCATTTCCAGCTCCTGGATCCACAGTGGCTTTGTTCTGACCTCGGCCTGTGCTCCATATGCATGACGCGCTCAGCATTTCTGTTTCTCCCTTGAAAAGTTTCATGAGGCTGGGTGTGCCCATGCTGCAGGTGTCATTCCAACTGCTCCCGATAGCAGTGGCTCTCGCTCTGTGACGTTGTGTCAGCCAGGTGAGATGCTGAGAGCTTTGGATGTGTTCCCCAGGGAGAGAGAAAGCCAACCAGCGTGGCTGCTTTTATTTTGTCAGGAGATTTTGATGTGTGCTGTGGTGACTTCAGCGTGGTGACATCAATGGTGGTCACATTATGACCTGGGTAGCAGGTGATAGATGGGGTGCTTGTATATTTATTAAGGATGGCAGGATCTCCAGGAATAGTGTGACACAGGAAGATGATGCTAATGGTTTATTTTAAAGGTTATTTAAACCACTTGCAAACTGCCCAACAGATTTAGCAAATGTTTATATGGATAGCTGTGATGGGGCCAGAATAGTGCTGGGCACTCGACCTGACTGAGACATTTGGGTCTCCTTATAGGACTCATGGGAGCTGAAAAACATACAATTGGAGGGAAAAAATACTTTTCAGGACATCTTTGGTTATGCGAACCAATTATGCAAAGGGGAGGTGCGCTGGGGAGCGACGGCTGTTGCATATTCAATTTCTTACTTGAAAGAATCTTTTCTCTGGCTTTGTCACTCAGCCCTCGATTCTATGGTAATTTATGCATTTGGAGTGAACAAATCAATAAATGGGAAGCTATGGTGTGTCCACATTCTCCTAACTTCAAATGATTCATGGAGGCATGCAGCTGTCGGTCCAACATAAGAGGCCTAATAAAGACTGCCAGCCTCCCCTCCATGCCGGCTGTTGCTTTGTTTCTGGGGTGACCGGAGGTATTGTAACATTGTGATATTTTGCCTTTCACTATAATGGGACCCCCTCCCTGCTTGTCCTGTCCTTGTGGCCTCAGCTCAGAAGTCCTCCTCTGAGCCTGAATTAATGAGAGACTATGACGCATTGATTCCTTTCTCTGGCAGGGTGAGAACACAGCCTCTATAGGCACATGAATGCCGGATTATCAGGCAAGAAGTTCCGTATTCAGCCCCAGTTATAAAGAGAGGCAGAACAGACAGCCACAGGGGGCTGGATTTGGGGAGCTCTGTAAGTCCTTGTCCGGTTGCACACTTACCACTGTTTCCCATGGCTGTCAGGATGCCTTTGGTTGGTATTCATCCATGTGGGGATTCTGAACACTTCTCGAGTGAGCTGAAAAAGGAATGGGGTTGTGTACTGGATACAGACATGTAGAAAAGTCCTGAGTCTGGGCACCCAGAGAAGTCAGAGTCTGGCCATGGAGACAAGTGTTTAGTCAAGTAATTTCAATGCACCATGAGGAATTCATTGCTAGAGATGTGGATTAAACCCTGATCCTCAGACCATGCCTGCTTTCTGTCCAACGTGAGTTTCCTCTGTTGTCTGTTCCTGCTGCATAATGTCCTGCCCGTGTGTGTGGAGACAAACAAGCATGGGTTGGACCCTCGGGGACAATAATCTGGAACAAGTAATTTGTCCTTGCTAAGGGTTGAGTCTCCACTGATCTTCATAGGCTCATGCCTCCCCCCTCCCCCCAGTTGGTAGCACTCTTTTGGGAGGCTGTGGAGCTTGAGGAAGTGGGACTGCCTGGTGGAAGTAGGTTAGGAAAGGTGGCGGACTTCTGAAGTGCTAGCCTGGCTCCTGATTCTTCCTGGTCCGCTGTGATGAGAGGAGCCTCTGACACAGGCTTCTTCTCTATGGTTTTTCCTCCCTGATGGGCGGAGATCTCTCTGAAATCGAGAGCCCAGATAAATCTTCCCTCCCACAAGCTGTTTCTGGCAGGTGTTTGGATCACAGTGAGTCAAACATGACCAACTCACCCCTTATGCTGTTTCTAACAGCCGTTTTTGACAAAAGTAACTAAGTCAGCAGGTTCCTCGTACAAATAATCCCACTCTTGGTTGCTGTATGGCTGTCACTGCCTGCTCAGTGCGATCCAGCACACACTCACCAGGCTCCAACCTGATAGTCTTACTCTGGCCACCTCAGCACTCCCTGACCTCTCCCTTTTCATGGGGAGGGTCTTACTATGTAGCCTTGTCTGTCACTGAGTTTGCCACTGTCTAGAATTACAACTGTGGACTGCCACATCTGGCTATTCTTCTGGCATGTTTTTGTCCCTTTGGGGCTTGAATCTTCTTTGCTGTTCCCATGAAAGGTGAAGAGGACCAGAGAATTAGGACATCAAGAGTGACCCTCAAATAATGATTGAGTATTTGAAGGAGACCGTGTATCAACGTCCCCACTCCCCCAGCATTGGGTATGCTTTGTACAGGGCCTCAGTTTCCTCACAGTGATAACTCACTTGACGCTGTACCTTTAATTGGTTTCTTAGCAACCTTCCCATCTGTGGCTCTCTTCTCTAATTCCCCAATGGTGCCTTTTGCACCTCCCAAACAAACTACACATTCTTTTTGTAGGTTCAGCTTCTTGGGGGAGCTCAGAGGAAGGCATATGGTGAGGATCATTCTCCCCCGTGTCTCTGCCTTACGCAGCAGGCACCAGCTCTGATGGTGGAATGAGGGGAGAGGGTGCAGTAGCCCAGGATGCCTAATTTGTCCCTAAGACCAACAGCTTTCAAGGAATACAGCCTATTCCTAAGAAGCCACTCTCTCCCCAACACATATTCCTTGAGTCCCGGTTCTGGAAAATGAGCCACAAGAATGTGATAAGCTGAGGCTCAATGAGACTCATCCACTTTGTTCCCATAATTCTCCTTCTCCCCAGAGGGAGACATGAAGCGCAGTTGATTTCTATTATTTACGATAATTATCATGTTCTACGAAGTTGCTACAAATACCGAATTAGCAAATGAAAACCGTCGCCACTGTGGGAAGCACAGGGTTAGGTTCCTGCCAACCTCTGGTCACAACGTTCTCATCAAGTGATTAGGCTAGGCTGTCATCGCATTGAATTCCTACGGTTGGTTCATCTCACATTGAGCTCCTGGCTGCAGCCCTGCCACGTGCGCCTGGGTGAAGCTTTCCCCTGAAGCCCTTCATCACCATTCCCCATTTTCCTAGGTAGCACTTCTGTATATGCTTGGCGATTTCAGGCAGTGAAATCATAAATGGATCATAAATGCCCAGATGCTTACACTATGAAAGCTGAAACGAGAAGGCAGAGCGCGCCTTGGCTGATCTTCAGCGGAAGGTATGCCTTGTGGCTAGATGTCTCCCCCAACATTGTTTATCTCATGTCTGCAAATGACAGTAAAAGCAGCACAAATGTTGATTGTTAAAGGGTCTAGATAAAATTTTCAAATAGAAGAATAGATGAAAATAGAATTTGTGAATAATAACGAGAGACAACTGTCTTTCTTGTCACATTGAGACTTGATTTCAGTTTAATATATTCATGAACATGTGTGCTAGGCTCCATGATTGATACTGATATATTAATGAAATGGTCCTTGCCCTTAAGGAGGGAGGACTGGAGACATCCAATGACATAATGCAGTATAGAGAGAAACAATTAGGAAAGAGAAACAGCCTTCACAGAGGACTTGGAGGGATGCATTGGCTTGGTCTTGAAGCTTGCATTTTGAACACTCTGCTCATCATTGGGAAAGCATAGTCAGAACAACCTTGCTGATGTGATTGACTCTGCCAGGTTCCCTGCCCCAGTGCCCTCTTGGACCCTCTCATTCCTCAATGAGTCAAGTATATCTTTTAAGATCAAACCTCTCAGCTTAAATGTTCCCATCCATGTCTAAATGGGCTTCAGGATCACATGCCTTCTCCTCGACCCTCCATCTCGTCTAGCCGTCACTTGGTTTCCGGAGAGAGAGGTCTAAGGATGATGTCTTCACTTACCGCACTTTCTACCGCTTCCCAGGATCAGCGTTTACGGCGAGGATTTCCTCATCTGTGTGGTCTTTTGAGTATGCTTTAAGATACTTAGTGCTCCATTTGGCCAAGACCCTGCTAGAAGTTTCTGATATAACGTGGGCACTGATTGTTAGGAGGAATAGCTTCTCACCAAATGAAGTTGTTCCAAGATTGACTCAGCTGTTCTCTAGGGCCATCAAGGACTTTATGCTTGTTGGCTCATTCGGTTTCCTATTCTGCTTCCTTGCTTCATACCAGCACAGGTCCTGGATGGCAGTATAAAGACCCAGGAGCTGCTGAAGCCATTTTACCCTAAAGGCAGCGAAGGGGATGAGGAAGTGGCAGGCTCTTGCTCCAGCCCTCCCTCCTTGAGTATTTCATTTTCCGTTCCCTTTTCTTCCCCTTCTCTTCTCCTTCCCTACTGTCTTAGTCATTGTTCTATTGCTGTGAAGAGACACCACAACCAAGGCAACTCATTAAAAAAAGCATTTAAATGGGGGCTCGCTGAACAGTTTCAGAGAATTAGTCCATTTTCGCCATGGTGGCGAGCATGGCAGAAGGCAGGTGTGGTGCTGGAGAAGCTGTGGAGAGCTCCATCCTGATCTGCACATGAGAGCCTGGGAGCACTCCCAGTGACATACTTCATCCATCAAGGCCACATCTACTCCAACAAGTCCATATCTCCTAATCCTTTCAAATGGTACAAGTCCCTGGTGACTAAGCATCAAGGTATGAACCTATGGGGGCCATTCTTATTCAAGTCCCCAAACCTCCTCTTTCCCTTTCTGTCTCTAGCTTCCTCTTTCTCCCTTGCCTCGCCATCTCCTCTTCGTTCTTTCTCTTCTGTCTTGAAGAAGTTTTCATTTTCCTGAAAGTCCTTCTTGCATATAACCCTAAACCCCATCTCTAGCAAAGGGGACTGTTTTATCCTTCTTAGCACAGAGCAATGAAGATTCATTCCTTGCCTCTGTAAGTGGGGCCCATCTTCGTTGATATGCTGCCATTTAGCCGATCTTTAAGTAAAATTGATTGTGTTAGCAAAAAGGAAGAAAAGTGCGAATAAAAGTCCCAGTCAATGTCTGCCCCCATCTTCCTGGACACTTTGAAGCAATTTTTATGTTTAGAAAAATAAAACATTTTATTCTGGCTTGCAACAGGATTGGTTTTCCCTTCACTATTCTTGATACTTTCTGCTTTCCTGTTGGTTATTTTCCTTTTGCTTTATCTCTACGCGACTGAATGTTTCGGCTTGAGGTCTTTTTAGTTTGGTTCTGTAGAGTCTTCCTGGCTGACCTTAGCAGCCCTTTAGTGCCAGAAAATGCCATCATTTCTAAGTGTGTGTGTGAGTGTGTGTGTGTGTGTGTGTGTGTGTGTGTAATTGACCCCATGATGTTTCTACTCACATGCCCTAAGGCCCCTTTTAACCAAGAAGACCATCACAGAACTATGGACTCCACATTTTAAACCTGTTCTTCCCCAGGCTGCCTTATCTTAGGCAACGGTGACACCTTATAAAATCCAGTCAGATCACGAGTCTTTCCTTTCCTGGATCCCCTCTTATCCTTATGTATTTTACTCACCAGAAGGTCCTATCCACTTGACCTCTAAACCACACTTAGAATCTTTGTTTTTTCTTACCCCACTCTCTTAGTTGTGTGTCCTCTTGGTTGGACGGCTGACAGAGCCTTCATGTTGGTCTGTTCATTTCTGTTCCTAGTCATTGATGTTCTGTCACCTATCACTTCAGCTAAGCAGTCTCTCCTGCTGCTGGACTGTGTGGCTTGACTTTGATACCCTGCCCATGCCCACAGCCTTGTTCAGAACCACCTCTCCCCAGTTTCCTCGGGACTTCTTCCTTTTCCAAACTCTTCTTATTAAAAGGCCTTTTCAAAACCTGCATTTCCTCCTTGAATTCTCTTCTATCCAGTCTGTGTGACTGGCTCCTCTTGGCCTTTGAAATCCCAGACCAAATTTCGTATCCCCAGAGAGCTTTCTCTAGCCACCCACTCTCACCAGTCACCTTCTGTTACAATTCTCTCTATCGGTCCTATCATTCCCTGAAAAAAACTTCTATTTGGTAATTTAATGAACTGAAACTAATGAAATTACTAAACTAAAACCACGAAAATGATATCCGCCTGACATTGAGAGAGTAGCGACTTTTAAGGAGGCCAACACAGCTAGCAACATTTCATGCTTTTGCCAAGATTGAAGATGATGGTGATGATAAGGATGATGATGATAATGATGATGATGGGGACCACAGTGACAATTGATGCATATGGTTACTGTGGACCAGGAACAGTGCCAGATATTTTGCATATGTTGTAGTACCTAGTTTTGGCAAGGTTTGCATTGTGGGGAAATATAGTCACTCCTATTCTATACTGAGACTTCAGGTGGTTGGTCATAGGGTCTGGTACAAGGAACTTTCAATGAATGTTTTCTGTGTGGATAAATGAATTTCTCCCACGACTCTGGTAAATAGTAGTTAGTATAGTTGAGAATCTACTTGAGGTCTGAGTTGACCCAAAGCATGCATTGCGAATGTGGTCTGTATTTGTTCATGTGATTAAAATAGCCTTTAGCAGATTGAGAAAGGGAAAGATAATATAGGCTATGTGGTTGACTGTATTTCAAAATGTGTAAATAAAATTAGTTTACAGGCAAGAATTTCTTGACTGTTAGCTTCTACCCTGATTAATGGCAGGTATAGTTGAGTTTTAGGAAAGTATTAGGGGGGGAATAAGGTATGATGGCATGCGTCTGTAATCCTAGCACTCAGGAGGCTGAGGCAAGTGGATTGAGAGTTCGAGGTCAGCCCATGCTACAGAGTGAGACTTTGTTAAAAAAAATAATAAAGAAAAATTAAAAAAGAGAAATTCCTAATGAGATCATATTCTTGTTGTAACATCCCAAAGATGCACTCTTAGCATTGTGTGCTAATTCAGCAAGACCATCACACTTCCAGGTCTTTCGACTCTTACCCTTCCGTCCTCTATTCCACAGTGTCCCTTGAGCTTTAAGTTCCGGAGTTGTGTTGCAAATCTATCAACTGCTGATGGGCACCCCAAGTCAGTTGTTCACAGTATTTTCACTAGTGGTAGCTTTCTGTAATGGTTTCTGCCAGTGGTAGAAAGAAGCTTCTTTGATGAGGGTAGTGCCCACACTGTGGATAGAAGGGTAGGTGCTTAGGAATTTTCCTGGTTCAGGAAAGTGGCGGTAGTGGGTTCTCCTCCAAGACTCATGACCTCAATAGCCAGGTTTAGTTGGCTAGATTTACAGTACCAGGCATGATTGATGTCCTGTTCAGTGGACCGTAAGTCCGTATAGACAATTATTGGTTACTACGAATACATAAATATGACTATTGCCCCTTTAGGGATAGCTTGTCATGCTGGTCATTGTTATGGTCCATAGG
Organism: Microtus ochrogaster; assembly: GCF_000317375.1. Classification (NCBI taxonomy): domain Eukaryota; kingdom Metazoa; phylum Chordata; class Mammalia; order Rodentia; family Cricetidae; genus Microtus; species Microtus ochrogaster. Next base: position 34,536,203 of record NC_022009.1, on the reverse strand, counting down.
TGTTACAGCTTGGTAGGACTGTTGATTGGTCTCCAGTCTTAGTAGCTTGCACATCACCTTCTGGTCCTATGAGAGGTTTTCTCAGAAAGAAGATGTTCTGGTCAAATTCTGGGAGTCCTATGTGCAAAGAACATGGTGTCTTCAGCAAGAGACCTACCTTTAACTACTAGGAGGCATCCAATGGCAATATCAATAGCTTATATTGTTTGGGGGATCTTTTGGACTTGCCTGACCACAAACTCAAAAGGAGGTTTCTTTTTTTCATGCCTGGTACTGGAGTTTTGATAGTCTATGGCTCTTGAAGTATTACCTATGGTTATTATCAGTCCAAGTAGTATAACTTCATATATAATTAGTATAACTTGATATATTTATATACATATGATGTCCTATGTCTTTTTCCAGCATCCTTGGTGAGAATCTTCCTTCTCCCTCCTTCTCTACTGTCCTCCCTTCACTAGTATTACCTACCCCAACTTCACTTTGTATTTAATTAGGAATTTTGAGATTGGGTCTCACTATGAAAGCCAAAATGGCCTCAATCTCTTGATTTTCCTACCTCAAGACTCCTAAATTCTGGGTTACAGATGTACCACCACACTTAGCTAGATTTTACTATTAAAGACTTAAAAGATCAGCTTTCCTTTAAGCAATGATGTGTACTGTACTTAATTCTTTTTTTTAAATTTATTCAACCATATAAAAACTAATAAATATGGTCTTATTTTAGATAACAGCATCTATGGAATCACAGGCATTCTATTGCTCTATTTTCCTATTGTTTGCTGTAAAATAAACCTATGACCGCGGCCAGCGGGCTGTATCTGAGTATCACCTACTATTATTTTGCATACACATATGCTATGCTTTTGGGGCTACAGAAGCCACTATTGTTTACCAAATTCCAGTTCTGAGATGGGTAACTTTAAGTGTCAACCTGGTTGGATTGGTAACCTAGACAATTAGTAAAACGCACCTCTGGGTTTCTCTCTAGAGCCTTTTTCAGAGATGATTAGATCATCACGGTTCTGCCCTAATCAAATTGATGGTTTTGAAATCTGAACAGATCATTGGGAGATACTTAGAACTATGGAAGGCAGGGCCTCATCGGAAGATGTGGGTTTCTTGGTATGTGTCTTTGAAGGGGTCATCTTGGTCCTGTCCTTTCTTATTACTCTTTCTGATCTTACCACAAGGTGAGGGGCATTGCTACACCACACCCTTCTACCATAATTGTCTGTTTCACCATAGACTCCGGAACATTGAAACCAGATGTAGATTGGAGCCTCTGAGATCACAAGCTGAAATCAGCCTTTCCCTTTAGGTGCCTTTCTCGGATATTTTGTCACAGTAATGGAAAAGGTGACTAACTCAAGTGCTCCCCCCCTCCCCCCTTTCTCTGGTTGTAACAAGAATGGAACCAAATATGTGGAATTCAGCCTACATTTATTAGATGCTGAGTATGTCCAACCTCACATGCTGTAAAAAGTGAAAATGTGAATTGTGTTTAGCCTTTAGTCTTAATGGGTTTGGAACAAAGTGACTGGAGACTATCACATCAATAGGAAAGTAAGATGTGGGTGGGCTTTATGCTCCAATTCCAACTGCATGGATAATGGTTCTTATGTTTGCCATTTGACATGAACTCTTTCAATGGAGAAACTGCATGAGCTCTCATCTGCAATCAGGGCTGGGTAACCTTTTCAAATTCAATTTACTCCAGTATTTGCCAGGGAATACACGATGCTTTGGGGAATATGAAGATTATCATAATTTATGGAGCAATAAACCAGAAAGCAAAGGATGTAGTGGAAGGCAGAGTAGCATAGGACCACAGATGCTACCACAAGCAATTGGTGTGTGCTTGAAGTTTAGGGGAAACAGAGTTCACTGCCCAGGAATGGCTCCCTGGTAGATGTCGCACTTCAGATGCTAAAGGAGGAGATGGTGCAAAGGCAGTGATCGAGGGAGGGCCCAGCAGAAGGAAAGGAATCAACCAAAGAGGGAAACAGGTGCTTATTTTGAAAGAGCAACTCTCTAGTTTTTTTTTTTTTTGGGAAAATAAAATTTCCGCCTCCTCCCAGCCTCCCACTCCTCCTGCCCTCCCCCCACTCTTCTCCCCCTCCCTCTCGAGTCTGAAGAGCAGTCAGGGTTCCCTGCCCTGTGGAAAGTCCAAAGTCCAACCCCCTCCATCCTGGTCTAGGAAGGTGAACATCCAAACTGGCTAGGCCCCCACAAAGCCAGAACAAGAAGTAGGATCAAAACCCAGTGCCATTGTCTTTGGCTTCTCAGCAACCCTCATTGTCTGCCATATTCAGAGAGTCCGGGTTTATCCCCTGCTTTTTCAGTCCCAATCCAGCTGGCCTTGGTGAGCTCCCAATAGATCAGCCCCACTGTCTCCGTGGGTGGGTGCACCCCTCTTGGTCCTGACTTCCTTGCTCATCTTCTCCCTCCTTCTGTTCCTCATTGGGACTTTGGGAGCTCAGTCCAGTGTTCCAGTGTGGGTCTCTGTCTCTATCTCCATCCATCGCCAGATGAAGGTTCTATGGTAATATGCAAAATATTCATCAGTATGGCTATAGGATAGGATCATTTCAGGTTCCCTATCTTCAGCTGCCCCAGGAACTAACTGGGGACCTCGCCTTGGGCACCTGGAAGCCCCTCTAGGTCCAAGTCTCTTCCCAACCCTAAGATGGCTCCCTTAATTAAGATATGTGCTTCCCTGCTCCCCTATCCAACCTTCCTGTATCCCAATCATCCCGTTGCCCCAAGTTCTCCCCATCCTACCCTTCTCACTTTTTTCTCCCCATCTCCCCTTACCCCCCTCCCACCCCACCCTTAAGATAACTCTCTAGTTTTGTAGAGATATGAGGGCAGGTGGGACAGTTGTGTTTCTTGTGGCCCTTGTGTACCCCTGAGGTACTAGACTGAGTATAGAGTTATTTCAATGGACAGTTTGGAGCCTTGGAAGGCTAGCGCATGTAATGAGCTGACCTTCTGGAAACAATGGGGGTGCAAGCATGTCGTTTAAATAAGAGGAAAAGAAAGCGGCAAAGGACTGCAGTCATCCAGCCGGGAAATATTGAGGCCATGAACTGCTACCGGGCTCCAGGTCTGGGGCTAGAGAGGTCCCGGGAGAGTGGAGTAGAAGGGTGTAAATCGTGTAGAGAAATGGACATTGACTGGTGACTAACTCAGCAGAGGCAGTTGTTTCTCTTCCATTACCAGGAGCTCAGTGTCATCTGTGAGCGCTGGGTAGCGGGGACAGTGATTGTCTGGTAGGGAGACAATGACTGCTTTTCTAGTGTACAATGGGGCAGGCAGCAGGTCGGACGCACAGATTAGCCTTCCTGTGAAAGAGCAGAGGCAGTCCAGGCTGCGGTTAATTTCCCATTTAATTTTTAAGTATGCTCAAGGATAAGTGGCAGTATCATTTCTGCATAGATTTTCATGGCCAAGAGGCAAGATAGTGAGCTGAATACGGGCATTATTGCTTTGAACTTGACAAGGTTAATTTTCCCTGTGAAGCTGGCCCACTGCATTATGTGAGAAATCTCAAGAATAACACATCTAAAATATTTTTTGCTTTAAGAATTTTATACACTGTATTCTGATCATATGTATTCCCCCACCAACTATTCTCAGACAAGCCCTATTCCCTGCTCACCCAACTTTGTGTCATTTCTTTCTGAACCATCGCGTTCAGTTTATGTTGCCTACATACGATTGTCTTTGTTCATTTATTGGAGTTTAGTTGACCTACTGGGAGGTCATACCCTTAAAACTGGCCCCTCCTTTCCCAGCAGCTATGAATTGCTGGACTTCGTACCAACCTCATCTTTCAATGCTGGGATTCTGTCTGACTTGAGGTTTTGAAGGTCTTGTACACGCACCCACACTCACGTTGAGTTCATGTGTATAGGTCCCCTGAGTGGATGACTTTTGTCTATCAAGTAGGTATTTTTACTCTTAAATGTCTTCAGAGTCATGGGTGATTACATGGCAGTTTCATCCACTTTTTTTCCCCCATGTTTTCCACCTTACAAGGGTCTGACATTTAGTGGCTGTGGGCGCATTTCTTCCTTCATACAAAAGACTATATGGTGGTTATGTTCAGGCAAAGAGAAGACAGAGGTTTATTCTAAGCCTAGTCTGAGATTTGATATTCTCACTAGAGAGCAAAGAGTAAGGCAGAAGTTTCTCCAGAGACCTCTGTGACTGGATGCTTAAAGCCCAGGCAATGGGAGATGGCTCATTTGCACCCTGGGCTGAGATCCTTACCACACACGGAAGGCCTGGGAATAGTGGAGTCCTTCTGTAAAACCAGTACTGGGTGGGGATAGCTCATTGGCCAATCAGTTTAGTTGAATCCAAGAACTCCAGGTTCAGCAAGAGATCCTGTCTCAAAAAGTAAGGTGGAAAAGTAATCAAGAAAGACACATAACTCAATGTCTACCTCTGGTTTTCATACATCCACATCCACCTACCAAAACACAGATACGATACCCCTCCTCCACCCCTCAATTCATTCTATTTTCATCTAGTATTTTTTCTTGATCTTTTGATTGTTCCATCTGATGCCTATCCCTGTAGCACCAGAGATGAGATGTACTGATTTTAATGGCAATGAATTAGACAAAGCAACTCTTGGGGGTAACTCTGTGCAGAGAGCGGAGGCTGGGTTCTTCTGATGGAAACATCTTTGGGAAACATGACTCACTGGTCCTTATCCCCATCACCATGCAGGAATTGGTCGAGTGCCAGGAAGCAGCTGTGGGTCTACAGCTAATTTGGTGGTACAAAAGAAGGGAGATGGCATTGTTACATGGATCTGCGTTCTCAATCAGCAGAGATGCTGTTGCTGTCTCCTAGCTACTAGGAAGCTCAAGTATACCCCAAGGATGCCACCAGATGTTTCTAAATAAGTACCCTACATCTTACAGTCTCAGATATTGAGCACTTAAACACACAATAGCTTTAAAATTGTCTGTTGAATACACACTGAAGTTTTAGGTTTTATTACTGGACCAAGGTTTAATGTAGTGGGTACAGACTGTTTAGAGTTGAATCCCACTATTATTGTACAGATGCATTTTAAGTGGAAGGCTGGTGAAGTGATGAGTATTTGATTTTCTTATTTCTTTTCAGGTAACAGTGACTTACAGTATTCTGACTGTTAGGAAATCCGTGTATTCACATATACATCAGTTCACTAAGGGCACATTTATTTGTTGGTTGCTGGGTTCTGTACAGAAGTCTAAGAAGTCAGGAGAGCAGCCACATTTTGTAATTTTATGTTGCATCAAGCGGATGTTCTAGTATCCAAAATTAATTCTAAAATCCATTTTGACTATTTAATGATTTTGAAATCAGAATGCAATCCATGTACTTATTTGTCTATTTATTTATTTTCTCAGGGATAGAAGTAGAAATTAGGGTCTCATACACAGCAGGCTAAATCTCTAAGTGTGAGTTATATTCTCAGCCAAGGGATATAAATTTTTAAATCAATGATATCAATTTAATTGGACATTTACATTTTCTTAAGATACATAAAAAGATACATTTTTTGATTGATGTTGGTAAGAAATACTTGCACAGTCCTAAACTGGCACCATACTTTGATCAGCATTATATCTTGATTTGTTGAGCCTCTGATTATATGCGTTGATGTAGGTCAAAGGGCACCAGAACTCAGATGGGTGGATGTCCAGGTCCAGGGGAGAAGAAACAGAAGGTAGATGAATAGTTCCTGCTGTGTAGACAATAGCAGCAGAATTGAGAGACATTTTCCAGCATCTCCTATCCCTGCATCTTCTCTCCTTTTCTGACCTGCTATATAAATTCAAGTGAGCCATGTAGCATGACTCTGTCAGGCACCAAACAGAGCAAGGAAAATGAGAAACAGCAGCAAGGGCTGCGGTGTGTGAGATGGAAATTACCAAGTGAGGTCAAGGCCAGGGAGGGTACCCAGCAGTGCCTAGAGCTAACATAGGGGCAGCAACATCACCTTATCCAGGTTCGACCATTGCTCATCTCAAAGACACTATTACTTTTAGTAATAAAAAATCCTGCAAGCTGGGTATTTGATAAGCACCATTTCTATCCTTGCTTCATGCATGTCTGACAGTACACAGGAAGTGGTGAAAGCAGAGCTTTAACTGTGGTGTACAGGCATGAGCATCCTCTTCATATTCATTGGGCTGCTCCGTGTCTCCAAATCTCATAATATACATGGACATTGCATCCAGTTGTTGGGTTCCCAAAAGCTGGCAGGAAGACTAGGAAGACTGATACGGAATAAAATCTAAAATCATGGTTTCTGAGCAAGATTCCACAGATGTCATGAAGTAATTTCTGTGTGTTTGAGCCCAGGTGAATGGACCAGACCAAAAACATGCTAACAGGACAGGGAAGTAGTTGCTCGCCTGGTGAGCTAAGAATTTGTTACTTGTGGGGCGGTGGTGCCCCATGCCTTTAATCCCAGGACTTGGGAGGCAGAGACAGGTGGATCTCTGAGTTTGGGGACAGCCTGGTCTCTCGAGGGAGTTCCAGGACAGTCAAGGCTATTACACAGTGAAACGCTGTCTGGACAAACCAACAAAACAAAACAAAATTCGTTACTTTATTCAGACACTCGAAAACCAGAAATGCTATTGTGTCTAAGATTCCAGAATTCAGTGCCTGGGTATTTTAATAAAGTCCAGGATCTTTTGGGAAGCTTGCTTTTAGAATGGGCTCAAAATCTATACTTGGAGTTGATGAACAATTTTAATGACTTTTGAAATATTTGGGGAAATGTTCTCATACTGGTGAATTCTCTTTAGATTTTCCATCACAGAGACTTCAAGGAAGTGTAAAATGTTTTGTTTCATTGTTTAAAGTCACTGTATTATTTCCTAGGAGCTATTGAAGAGCCCTGATAAATTTATGCCAAAGATTGCAAGATTTCAAATTCCAAAGGTAACATTTGGGAATGAAGACAGATTGTAAGCTGTTCAGTTAAGCCTGTCACTAATATCTACCCACTCACACGACAGAGAGAAGCAGTGGGTATATATATGTGTGTGTAGGATGTGTGTTTATGATATGTATTGTGTGGAGAGTATGCCTGTGTGCCTTTGTGCATATATATATATGTGTGTGTGTGTGTGTGTGTGTGTGTGTGTGTGTGTGTGTGTGTGTGTAATTAGATTTAAAGGACAGTTATAACAAATGATTAGAAAAACCATCTTTCTAATGATACGTGGAGTAGGGCTTTTACCGTCTTGGTCATCATGATTTTTGCCACCAATAAGCATTTGTTGCATACTGTATGTTGTCTTGGTGGGGTGACAAACAAGTTTATAAACTCTCACCATTGCATCTTTTAGAACTTCCCATATACAGTACCAAAGGCAAAGCACATGAAGAACATGCATGGAAGAAAATGGGTTTATTCTAATTTAGCATATTAATGAGTGCATAGTGAGAGGTTTATTGAAAGGTCGTAGGTGACTGCAGGTAAGTGTAGAATGCTGGAGAAGGTTGGTCAGTATCCCTGAAGCTGCATGTTAAGTTTAGGCAGACAAAGAGACAACCTGCATGTTTCAGTAAGGAAATGGTCCTGAAGGTGACACATTCATTGTTGCTGAAATCAGTGCTGTGGAGACCAGTTAGAAACTTTTGTGAACTTTAGTGCATGTGGTGGCGTGAGGGTGTCTGTGTGTTTCAATCCTTTGGGACCCAAGACTCACAGGCATAAATAGACACTAGACCAGTAATATATCTATTTCAAGTATCTGAGAATATGAGACAAGTGAGACCCAAGCTCTAGGCATTAATAAGCCAATTGCCCGGCTTTTCTGAGCTTCTGTTAAACTGTGGCAAGGGCTGACCCTCAGGGCAGGACTCTTCATGCATATGGAGAACATTCATGTGAAATGCATGGCCTGCCTGGAGCAGGCATTGCTTATCTTAGCAAGCTACTACTAACCTGGTGACTAAAACAGCATGAGCTTGTATTCTCACATGGTTTTCAGGTCACTTAATCTAAATAGTCATTATGGGTTAAACTGAGGTGTTCTCAAGGCTGTGTTCCATTCCGGAGCTGCTGGGGGGACTCCCTATAAGGAACACTACTCCTAGCTACC
>NC_022009.1:34523167-34526709 GCF_000317375.1 Microtus ochrogaster | reverse complement strand
TGGAGCACAGATCCTCACTCCCCACATGCTATATATCTCTGCTTGTGTGTGTGGGTACGTACATGCGAATGCAGGTGCCTGTGGAGGCTGTGTCTAGCTTCTCTGAAGCTGGGAGCCACCTTGCATGGGTTCTAGGACCCAATGAATCATTTCTCCAGTCCCCTGTTCTCCCTCTTTTAATGACCCTTGCCATTCCCTGGGGTCACTCAGAAAATCTGCAGTCATGCCGCCATCTCAAGGCCCTTAACTTGATCATATATTTGTAAAGTCCCCTTACCATGTAAAAGTAACAAGCTGACAAGCTCTAGAGACTAGAAAAGACATCTGGGGGGGGGGGCGGGAGACTATTATTCTGCCCACCATACCACATTTTTATTTAAAAATTATCTTTTAAGTATCTACCCTGTCTTAGGCCCTCTCTGCTTCAAGTGGTCACAGAAAGTAAACAAGTCACAAGGCTTGCATCAAATAAACATGCAAGGACAGTGACAGTAAAAATCAGAGGAGTTGAGGCTTGCGAGTGTTGGCACTATGCAAAGTATTAGGCTAGGCACTTGCTGTGAAGTGTCTTGCTGAAGTCTACCACAGCGCTGAGGGGAAGGTAATGCTCTTATTTCAAGGGTAGGAATGAAGGTGCAGAGGAGAGGGTAAGAGAAAAATCCCATTTTAGTGATGAGAGGACATACACCCCCCTCCCACCAGAGACTACTATTATGAAGAAGTTAGTCTGTCTGAGTGTTTAGCTTGTATAATTTATCATTGTGCACCTTCTGCCTCTTGCAGACCGTGTAAACCTTCTTTACAGTAGACACAGATCGAGCAGCTGAAGCAGAGTGATCACAGAGCCACCTTGATGAGGGCCTGTGGACAGAGTAGTGGGGGGCAGACGTTGCCAGGGAGAGTCCAAAGCCACTCCTTCGTGTCCTTGACAGTTGGGCAATAGTGGACTTGTACTCAAAGGAATGGAATGTAATTCATCTATCACCATGATAATGGGGTCTGTTTTCTACCCGGGGGGGGGGGGGGGAGAGTGTGTGAATAGCAATGGAAGACCCCAGTGCAAAGTTGTTTTCATGACTCCCGATTTGAAGTACATGGTGGTTCTCAAAGGCAGAAGAGAAGTTGCATTCAGGTGAGTCAGAGGGAAAGGCAGCATTTGACTTGCATTTATAAAATTTTAAAAGGATGTATTTTATATAACACACACATACGCTCACACACACACACACCTACACACACACACACACAAGAAGCGCTTGAGGAGGCCGGAAGACAGTGTCAGATCCACTGGAGCTGGAGTTACAGGTGGTTGAGAGCCACGGATTTGGATGCTGGGAGCTGAATCCTCACTGCAAAACCATCTTTCCTGCTCCAGCGTTTGACTCTTTAAGGCCACGTTATGACTCCTCGCCTGTTCCAGGATCTCCTTTAGTAACAGTAACAAAAATTTTACGTGAAAGTCAAGGCAGGGGTGCAGGCTGGACTGCAGACTGTGTCTCCCTCTCCCTGTTCCTCTCTTCCTCCCTTTCCTTCTTCCAGGATGGTTACCCCAGGATTACCCCAGGTTACCCCAGGTTACCCCAGGATGGTTACCCCAGAGTTACATCCCAGGCTGGGTTTCACTGGGATTCTGGTACTGGCTGGCTGACAGGGCCCAGGGAGTGTGCTGAGGCTGGTGACATGGCTAGATAAACACACCCACCCCAGCCTCCACAGGCTCCTGGCAGTTTGGCGGGCTGTTTACACAGTAGTAGCAGTAGTAGGGATGTGTTCTTTCTCAGATTTCCAAAGCTCAGCGTCTCTCTCTCATCCCCTTGGTGACACCATTGATCTTGGGTATGACTACATGATTGCATTTTAGACACATTTACGTAAGGGTGAGAGTCTAGCCATTCTGGATTTTTTTTTTTTAAAAAGACAGCCTTGACTTTCTTAAAATGGTGATTGATCAGATGAATAATATGTGTAACTTATTCTTGAATGTTTGTTAGACTTTTCATCCATAAAATCCACAAATTAGAAGAATTCATAGTTATACAACGGCAGTCTTCTCTCTCATGTTATTTTTTATTATCTCTCTCAGTTTCCCCTGCCTTGTCTTGCCTTCCTCTCCTCCCCCGCCCTCCTTCCCTTCTCTTTCATGGGATAGACATTTGACTAGGAATTTGAGACTCACTAGTTTCTGACATCCATGGAATTATGACCTGTGCTCAACATTTAAAAACAAATTTGTGTGTCTTGATTTTTTTGTTTTTGTTTTTATTTAAAATTTTATTTTAAACGTAGCAGGCCTCTTTGTAACTTTTCCAAACATACTTTTGATTTATCCTTCCCCACCTTCTCCTCTCCCTCATCCTCCCACCCCAGTTCCAACTTCCCCCTTCCACCCCAATCTTCCTCCTTCCACCTCAGGTCACATTCCTCGTATTACCGTTCCTGTTCCTCTTGCTTGAAGGCCCTCATCTCCTCTCTCATGGGCCCATTTCTAGTTTCCTGGCCTCGACAAACACTCTCTCTTTATAAATAAAAACTCATAAAAATTAGAAGCTAGTATCTGCATAGGAGAGAGAATGTGTGGTATTTGTGCTTCTGACCCTGGACTGCCTCATTGAATACATTTTCCAGTATCATCCAATTCCACACAATTTCATAATTTCATTTTTCTTTGTGGCTGAATAAAATTCCTTTGTGCATACATGCTGCCTGTTTATTATCCATTCATCTCAACCGACGCTCATTGGCCATCAGCTATGTAGTAGACACTAATCTATAGACTGGGATAGAGTCAATGCATGGAAAGTACTGGGAATGATGCCAGCTATATAAATGCACTCTGTGAATGACAGCAGTTTTTATTGTCTCCATACGGTATACCTTAGAGATGCAAGAGTAGCATGTAGTGGTGTTGCTTTAGAACTCTGCTTCAGCTTGTTTACCAGCCAATGGATAGGATTCTTGGGTTCTATTATTGGGTTTTGTCCTGATTCAATATTTTTGATCTGTTCTTGTTGCTGTTATAACAACTTACTGGCAGAAAACAAGCATTTTATTATAGTCACAGACCTAGGGCTTTAGAAATCTAGGCAGCACAGAGGATATGGCTTGTGTTCTGTGATGTTTGTGATTTCACCAGGGAGGATATGAAAGCTAAGGGGACTTGTGGGATGCCAGAGAGTGGAGGCTGGAATCACTGGAGTCATTGCAGCTCGTGTGACTGAGGCTGAACTTCTACAGGGGATCAGCCTTTAGTAGCTCTCCACATGAGCTGACTTGGACTTCCTCACAACATGGCCACCAAGTCCAATACTTAGTGTCCCAAGAGAACCAGACAGATGTGGCATGACTGTCTTTTCTACTTTAGTCATAGCTTGTCTAGCTTCAAGGAGAGGTAACCTAGATTCCACATCCCCTTGGGTAGAATTAAAATAAATACAGGAGGGGAGAGATGGTTGTGGTCAGTTTGTTTTGGAAAAGCTGCATTGAGCCCAGAGCTTAAGCAGGAGGTGATTTATGAGATCACCTGACCAAAAGAATCCAATACA
>NC_022009.1:34520465-34521990 GCF_000317375.1 Microtus ochrogaster | reverse complement strand
GAGGCAGAGGCTGCTGACAATCCTCCATGATAATTAAAACTAGTCAAAATAGACAGAAAATGAGTTTAATGTCAACTCTTTAGTTGGCATTGTAGCCCCTGTTCAGGTGCACATCTCCCATTCTATAGACATTGCCTGTTAATTAATCACAACTATAGATAGCAATTGTTAAGTGCTTGCATAAGAATTCAATAAGCTAAGTACCCAGGGTGATACCATCCCTGGGCTGATAATCCTGGGTTCTATAAGAAATCAGGCTGAGAATGCTATAGGAGTAAGCCAGTAAGCAGCACCATTCCATGGCCTCTGCATCAGCTCCTGCCTCCACATTCCTGCCCATTTCTGCTTGAGTTTCCTGCCCTCACTGCTTTTGATGATGAACTGTTACATGGAACTGTGAGTGAAAGAAACACTTTTCTCCCCAAGTTTCTTTGGTCATGGTTTTCCAATCACAGCAATAATAACCCTGACTAAGACAAGTAAGTTGGAGTAGACGAAGGAGTCAGGTAGATCCCTGAGTCTTGTTGGCCAGCCAGTCTAATTGAGTCCATGAACTGTAGATTCAGTGAGAACCCTTGTCTCAAAGCCAAAAAGTGGAAAGCAAAGAGGATACCTGACAATGACTTCTGATCCCCACATACACATGTGTACACACCCCAAAACATACACCACCCCTACATAACACACACACACACACACACACACACACACACACACACACACTTAAGCTTGATTACATGTCTGTTAGGATTTCCCAATTAGTTGTATACATAAATACATGCCAGAAAGAACGATCAAACTTAGATCTTTATCTCCACATAGCAAAGTCTGCTGAATAAGAACGGATTAAAAATAATCTTAAAGTATGACAATCTCGCTTTCCTAGAGTGAAGTTCTACAGATGAATAGCAATTTTTCATTTGGGATTAAAATAAATGTGAATTTTCTGATGCAAGGACACTTGTAATTAGTCTCAAATAATCTTGGCACTGAGCTGAACCAAGCCTTCAGGCTGCACTGGTTGTATACTGTGCATCTGTGTGTAAATGGCACTTTCTAGAATGATGCAATATGGCAACACCAGGGGGAGGTTGTGGACCACAGCCACCCTCGATGCTTCATCATGGACGGCTTGATACCAAGCTCCCAGGTCATAAGACTAAAGAGATCTTACATACTGTCATTTCCTAGGTCATTCCTCCATGTGCCTTTCAGCTAGGGTGCTTCTTCTGGAATCTTGAGTGGATTCCTGGGAACAAATAACGTGAATGATTTGATATAGTGTATTATATAGAATCCTTGGGTTAGATGCAGTTATCCTTCATGCCAGTAGCTGATTGGTTCAGCATACTGAATGTCCTAGGATTGTAGTAATTGGAGCGGCGGGGCTGCGTCCTCAGAACCCCAGCCGCACCCTGGCCGCCTGGCTAGCTTATGCCCCGAAATAATTACACGGACACTGTATTCATTTAAACACTGCTTGGCTCTTTAGCTCTAGCCCTTTTCTTGGCTAACTCTCGCTCCT
>NC_022009.1:34514177-34514880 GCF_000317375.1 Microtus ochrogaster | reverse complement strand
TTAACCAATGAAATCAACAGATTGATATATGACACTCCCACATCACTGGGAGAAGGAAAGTCTATTGTGTTAAAGGCTATGACTCCTAATAGATCAACCGCCCCGGGACAGACTTCCCACACAAGAGTAATGGGCATCACAATTAGACTAGATGTGTTTACGGTAGGGCAGGTCACCAAGAAAGGTGGGTATAGTGTGTGTGGAGTGGAGCTTGGAGGAGTCGGTGCAGGGGCGTGAATATGATCAAACCATACTGTATGAAATCCTCAAAGAATTAATAAAAGCATATTAAGGAAAAGAATTCAATACACTTCTAAATTCCAGTCACGCTCTGAGGGCAGGGTGTCTTCTGCAGATCAGGGAGTAGTCTTTTATTAATTAAAAGGTCTTGAGTGCTCTTAACATAAATTATTTTGGAATTCAAGGACCGAGTTGTCACAGCCAGTAACCTTTCATTCACTTAATGAACACCGAGTACAGTTGTATGGATTCTGAACTGTGCAAGCGTTTGTGCTAATAGCTGCGAGGGTATATTGAGAAGCTATGGGAAGTCAGCAAGCTAACAGGTAAAGGCAAATGCTTTGCCTTTTCATGAACTGACCTCTGGGGAGGCAGAGGCTGCTGACAATCCTCCATGATAATTAAAACTAGTCAAAATAGACAGAAAATGAGTTTAATGTCAACTCTTTAGTTGGCATTGTAG
>NC_022009.1:34494204-34514077 GCF_000317375.1 Microtus ochrogaster | reverse complement strand
GACTCCAAAGACTGGAATCTGAAGAGACTGAAGGACTTATTAGTGCCAAATGGAGAGACTCAAGCCAAGTTTCCAAATAAATGACAGCGTGGCTCCAGCAACTCTTTCACAGAATTCCTTGCAACAGAACTCAAAGATGATAAGATATCTTGATAGAGCTTGCATTTGAGAGTTGGATAAATGCTACCCTTGTATCTGGGTTCCGGTATTTGCCTTGGGAAAGTTACTCAGATCTTCTGGTTGAAGAAATTGGGTTAGCTGCTATCCACAATGCCTTTAAAGTAGATAATTGTATGCTTATGTTTTTGCTATAACTGTTTAACTACAGACTTCTTTATTTTGGTTTGTTTATTCACTGTAGTATTACTGTGTATTAAGAGTTCCCTTATGCCAAGTACATTTAGTGTGCAAGAGTGAACTAAGTAAACAAGTTATCTCCCCATGGGAGGGGTTGTAATCTAGTGGGGCAGGTTCTGGGGATAACGGCATATTTAACATAGACCATCAAATCATATTCTTACTGCTGTGAGCCTTGCCGTGATAAAGAACAGTGAGGCGGCCAAGGTCCTTCTGACAAACAGAGTTCGTAAGGGATGTATGTGAATATAATTTGAATTATTAGGATTTGGCCTGCATGACTGTGGAGGTGAGCAGGTCTCAAGATCTGTAGAATGAGTCAGCCAGCCGCAGGCCCAGGAGAACCAGTGGTTTAGTTCCAGTTCAAGTCCGAAGACTCGAGAACCAGGGAAGTCAACCCAAGAATTCTCACTGGGAGATGAGTCTGGAAGCTGAAGAAAGCTTTCTTACTTAAGAAAACCTAGCCATCTAGTTCTATCCAGTTCCACAGCTGACTACATGACCACCCCATAATGGAGGATGAAATGTTTTACTCAGTCCACTGAATTCATTGTTAATTTAGCCTAAAAGCAAGCACCTTCTAAGGAACATTTGCATGGATAACTGGGCATCATGTGACCCGGCCAAGTTAACACAACATTAATGAGGTTATTTAAAGTGGTTAGAAAAGACCTCTCTGATATGGTAACATTTAAATGCAGACCCAAAAGGAAGGAAGGGGCTATTCATAGAAGATTGGGGGAAGGCCTTCCAGAAAGGAAAGAATATTAACGGAATGAAGTTTGGAGTAAAGATGGAGAGACGGAGTGTTGGGAGGAGAGAGAGAGCTGGAGGCAGAGGCCTTGTTTCCAGACTCTGGAGTCATGCTACTGGTATGGATGCTGTTCTAGATGATGGCTTCTCATGGATACAGCTGTGAGGTGGTCATGCTAAGGGCACGGATGCTATTCTAGATGGCTTCTCATGGATACAGCTGTGAGGTGGTCATGCTAAGGGCGCGGATGCTAATCTAGATGGCTTCTCATGGATACAGCTGTGAGGCTGAGCCATTCGTGGCCACGATAGTGGCCCTGGGACTTGATAATGAGGAGGTCTTGGATATTTTGACAAAGGCAGGTTTGGTAGTTTGACAGAAGTGAAAGCTTGCTCATTTTTACACATTTCCATGATTGGCACTCATTGTCTTAGTATATTTGCTGCTGCTATAACAAAATACCACAGACTCAGTTTTTATTTGAGAGAAGGAATTTGTTTCTCATTGTCGTGGAAGTCGAGAAGTCTGAACTCAAGTTGCTGGCACCAGAGTCTGTGTCTTTGTGTCTATATGTGTTCTTGCGCTTCTCTTTGGCTCTTTTCCTTCTGTTTGCTTGTTTTGTCCTATCCTTGTTTGTTTTTACTTTATCTTATTATGATGATTTTAGATGTTTGTATTCTAATGGGACAGAGAAAGAAAGGGTGTGGATTTGGGTGGGTGGAGAAGTGGGAGGATCTGGGAGGAGTTGGGGGAGGGAAAACCATAGTCAGAACATTGTATGAAAAAACATCAATTTTCAATAAGAAGGCAAAAGATTCTGGCATCTATGGCCTCCCTGCTGTGTTATCCACAGTGGAAAGGAGAGAAGGAGAGGAGAGGGAACCTAACCAAGTTACTTTGGCTATTGGTTTTTAGAGAGGTAGTCATTGCATTTTAGCCGACTCACGCACATGACGATAAAACAAGGATGACTAAGAGATTGAGAGAGTGTATTAGCTACTACGAGTCTGAATGTTCATTGTTTCTTCATTAATCATGATAAGGGCCACATTAACTCTAGAAGAATCGATTTACTCAATACTGGTACCTTATACTTCCAATTGTACCGACCTAATGACATTTATTTACATATGTAAGCCTGACCAAACCTGCTTTTGCAGCAAACCCACTCCTACAAAAGGCCTGCTCCCTGGACAGTGAGATTAGCTCACTTACGAGGGTAGATCTTGTGTGCTCAGATTACCCTTCAGGGTTATAAACTGGGGATTGAACCTAGGGCAGCACACATGCTAAGGACATGCCCTACTACTGAGTCACTTCCCAAGCTCCCTCACCTCTTATAGGTACTACTCTTCAGCCCTGTCGCTTTGGCCCTCAGGTTGCCAGCACATGAACTTGGGGAAATGCATCCAAGCCATAGCACAGAGCATGGTACTACTAGCTAGCTTTTGTATGGTGAGTGGCATGGTTGACGGCTGTGCTTCTTTAGTCCGTAACTTGGGGTTGGCAGATAAAATACCAAATAGCCAGTGAAATTTGAATTGTAGAAGAAGATTTAAGATAAGTATGTTTCAGATAAAACTTGGGATACTCTTAAAATTTTGTTGCGGTTATTTATGTAAAGCATAAATTTAACTAGCTGTCCTGCATTTTTCTTTGTTGAACATGAAAACTCATCTTGAATGCTCACTCTTCAGTGGTTAAAGTGGTGATTTTTACCCACCAGCTCTAGAGATAATTAATGCATTTACTAAATTCTCTTAGAACATCACATAGGGTGCTGAGCGCATAGTAGGTTCTCATCAAATGCTGGTTTGATAGAAACTGCAGTGTGGTCTGAGGATGTAGCTCAGCTGGTAGGGTATTTTTCTAGCAGCCTTGAAGCCCTGGGTTGGTTCTTCACTGCCACATAAGCCAGCTATGGGTAGCAGCACACACCTGCAATCCCAGAACTCAGGACGTGAAACAAGAGGATTGAATGTTCGAGGTCATCCTGGGTTAGTTAGCAGGATTTATTTATTTATTTATTTATTATGTATACAATATTCTGTCTGTGTGTATGCCTGCAGGCCAGAAGAGGGCACCAGACCCCATTACGGATGGTTGTGAGCCACCATGTGGTTGCTGGGAATTGCACTCAGAACCTTTGGAAGAGCAGGCAATGCTCTTAACCTCTGAGCCATCTCTCCAGCCCCCTTAATTAGCAGTTTGTGGCCAGCCTGGATACTTGAGACCCTGACCTTAAAAAAAAAAAAAAAGAAGAGAGAGAGAGAGAGAGAGAGAGAGAGAGAGAGAGGAAAACTGTACCATATACTTATGTACAGAAGAAAATGGGTTTATATTGGTAGCTGAATAGAAATGACCAGCCTATACTGTACAACATACGTATAACAGAGAAATTGAGGATTTTGACATGTGCTTGTCAGATCAAACATCTCATGTCCATGGTGCAAATGTCTGTTGAGTGGACCGCCTCTCTGCATGGTGGTCTAACTGCAACTGGCCTCTGAGGTGCCATCAAACATCTTTAAGTGGCAATGGACTCTCAGAAGGGCCCACAAATTCCGCAAGATCCCGGCTGAGTCATTTGCTCTTTTAATTGGCTATGGCAATCTCTTTGCCTTTCTTTTCTCCTCTTCTCTATGAGGCAGGGGAGGCATAACCACAAGGCTGTTTCAGATGACCTCTTTCGAGGCAATTCAAGGACATGAAGCCCAAGGCGAATTAAAAATTCGGATGAATTAAACATGAGCTAGGATTTTCTGCAAATGTTCTATCCCTTGGCTCGAACCTGAGAACCTGAAGGTTAGATTTTACTTTCTATGAAAATGGCCCTTTTCGTCTTGTGGTTTCCCCTGGTTGTGTTATACTGAAGTATCACATATTAGCAGCTAACACTCGCTTAAACCCACAGGAGTTCCTTTATTCTACACCAATTACTTAACACTACTATGTGCTACTATTAAACATATAATTTGGTTTAGGTTTTCAAATACTAAATCTCATGGGTCCTTGGAGATAAATATGCTTATAGTGGCTATTCAGTTGCATCTAACTGGTCATAGAGATTTTTGCCTGGTGAATTGTCTTGAGTCTGAGGAGCTATGGTGAGAAAGGATTTGGCTCTTGAAAATGTCATTCACTGGAGCAAACTTCTGTCCGCCCTTGCTTTTGGACCCGCTACCCTGGAAGAGCATAAGGAGCTACATGAAGTTTGGCAGCTGTCTGTAAGAGTCACAGGAGGCTGTGTGTAACCTCTGAGCCCCAGGGTGAGTGGCTGAGCCTTTTATACATCACACAGAGGTGGAGGTGAAGGTACCGCCCTCCACGCCCTACAGCCAAGTAATTGCTTCTACCTCAGTTGCTCAGCTCCTGTGCAGCACAGTCTCTGTTGCTCAACTTTGTGCATCTGGTGCCCCAGTTACAACTGATGCTTGGTGAACTTTTGTGGAATTCCTATTTTGGACTTTAACTGAGGCATTTATATTATGTGCATTGAAAGTGGGATCACAGAAGAACCAGGAAGAGGTGAGAGGGCCCATTGTCAAGGGGCCTCCTGAGGAGACTCCCCCCCACCCCCCCGCAGAAGAAATTGCTATCGAGAGAGGATATTTTGGGGATGGGATGAGGTGTTCAGCAGCTGGTGTGGAAAATTCCCTAGGAGGCTGGTTCAGCCCCAAGATTTCCAAGGCAATGCTGACTCTTGCCTTCAGCAGAGGCCAGAGTGTCTTTCAGACCCGGCTGTTACTGGGAATCCACGGAGCCATCTTATCGCAGGGAATCTAGTTTCTCAAGTTTTTTTTTTTAGTTAGTCTCTTGATTCCTTGAAGACTTCCCTAATCACAGCAATTACTATCTCAAAACTCCCAAGATGAATGGATTTGTACGCCTCCGACGTCACTGTCTCTGCAGCCTCATGAGTAACACTGTGGGCATCCTTTCCTTTCTAGACGTTCTCTTCCTCCAACCCACACCCACTCCTCGCCTCTGAGAGCTACATTAGCACAGTAAGGCACAGAGATGGTGCTGATGTCAGCAGCACGGATGTGCATTTAGAGGAACCTTTTTATAGGGGCGATTGCCCAGAGGGTGATGCTAAAATGCAAAGCCGTCTCGTAGGATGTTTTGTACAGACTGTCTTCTCCCTTTGGTGGCTCTTGTTTATTTTTTGCAGCTTAGTAGGCGCAGTGAAGGAAGACATATCTAAACATTTTCTTTTCTACTGAAGTTTGTCTGAAGGTGGTTTCAAGTGGCTGCAATGAACCGGGAGCCCTGAGCAACCAGGCTGGCAAACGGGGTTAGCTGGGATTATTTATTTGTATTATTTAACACTTCCTGCAGAAAATCCTTTTGTAAATAGGTATCTTGCAGAGTGTCTATATCTGTATCAAGTCTACTTAGAGTGAGGCTAACCTGGTGTCTTCATAACATTTATCATGACAGCAGAGAAACAGGACAGGACCAGCTGACAAAGGATCCCGTGGGTTGAAAATGACAGCCATCCCCAAGGTGATGCCATTTCTCCTGAAGCCTTCAGTATCCCACCTGTAGAGGCAGGACAGGAAGAAAGCAGTTCTGAGAGGAGCACTTCCCGGTGTTCTGGGATGCACTAGTTACTTTTCTCAATGCTGCAACAAAATAACGATAGAGCTAAATAGTGAGGAAACCGTTCAAGGGGAAGTCGGGACAGCGGGGGCTTGTGGTGCCGGGCTTGCAGTGTTTGCTCACACTGTGTCCGTAGTCAGGAAGCTGAGAGATAGGTACCTGGTGCTCTGTTTCTTTCCCTTTTAGTCAGTTCAGGCCCCAGCTCATAGCATGGCACTGCCCACACTCAGTGTAGGGCTTCTTTGCTTTGTTCAACACTTTTATGAAAACACCCTCAAAGGCACAAAGGTGTGGTTCTATGGTGATTCTAAATCTGGTTAAGATGGCGATGAAGGCAAGTTATCACGTGGTAGAGGATTAATGGAAAGAAAGTCTGTTGGTTGAAGAGAAATGTTGAACGTGAAATCTAAGCCAGATGCAGAAGAGATGGGGGTGCAGGGAGGCATAGCAGGAGAAAGCAGAGGCAGAATATAATCCAAGGGCAACGGGGAGAAAGCAGGAGGGAGAAGATGCTCAAGCTAATCTGAGTAGCTTGGGCTACTGTAACAAATGCCATGGGCTTTGAAAGGACAGAAATTTATTTCTCATGGGTCTGAGAAGTCCAAAGTCAAGACAGGCTGGGTGTCCTGTGAGGGCCTGTCCCATGGTCCCTAGATGGCTGTCTTCTTCCTGCATCTTCACATAGATGCTGTTGTCTCTCAGATCGGCTCTTCCCTGTACAATAACAGCATCTTTTAGTTCCGTGTATACTTTCCTCTCTGGCTTGTACCTATAGCCTTCCTTTGTCTACTAGGAACTCTTTCTTGATGCCTCTAGGAGTTTTCATCCCCAGGGGTTCTCCCATATATGAGTACTGACTGAGTAAGAGGATGAGAGCTTAGTTCCTGGGCTTCAAAGTCAAAATTCTGACTCTGGACCTCCCACCCCCCCCCCCAAGCTCAGGCAAAGACGGGGACTTCACTTGGAACTGTTGTTCCCTTACTTGCTTCTTGCTTTCCTGTTTCTCCCACTCTCTTCCTGGGTCTCTTCTAAATCAATTCAGTTGCACTAAATCACAAGCAGATCTGCTTTGGGGATCCTTTACAAGCCCCTGGTGAAATGGGGTGGGGAATGACGGTAGTGGAGAGAACTAGAGGCCACAAGGGGCTTGGGGGTTGGGTAGCTTGTTGTTGGGTTATTGGTGGGTTAAAGGGGGTCCGGGTGAAAAGATTTGGGGAATCAGGAAGAGAATTCAGGTTTGCCATTAACGTCCACAAAGAAGATCAGGAACGGAGGGGCTGAAGTTCTGAGTCTTAGAGGAGCAGGGGTGGCCTTGCTCTTGTGGAGATTCATATAATTTACCCAAAAGTCACGCGTGGAGTATAAGGGGTCCTAGGAAAATGTACAGGCAGATGCACCAAGAGGCTGAGCAGAGGCTTGGAGTGGGGGATGGGTCTTCTTCAGAGTGGACTGAGATGGGACAATGAGAAGGTGGATCAGAGGAGAGGAGGAAGCTGAGGAAGAGAGGTTGAAACTCTAGGGTTAGCTAGATGTGGCAGAGCACACTTTGATCCCAGTACTCAGGAGGCAGAGGTGGGCAGGTCTCTGTGAGTTTGAGCACAGCCTGCTCAACACAGTGAACTCCAGGACAGGCAGGGCCGTGTAAAGAGACAAAACAAAATAACAACAATGACCCTCTCCCCACAAAACTCTAGAGTTACAGACACCTGCTCTTTTGGTGTTTTGCTCTTTGGTGGCTTTGCACTTTGAAGGGTGGTTCTTGTAACCTCTTAATGAGTGGTGGCCTGGACATGGGGTGCAAGGGAGCATTCCTAGTGCAGAGTAGACAGCCACTGATTGAATGATAAATGGCAAATACACTGAGTGTCCAGGCCATGATAAATACCAGTGCGTTTCTCTCTTTAAAGTATTTATGGACAGTTCTTTAGCTATCTGTATCGGCCTGATTGATCGAGACATAAAAAACAGATTTCCTAGACAAGAGAAGGAGTTATAGACTGAAGTTGTAGGGTTTTTCTTCCTAATAATAGGTTGAAAAACATTTTAACGGGTGGGACATTTAGCTTGTTTCCCACTATGAATCTGTAAGGAAAATCGGTGATAGCGGTCAGCTATTTAAGGTCTACTTGAGTATGAAGAAGATTTTACAGACTAAGAGAGAGCAGCGTGCGGAGGGGAAAGAAGGCTGGAAGAATGAGGGGAGCCCTGTGCTCGTGGGCACTGGAAGCCTTGGAAAGTATTGTGGGGTTATGAACAACAGCAAGGTAGGTTTTCTAGCGGGATTTCCTGGCTGTTGCTTGGAGACTAGATGGGGGGGGGGGACCCAGTAAAGAGAGGTAACAGTTTTTGACAAGACTCCTGGGAGAGGGAAACCTCTAACTTAAAGGAAAGGCCCTGCCAGTGGTATTCAAAATAGGATTTCAAACATTCCATCCCAGGGGAAAGAAGATATTTTGGGCGATGCAACTGTGTGTATTATTTTTAATCCTAGAAGATGGGGAATGATTTTTCCCCGTGAAAGTGTTCTCGGTAATTTAGACAGCAGAGGGAAAAAACATGGGGCATAAATCAAAACATATTACAGAAGCATTTTTGGTTAGCTCACAAGAATCCCCAGTGGGGGCTGTTCATCTTTACAGTCTTGACCTTGGGGGTCAGGACAAAGGAGAGCACAATGAATAACTGGGTCCCCAACCCAGGAAATACGGGAGTCACTCTGGGTCCCAGGCTCTTTGTGCCTGAGTGGGTGGGAGAGGGTTTACTTTTTTTTGGGGGGGGGCAATAAATTCGTCCTATCTACTTTCAAAGGTTCTAGCAAACCCACGAGTTCTAGTACAGGTATTCTATTGAAGAGAGGTTTCCGGTAATCAGGAAGGGTTTATGGTGAAGACAGACATGATTTTCTACGACAGGGAAAATTCATGTGGCACATATGCGCACTTGTGGGCTAGGCCTCACGGACGATGCTGTATGTGCAGCAGACAGAAGAGCCATCGTTGCTCTGTCTGAGAAGCTACCTCTGAGTTGCCCCTCCCCACTGTCTCTGTTTTCCCTCAGCCTCCTTTGTGCATTCTGCTCATTCATTGTCTCTTAAATGCTACTCCCTTGAGCTCATCTTTTACTCTCTTCTCACTTTATGGCTCCTCCTGGACTATTTCCTTCAGTCCTGTGGCTTCTGTACTACGTAGACACTCATCACAGTCATACTCAGGGGTCCAGATAGATTCCCCCTGAGTTCCAGTTCCTTGGGCTTGGTGTCTTTGGGACAGCTCCTTTGGATGTGCTGTGGGACCACAGACCCCAGTCTTCTGCATTTTCTGCCTTGCAGAACACTGTGCTCTGTGACTGCTGCCTCCAACACTTCCACTGATCGTACGGTCCTGTGGGTTTTACTTACTTAATATCCCTTGTTTCTCTCCTCTCCCTTTGTCTTCTTTGTGATTGCCCAAGTTAAGGGCATAATGTAACCCAGCAAACTTACCTTTCTTGGAGCATGTGTGGTGTCTGCAGACATGTGAATAGGTGTGCATGTTTGGCACAGAGATCAGAGGATGGCATGAAGCGTCCCCCTCTACCACGCTATGCCTTGTTATTTTGAGAAAGGGTCTCCAGCTGAATCAGGAGCTTGTGGTTTTTGTCCATGCTGTCATCTAGCAAGCCCCAGCATCCTCCTATCTCCGTTGCCTTCAGTTCTGCTGTTACAGACACACAAGGGACACAGTACAGCTTTTATATGGGTGCTGGGACCTGAACTCTGGTCCTCACGTTTATGAAGCAAGTGTTTTAATAGCCTAGCCATCTCTCCAGCCCCATCCCACTAACATCTACCATGCCTCTTTTTCACAGGCTCTTTCCAACTGTTGCTAGACACAGCTCGCTTGCCCCACATAGGATTCTGTGGCTCTTCTTGTTGTGTTGGTCTTGATGGCTCCCCATGCTCACTAAGAAGACTTAAACTCACCAAGCCTCCTGCGGTTTCCAGCTTTGCCTTTAAATCCTGCCTCCTGACCCACAGACCTGGTTATGTTTTAAGCATCCCTGACTGGCTCACAGTCCAGTGTGTTTGTACCTGTGGCTTGTTTCCCTTCCTTTCTCCCTCGCCTTGCTCTATGGCAGACGTCTGATCTTCTTTCTGTAACGGTGACACCCTCTCTCTGAACCCTTTCCTGGCCCCTGTATCCTCACACCTCCACCCAGCACAGCCATTGCACGCCTGTTGTATTGTTTGCACAGATCCCACAGTCCTTTCCACTCTGGATGATGAGGAAGGCTCATGTTCATTGAGTAGCAATATGCCTTGCCTCATTGTGTGGACCCTTCTGAAGAGCGTTCTGCTTCCTTGCCTTCTCTTGTTGAGGGAAGGAGTGTGTTTGGAGCAGAATCAGGAGAAGAACAAAATGGGGGAATTAATCTCTCTTTTTCCAGAGTGTTTGCTTTCTGTATCCCATAATGCTTTTTAAGAGCTATGGAGCTATATTGCATTGTAAACTCATAGCAGGGAGTAGACTGGGTGACCATTCCCAAGCCCTAAGAGCCTTATTCTCTGGGCTCTTCTCACGCTATTATTGCTGTTGCCTTGCTTTAATAGATGCAGAAGATCTTGGGATGATCAGGAGCAACCATGTGCTTACTAGTCCCCCAAATGGTGTTGCTGGCCCATTAAGCCTCAAATGAGCCCATTTCCTTTATCATCCTGTGTGGGGTGTGCAGTAATGGAGCGTGGCAAGAAAAGCCTCACAGTCCTGGGTGTCTTCAAATCCAAGTTTCTTAGTCAGAAGGGAGGCAGACCAGAGGGGAATGTTGCCCGTTTAGGATGACAGATGAATCCCTAAGAATCATTGGTGATACTATATAGATTTATTTTGATCTAAAAAGTCATTCTATATAGATGAATAAAACAGCGTTCTAGCACTCCATTGAAAGAACAGAGTGTTTGGAATGCAGTGCGGTGTCTCCTTACTCCTTTCTAGAAATCAGGCTCCCTATGGTGGTCCTCAGATCATTTTGTCTTCTGAGAGCTTTAACACTTGAGTCTGGATGTCTGCCCCTGAAAACATACAATAGCCAGAACTGCTTCGACATGCTGATTTACCAACATCAACTTCTCTTTGGAGCAGATGTATGAACTCAGTATTGTAAGTGCTGGTATGGATGAATGGATAAATTCAGGAGTGGAACAAATTCTAGTCACGAACTCCTGACTTATTAGCACTCGCAAGTTCCACCTTGAGGCAGAGAGGTGGGTGCGTGACCTTCCTGGGGGGTGGGTGATCAAGGAGGACTTCTCAGTGTTGGTGACACAGGTGAGCTGCTAGAAGTTTGAGGACTTCTCAGTGTTGGTGACACAGGTGAGCTGCTAGAAGTTTGAGGACTTCTCAGTGTTGGTGACACAGGTGAGCTGCTAGAAGTTTATCAAAAACGGAGTAAGAAGAAGGGAATGGGGGAACAAGGCCCTGTTTCTCCAGGGGCAGTGATTTCGCTAGGTGCTTTAGTGGGGGCAGGCTTGGGTTTGTTTGGAGCAAAGGTTGTTTCAGGGGTGTGGAAGTGGGTGGGAAAGGGAGACAGGTGAGTGCCAAGTCCTGAATGGGAGTCTTGGAGCAAGTCATAGAGAGTCTGCTCTTTACCCCGGCCCTTGCGCTACCTGCAGCAGATTTGCTTCCCTGGAGAGCTCCAGGGAGCTGTGATGCTCAGGATGGAACTAAAGGAGAGGGGCTAGCATCTGTGGCAGTGATTCAGGTGAGAGGGAAATGGGCATCTCGCTGAGGCGACAGGAGAGGTCAGGGATGAGGCAGGGGCCCAGCCTGCTCTTAGCCACCTCTTTCTCTTTCAGTTGGCTCTTTAGAGTCTTAGATCTTGGTCTGTTCTATCTTGAGTTTATTTTTCAAAGGTTTTATTATTACATAGTAATTATACATGATAATGCGTTTCACTTCGCCATTTCCGTACATATATATTTTGACCATGTCAATTATCCTCCCCTTCTACTTTCTTTTTCTTTTCTTTCCTGTGACTCAACAAATTTCATCATGGCATGGGCAGAAGGGGTTATTTCAGGAACTTGGACAACTTACCAGTGGCTGCTCCACTAGGTAGGAAATCTCTCCCTCCCCCAGTAACTAATAAGTGCTTATAGATCCTCAGGATGGGTGGGAATGCTGGAGTTTCAGATCTTTTAAAACTCTGTTGTGTTGGGTTACCTATGACTGTTTTCATACCTGCTTATAATATACTTTGGGTCCTTCCATTGGATTCCACTGCTCTCCCCTCGCCCACCCTCTAGTCCCTGCTCTTCTTCTAGACAGCCTCACGTCTACCTGCCTGCTGTCTGTAGGTACACGATTTTGTATATGCCTCTGTAAAATCTTAGGGTCCACAAATGAGAGAAAACATGGAATATTTGTCTTTCTGAGGCTGACTTAATGAACTCTATGTGATTATCTCCAGTTGCATCCATTTTTCTGCAGTGACGTAATTTCATTTTTTATGGCTGGAAACAACTCCAAGTGTACTAGTCCTCTGTTGACGGACTGCTAGGTTGCTTCCATAGCTTAGTGGTTGTGAGTGGAGCTGTAATAAGCTACTGAAGCTTTGGGAAGGACGGGTTAGAGAGAGCAGCGCTTAACTCCATCCAAGTCATAGCGC
The DNA here is from genome assembly GCF_000317375.1 of Microtus ochrogaster. Taxonomy (NCBI): domain Eukaryota; kingdom Metazoa; phylum Chordata; class Mammalia; order Rodentia; family Cricetidae; genus Microtus; species Microtus ochrogaster. The sequence goes on along the minus strand of NC_022009.1, from coordinate 34,501,719 downwards.
CCCTTCCACTGTCCCTTTGTGGGCATGCTCATTGGGTATACAGACTGGACTGTATTGCCTTTCTCAAAGGGACTAGCTCCATTGCCTTTACAGTAAGGAAACTTCACACACAGGAGACACATGGAAACACTACAAGCCATGTTCGGCTGCTGGGGTATCCGGACTCCTAGGACGGCACACTCCCTTCTAATGGCTGGCTTCTGGCTGCTGGCTGCCTTAATAGTTACAGGCAGGTGTGGTTGGAGTGCTGGGGGTGGATTTGTTTTCTTTCACCAATCCTGCCCTCTTCTAAACACCCCAATTCTGCCTGGGTCTAGGGGAAGCCCTTTAGGGAGTCTGGGTGAGCTTTAGGCTGGGGTTTGTAGAATACCTGGTGGAGGCTCATGTGCAAGTGTCTTGAGAAGGCTTTCAGGCCTTGGATGTGGGAAGGAGGTGAGAGAGGGAGGTAGGAGGACTGGATTGCCATTTCTGGTGAGTCCACTGATGGTCACAGTTGCACTCGGCCTGGATTACCAGGCAAACCCACTTTGCTGGATGGTGCTGGAGGCTCTGAGGCTGCTGTTTCAGGTTCTCCACAGATTCCCTAGACCTTCAGATGCTGTTAGCTTCCATCACTGTGACAGTGGAGGCACTCAAGGTTAGGCGTCTGGACACAGAGTCGAGCCTGCCCTGTTACCAAAAAGATCACTCAAGATTGTCTCTCCGGGCTACAGTTTCCTTACCCGTGAAGGGAAAATAGGTTAGAGTCTCTGTTCTCCGTGTGAAGCCTTGAGATCCATGTGTGCACAAGTGGGAGCCAATTCTGTTTCTCACTCCAAAGGCAAGGGATGTGTCTTATAATTTATGTACTCCCGGTACCAAGCATGGTACAAGGCAAGCTCATATGTTTGTTGATTGGCTTTAAGAATGAACAATACAGTAAAGCTTACAGGATGCGGGAAAACCAAGTAATATAAAATTACTAGGAAGTTACTCAAGCACCCAAAGTCTGACTTCCACCTGTGCTCCTGTTTCCAGCCCTGCACAGGTAATGAGGACATGTTTGGAATACTCATAAGAAAACATTTAAAAAGGAATGGAAGGGGAGTTGTCTCCCAACATTGTCTTTATTCTTTGAGAATTTCATACGTGTATGCACATATTTTGACCACACCCACCTCCCACCCAATGTTTCCGTTCTCATCAGTTCTCTGTGACCCTTTTACTGCCGAATACCTTTCTGTGGGAGCTGTGACGTGTGGTAAGCCAGTGCGTTATAGGACCTATTCGTTATTGATACACTCTAATACCTATCGCTGCTAGGAAATAGAAGGAGATTCACCCACAGACCAGAAAATGTTTTCATGCCTGTCTGAAACAAAATCCTTTCTGAGTTTTGAACGGAAGGGCCTTGCTTCTTAATTGTTCCTTTCCTTCGCTCCACTGCGGAGGTGACTCCCAAGTCAGACTGTTCTAGCTGCAGCCCTGGCTCTGCCATCCCGGCCACTTGACCTTGGTTTAGTCATCCAGACCGTCTGGGTCTCATCGCCTTTAGCTTTGTGGCGGAGCTGTGATGGTCCTTAGCTGCACTTGCAGGCCTCTCATTGGAGGGCGTGTAATCAACCAAGAGCTTCTGGAAGTTTCTGTGAAATATTGCCGGAGCTGCACAGAAGGTGTACTTCTCGTGAGCTCTTCTCAGCCAGGATCAAACTTGCAAGGATGCCCTGGGAGACGCAGAGCTTCCCGGATGGCTGACTTTGGCTCAAGAACTCTTTGACAGATTTTCCAGATCTTTCTTAGACTACAGATGGCCCAGAATGCTTATAACCATCTCCCTCTCCTCTCTTCTACTAATAGTGTCTGTTGGCTACTCTAGCCAACCGGACAGTTCCTCATTTCTTTTCATGTATGCATTCCCCTTAAAAAAAAATAAGAGCACATTTAGCTCCCTTTTGGCACTGCTTCTGGGAGGATCTGAACACACATAATGTGTTGAACGCCAATGTTTTAAACACCAGGGTGAGGATCAATGCAATGGTGTTAACAATGTTTCTTAGAGTTACAAGCATTGGCTGGGGCTCTCACCACCACCACCAGCACCACCAGCACCAGTACCTCCACCAACACCAGCACCAGCACCAGCATCTTCACCACCACCAGCACTAGCACAACCAGCACCACCAACACCAGCACCACCACCACCTTCACCATCACTACCACCAGCACCACTACCACCAGTAGCACCACCACCACCACCACCACTACCACCACCCTGACCCTATCCAAATTCGTTTCTTTGTAAAAAAAGACAGAGACGATCATGACTCATCTCAGGTCACTAGGCAACTTCCTGCGACAGTGAGAGCAACTCTAGTTTATTGAGAATAAACAGAGTAATGAAAATACCCTCTGAAAATTTATTCGACCTCAAGGGGAAGCAGACTCCAAATTCATTTCTAGCTGCTGAAATGTGCAGTCATATTTGCTAAAGCAGCCAACTCCATTTTTAGTCAAATGCACAAAAGGTTTTGTAATGTTCTGAAGTCCCCGCCAGGACTCCTGACATCTGCGGATATACTCCAGTCTGCAAGCCGGGGCAGCTCATTTGCTGGTCCTGAGAGCCCTAGAATGTGAAAAAGAAGTGAAGTGATTATTTACATTTCACAGACAAGCAAACAGGGAAGCTAAGTGACAGTTTCAAGGTCACCCAGTTGATGGTTTGGGGATAAAATTGTTTTTTCTGCTCTGATGCTTTGCACACTGAGCCATTTTCTCAGATTTGATTCAGACTCTGTTCCTGGGGACAGTCCTTAGCAAACTGGTACAAAGAACTGGCTTAAAGCCTGAAAGACCGTTCTCAAGTCCAGTTCCACCTAGCATTGGGAGTGCTGGGATTTCTAGAACCATCTGTTCTGTACTGGCTGGAAAAAGATCTACCTACAATAGTTTTGGATGAGTTTGTAAGTATGTAGCAAGCAAATGTAGAAGAATCAATACGGAGTAGCAGATAAAGAGAAAATAGATAGAACAACATCATCAAATCGAGTGCTCACGCCTCGAGCAGAGACGATGAGCATAGCCTGATTCAGAAAACAAACAAAAGGTAACATCATCAAATTGGGGCCGGGGCTACATCCATTCAGCAGAAACTGACTGGGGAAGCCCATGGGAGTCAGCTGTTAGGGGGTTCCAAGTGAGAGTCCCACACAGAACAGTGTGCCCCTTCTTCTGAGGCTTCTGAGTTAATGAACAAAGAGTAGCAGAGTCACCAAGGCACTGAAATCACTGAAAGCAGTGGGAAGCCAAGGCAGTCAGCTGGAGTCCTGAAGGCAGAGTTCCGGGTAGAGCAGCCCCTGCATTCTTTCCCTGGATGAGCTTCTGGCCTGTTCCCACTGGCAGCATGTTTATCCTATAGCAGAAACAATAGCAACCTCATGGTTGGCCTTCTTGTTGTCTACAGTATGGTTAATGCCCTTAGATGCTGCTGCTTTCCTTCTTCCTTGGTCAGGAAGCTTTTTGCAGGATAAAAGGGAAGGGCTCCTTGCTTCCAGCGTCTGCTTTTTTCTCCTTTTTATTAGCTTCATGAGAATTTCATACATAATGAATTTTGATCACATTCATTCCCTTCCCGCAAGGCCTGCAAGATCTGCCCCTTACCTCCCCATCCAACTCTTACATCCTTTAAAAAAAAAGTCTATCTAGTTCTGTTTGTGCTGCCTGTATCCTCTTGTGTGTGTGTGTGTGTGTCTTCTTCCACAACGGTCCCCGAGACTTGGGAAGAAGGCTTGTGATGTAGTCATCCCATTTAGGGTGGAGAATTCTGCTCTTGTTCATTCTCTCACCTCTATACACTGTGGATCCCTGTGCTAATGAGATCTACCACAAAAAGGAGTTTCTCTGATGGGGTTGAGAGATGCACCACTCTGGAACAATTAGTCTTTGAGAGTCAGTTTAATATGGTGTCTATGCAGTAGAATAAGAGTGGAGGTTCTTCCTCGGGGTCTATGGTCTGCGTAGCCACAGGCTCTTGATGTTTTCAACATCAAGGCTTTAGATAGCACATGACAATTTACCTTTATACTGTGCAATATATTTGGCCTTTAAAATGTTTATGTGATGTTACAGACTTTTGGAAGTTTATTTTGTAATATACAAAGAAGATTGATTTAATACATGTGGAGCCAAATGCATGCAAAAGCTAGTTAACTGTAAGCTTTCATTTTTCTCATAGTCACGTCTTTTTCTTGTCCAGTTAGCTTGTCTATCTCATGTCCAACTGCAAGATTATTCATTTACTCAAAGGTTTAACATTTTAAGACAAGATCTGAGTAAATAGGGAGTATGGGGACCTTGGGAGAGGGTTGAAGGGGCGGGAAGAGCTAGGGAGGGGGCAGAAAAAATGTAGAGCTCAATAAAAATCAATAAAAAGTTTAACATTTTAATACTTAATTTACACACTTGTTTTAATCATAACACACCCCACTCCTCCAGCAGTTGGGTTCCAGTTCTTTGGAGTACAGTGTGATGAATACTTTTGGCAGCTTCAGAGCTTTATAAGGACATCAGTGAAAGGACTACAGGGCTCCTCTCTAGGGGGCACTAAGAAGAGGTGGAACATATGGTGTTTAGGATCAGGGACCTCAGATGCTCCAGTTGCCCTTGGTGGGAAGTGATCATGGTTGCCAAGGATTGGCATCCCTTAGTCAGCCTTGTTTGAAATTTTAGAACTCAGAACCTGGCTAATATCTATCTACAAATGATCAGAAGCCAAGGGCACAAAGCAAATTAAAAGATTCAGTGTAAGGACTGATGTCTCAGCATTCAGCCTGGGAGGGACAGGACAATATATCGGTGCATAGCAGTTTGCTGAGCTCTGGAAGCGGGGAACCCAATCCGCTATCTAAGGAGCCAGGAGGCACCTTGCCTAGCCTCTTATGTCCATTCAGTGTTAAGCAAAAGTTTACTGTCGAGGTAATTAATGTCAGTGCTTATTGTTGATGGTAATTCTCAGCTCGTGATTGTGTGCAGTTTAACATAATCATTACTAACAATGACTGACAACAGCAATAGGAAACAAACGCCCTTTCTTTGGTGCTATACCAAGAACTGAAATGGACTTTCCTCTCTCATCCCAGCATTTGGGAGATGGAGATGGAATTTCAAGATTAAGTATAACCTGGGCTACATAGTAAGACCACAGCTGTGTAAATAAGAAAGACAAGGAAAGAGTGATGATCTCTGACTCCAAGAGCATACAGACTTGTGGGAAGACAGGATGTGGAGACAGGATGGTGACTTTGCACAGAAGAGCCCAAAAAGATTTCACAGAGGAAGAAGCAGAACCATGCGGATATGAGTTTGCAGATTTGGGGCTGCTATGCGGTGGTTAGAGCAGGGTGCTGCTGTGAGCAAGGCCAGCTTTTCTCTACTGATGCCTCGTCATTAATTTTAGTTTGACAACGCTTGTTCTGCGCTGTGTGCGTGAGACTGCACTGTGCCAACTCTCCTCCGTTCCCTCTCTAACGCCTTATCAGGTCATCATTGGTTGGCTGCCTGCTGTGCGTCAGTCACCATGCTGGTTCCTGGGGACACAGAAGAGAGGGGGCTGATATGATGCTTCACTATAGATCTTCTAGTTTAACGAGGAATCTGGGAGGTGAGCTTGTTATGTTAGAAGCCTGGGGCAGTGGGTACTGGGCCAGGGAGACCAATCTAGTAGAAGTATGTTTATTTCTTTGGACCACAAACATAGCGGCCTCAAAGAGCAATTTATAATTAGCTGGTTTCTTCTGGAGGCTGTAGGGGAGAACCATTTTCTAGCGAGACCGTATCTCTTGGCTCACAGCTGCACGACTCACTCCCACCTCTGCCTGCCTTTATTCTTCACCTGCATGGCTGTCCTGTGGTCCTGTGACCACACCCACAGTCTAGGATAGTCTCTTCACTTCAGCATCTTTGCCCACATCTTGTCACATGAGGTAATGTCTTCGCAGGTGTTGGATTAAGGTGTGGGTATCTTTGGAGGGTATTATTTTCTGCCAACCTTGGGGTGAATGGGAAGAGGTACTTCAAGAAGTAAGGTTTCAGTTGGGTAGAAGTGGGGATAGGGAAGTGACTTAGGAGCCTACTAGGTTGGTCTAGACAAGACATGCCGATAGCCTGCATGAGGCTGTTGTCATGGATGGAAAGGCAGAAGTGCTGGAGCAAAACTGTCCTAGACCAAAAAGACTCTCTGGGGGTGGGCGTCTACAAGGGCAAGTGGGAGCCCCAGTTCAATGCCTTTAGAGGAGGGCCAAAGACAAGAACGCCTGACTGGATGATTCTGATTTCTAGGCAGTGTGGAGACCACGGAGAGTTTTGTTTTCACATTAAGTCCAAGAAGAATTTAATATTGAGTAACTGTTGAACAGAGTAATATCTAGTAAAAGGTGGATGGGTTGTCAGCATGGTTTCAAAGAGAAAAACGGATTTCTAGGGCCCAAAGAAGCAGATATTTATAGAAATTGATTTTTCTAAACAACCATGCCTCCAGCCAGGTGTGGTCCTGATCAGGTCAGGCCTATTTCCAACGACACGAGTGACATGACAGAATCACCGTGACAACGCCAGTCTAGAGATGGTACCCCACGGGGGCAGTATTATTTGTCACATATGCGCTAATACCTTATTTACACAACAGCCCGGGTGCTGCCCAAGCAGAGGCCATAATGAGGGTCAGGATAATGAAAACTAGAATGTATCTAAGTGCTGTGATGCTCATTGACGCACAAGACAGAAGTCTGTAGTGCGTGCCATTAACTCTAACCTCCTGCACGGGCAGAGAAACTGCCAGCTTAATGTATTTATTTCTACAGTAATGAAATTGCCTTTATAGAGACCTGGGGACCTTAACAAATTTTGTGTTCCGAGCACCAGGGGAAATTTCATTTCCAGTGGCTTCTTATTGGATGACAACTGGAGAAAAAAAATTCCATTGCTAATAGCTCAGAAGTGGTTACACCAAAGTCATTGCATTTCCTATTAGGCAATGCACTCGGGATCTATTTTATTCTTACTATTTTTTTTTCAGGCAAGAGGGCTAATTGACATAAACCTTGCTTCCTTCTCCAATTATAGCCACCTATCTTGGCAAGTCCCAAACCTCTCTGCTGTGCCTGACCTTTGACCCTTCTTCCTTAGCCCGGGATCAGTGTCTTCCCTTCTTTGTGAGAAGAGAGGCTTTTGATTATGCACTCCTTCACCTCTCTGTGTTTGTGTGTGTCTTTTGTTTTTCTTGGGGGACACATGTATGTATGAGTATGTGTTTGTATGTGGATTTGTTTGCATGTGGGTGTGTGTGCATCTCTCTCTGTGTGTGTAGGTCAGAGTCAGGTGTCTCCCACTGTTACATTATTGCTTGGAATCAGAGTCTCTCAATGAATCAGAAACTCAATGGTTGGATAAACTGGTTAACTAACCCAAACCAGGCATTTGCCTGTCTCCACCCACAGTGCTAGGGTCACGGGGTGGGCTGCTTCACCTGGCTTTTTTTTTTTT
>NC_022009.1:34480272-34493214 GCF_000317375.1 Microtus ochrogaster | reverse complement strand
GTACTGGCTTTGTGGGAGCCTAGGCAGTTTGGATGCTCACCTTACTAGACCTGGATGGAGGTGGGTGGTCCTTGGACTTCCCACAGGGCAGAGAACCCTGATGACTCTTTGGGCTGACGAGGGAGGGGGACTTGTTTGGGGGAGGGGGAGGGAAATGGGAGGCGGTGGTGGGGAGGAGGCAGAAATATTTAATAAATAATTAATGATAAAAAAGTCCCTAGATGTCTCTTCTCTGCTTTTGTACTTGAACAGAATAACCGTGTATCTCACTTCTGTTTACTTTTCTTCAGTCTGAATAATAGGCTTGTTTTTCAAGTATGCTGATTTGTACATACTTGAACATGGGAGCTGAGGGAGCAGATGAGGTATAAATAAATATAGATGGCTTTTCTGTTTGGGTCCTTCCTTGTAGGACGATCTAAGTGTTTCTAACTCACTGCTAGTCTTCCCTTTAGAATCAGCACTCCTGATGCTCACTTTTAAGAACTCATTTAAAAACTAACAGCCAAAACCAGGTATTTAACAACGGATCAAATTCTCCCCCTGCAGTCGTAATAAACGAGTTTTTCATCCTTACATTTGGAAAGGCTGCTGAAGGAAGACATATGTTCTTTGTTTCTGATGAGTTTAGTGTATTGTACTGATGAGCAAATTCTCTCCTCTTCTCTACCTGCTTCCTCAGTGGCCGTGCCTGCAGCAGCTCCACCAGCGTGCCAGCCCAAGAGTGCCACTAACGGGCAGCATCCGGTTCCCCGCCTCTCCATTTCCTCCCGAGCCACGGTGGTAGCCAGGATGGAAGGAGCCTCCCAGGGAGGCCTGCAGACAGTTATGAAGTGGAAAACGGTGGTTGCCATCTTTGTGGTGGTGGTGGTCTACCTCGTCACAGGTGGCCTTGTCTTCCGGGCATTGGAACAGCCCTTTGAGAGCAGTCAGAAGAACACCATCGCCTTGGAGAAGGCAGAATTCTTGAGAGATCACATCTGTGTGAGTCCCCAGGAGCTGGAGACATTGATCCAGGTGAGCTGGGAGTGTGTGTCTAACATACAGCAGCCTTTGGCGATGGATGGTGGGCTAGACATGGCCTTTGTGGGTCACATTTGTAATATTTCTAAGAAGCCAGCAAGTGAGGGACATGCCAGAGTGGGAGTAGAGGGACCGTGACAAGGGACTAGGCTGTGTTCTGTATCATACATTTTCAGATATGGTGACCAGAGGTGGCAGCGGGCAGAAGGATTTTAGATTTTTCAAATTCAAGTCCACTAATACATGTTGATTAACTCTGAGTTTGTCATTCTTCAGGAACCATATACCTTATTTTTGAGACATTGGCTCTCACTAGACTTGCACTAGTCAAATAGGTGAGTCTGGCTGCCTGGTGAGCCCCAGGGATCTTCCTTACCCAGGCTCCCCAGTGCTGAGATCATAAGTGTATACCATCACGCCTGTTTTTTTTGTTGTTATTTTTTCATGGATTCTGGGGTTGGAACTCATTTTAATGACCAAGCTAATATCACCACCCCTTAACATCAACTCTTATATTCTACATATGAGTGAGATTCAGTCATGGTTTGTTTACCTCTATCATTCCTCTGTTACATGAGCAGTGTATACACCCAAGATGATGTTATAATAATTGACAAAGTTCTATAGACATCTGTTAGGAAGTGGGCACTTTACATATATTATTTCATACAACCTTTACAACAACGATAGTTGTAGTTTGGATATGATGTATCCTGAAAGGCTTAAACACTGAAGGCTTGGTTAACAACTGATGAACTTTTAAGAACAACTGTATCATGAGGACCAAATCTCATCAGTGGATCCATCCTTGATGGAATTACCGGGAGATGATGAAAACTAGGAGGTGGTGTCTGATGGAAAGAGAAGGTTGGTCTGGACCTGCTTGTCTCAGGCAGATCTTGTCCTGGCATACTCTTGTTGCCCTGTCTTCCAGTTCCCTAGCAACCATAGGATGAGTAGCTTTTGCTCTGCTACACGCTTCTTTTCATGCTGTTCTGCCTCAACACACGCCCCTAATAATGGAGCCAAGCAAACATGGTTAACACTTCCCAACTGTGACCAAAACAATTCTTTCTTCTTTTAAGTTGGCTTCCTCAGATACTTTTCGTGGGGATGAAACTAACACAGTGTTCGATGATGGCATTATTGACCCTACTCATTGAGTGAAGAAACACATTCTAAAGGACTGAGTAACTTCCTAAACACTGAGGTGTCAGCTATGTGGGATTCAGAGTAAGGGGTTCTACCTTGTCTCATTCACTGAATTCACAAGTCTTGTTCTATGATGAACTTGATTCTCTCTCAAATACGTGCCTGTATTCAATCTTTCCGTTACTTATGAACTAGAGAAGAACTGGGGTGCCTTGCATTTAACAGAAAGAATTTTTTGTTTCTTTTCTCCATATTTATTTAGTATTAGTCTTAGACTTGGGATATTTTCCAGTCTGTCTGCTATGAAATGGGGTTTATTATCATGCCTATCTATAGTATTTATCACAATACACATTAAGTAGTTTTAGTTGCCAATAAAGAATTAGGTCATTGTGTTTGCTCTTCAAGTCTTGATACTTCATGTGTGTGCAAATATCCATGCTTGTGGATTAGTGCGACAACTGCTCACTTTGTCCCTGCCCAGCACTGGATATAGAGCTTCTAAGAAGCATAATATTTAAAAGTGATTTTCCTTAATAACTGGAAGGGTTTTATTTGAGTGGTGATCTCTTTGAGAAATATTACTGCATCTCACTGTAGTTGGGAAGGAGTGACCAGTGGATAGAAATTTAGATTGCAGTGCAGATTACGTTGAAAATGTGATAAATCAAAGCTCGAAGGCATAGTTTACATTACTGAGAGCAAATACAGAGTATTCGGAACAGCAAAATTCTGACAAAATGCCCAAATAGTTTGGAATAACCAAAGTTAGGATGGATTTTCTGATAAATTGAATCACTTTTATACTGTAGCATGTCTGAGAGACTGATAGTTCACTGTCCCTGAGAGTCAGAAAATGATAGTTATTATGAAGGAGATGGTCTCATTCATCACTTCTTCAGGTCATGTATCCATCTATGTATTCATTATTGAAATTGCTACCGAGCTCCTCTGGGAGCAAGTTATGAATTGGGTGCTAGAGTTAGATAGGACGAGACCAAGACACAGCTTGAGGAAGTTGCTAGCCTCCCTGAGCTCTAATTTTTATTATCAAAAAAATGTAAACTCTTCTGTCCTTTGGATGCTGGAACTCTAAAAGTAGGAATTCACTAGGAAGGGTTTAGACTGTGGCATGATAAACATTCCAAAGAGGCTGGTGATGGATGCAACTGTTTGACTTGCTTGGAGCTTCAAATAGTAGTTCTTCTATGGGGCCAGTATTGGAATTGATAGACTGAACCCATGGTCTTACAAATGGTAGACAAGTGGTCTAGCACTGAGCTGTAACTCAAGTCTCAAAGCGGCGTTTCCCAAGGGAGGTGTGGAAGTATGGAGTTTGCCTCCATGGTAGCATTTGACTGTATGCAGAGACATTTTTGGTTGTCATACAGCCAAGGTACTATAGATATCTCGTGGCTAGAAACCAGGGAGACCACTAAATAGCTTACAAAATACAGGAGTAGTCTAGTCTAACACAAATTAGTTGGAAAGATCTGAAAGAAGAAGCATGTAACCAATAATTTGAATTCTTTGAATTAGAACTATTTGTAAAGTGTTAGACCCCGCCAAAGCCAGGAAATCAGAAGTCTAGGGATGTTCTATGGGTATTTATCTCAATTAATCCTACAGCTATCTATCCCATAAAGATTGTCCTTGGTGCCTCTCTGTAGCTGTGGAAACAGACACCAGGAGGTGAAGTTATATGCTCTGAGTTACCTGGGTGGTAAGTGAACGATGCAGGGTTTAGTGGTAGGCACGTTGATTGCCCATCTCATACCCTCCACCAGTGAGAGGGGTTCATTTAGGCAGATCATAGCTGAAGGGCATCTCAGTGACTTGAGAGAAAGCTACAATGGTCAGCACAGCTTGGGCTGAGATGGGTGGGAGGAGGCGAGCAGAGATGAATCTGTGGGAATAGATGGGTGGGATTTGAAGGCCCCTCCCATGCTTTTCACGGAGTTTGGAATTTATACTGTAGGAAGTGGAGACATGATAGAAATTTCATTCTAGAACAGTAAGTCTTTTCCTGAAGAGGAGGATGGATTGGAGAGCGGAGAAGTTGCAAGGCCAGTAGGGAGAATATTGCAGCACCGTGTAATGTAAAGGAGGGCAAAGAGTGCTGGTGCTAGAGTTGGATGGCTTTGCCCTTTTACCCACTGACCTAAGCTCCTCCTTATTGTAAAGGGAGTAGTCATCGGTTCTCCCTCGGATTCCAGAGAACACGGACATGATCAGGGCTTGGTGGAGAACCGGCACGTCACTGGCATCCAGGAACTGCTGTCTCTTTCCCCGACCAACTCTCTGCCTAGCCTGCAAAGAATGTAATGAAATGAGCAAAGGCGACCATGCTCATGCATTTCTTTGGCTGTGGAGAAAGGCACCTCCAGCGTGCTTTTGAACTTAGTTTCCATGGGATTGATACGACAGTCATTTGTTCTGAGAATTTCTTTATCCCTGACACTCTCCCTTGTCACAATCGCTTATCTCCCTGTTCCCAGTGCAATTGCATCAGACACGTTTGCACTGACTAGTCTTGGTGAAAGCCGTAAAGCATCCATCTTCTGCAGTCCACAAAGCATAAAATCATGAGGAGGCTGCAGTCACTGACATGGGGGAAGGAAGGATGCTTCAGCTGTATGGATGACGATTTGCTGCAGTTATCAGGATTTGAGTTCTTGGGTGCTTTATGTCCTCAGTGGAACTCATGTGGTCACTTGGCAGCTGTTTCTTCTGATAGACGCACACTGAGAAGGGGAGGTGTTTTAAAGGAGAAGGTTTCTGGTTGCTTAATGCCCACCAGGGGGAATGTTTTCCCCTCTCCCATTCTAAGTGCCTGGATGTAACAAGGATTTATTTTGCCCTCATTAGAAAACATTTCTTGGGTGTAGGTTGGTTCCATTCGAGCAAAATAAGTGTAAGCGCGCTGCGTCAGTGCCGGAATACTGACTTTCTTGACACTCCACTGCTGCCTAAGATAGATTGCTTAGAACTCCCACGACATTAACACTGGCATCTTCTGTTTGTGGCTGTCTTTCTGTCCTAAGAATCCTGTAAGGTCCCTTTGCCTGACAGGCCTGGTCCAGACTGTGGTGGAGTATGGGACAGTGCTCACTTTACTCTTCCTTTCCCTCCATGGCTGGTCCAGTGACTCTCTGTTGGCAAACGGGAACTTTCTTATTAGATCTTACTTTATGATTTTTCTTTTTAAATTTTAGGTGTTTTGTGTTTGTGTGTGTATGCATGTGTGTATTTGTGCGTGCATATACACATGTGTATATATGTGTGTGTTTATATACATGTGTGTATGTGTGTATGTATATATGAGTGTATGCATGTGTGTATGTATATGAGTGTGTGTATGCATGTGTGTAATTGTGTGTATTTGTGTTTATATGCCTGTGTATATTTGTGTGTGTGTGATTATGTGTGGGTGTGGTGTGTGTGTATACTTGAGGGTAACAGAAGAATGCTTTAGATCCTCTGGACCTGGAGTTACATGAGGTTGTGAGTCTGTGTTTACTAGGTACCAAGCTTGGGGCCTCTGGAAGGCCAGCAGGTATTATCACCCACTGAGCCATGTATCCAGCCTATTCATGGTCTCTCATGTATTTTTAACATTTCCAAATGGAGTCTCAGGTGCTTTACTCAGAATCTGGACCTTGATCAGAGTTTGATGAGTACCACTTGGCACTTTCCTTGAGTATTAGTGCTATGGTTGAGTGCTAGGGAGTTTCTATATCACTGGCTCCATGTGGCTCTTTCTATGCCCATGTAGGTGGCCATCCTCACTGTCCTGTTTTATAAAGGGCAAAGTTTTTGCACCTCTGTAGTGGCAGAAGAACAGGCAGTACTTGAATCTTGCCTTCTTAATCTTCAAGCTCTTTTAATTAGATCCCCGCTTTGGTCAGACACAATGGGCCAGTAGAATATGTACAAGATTAAGAGAAATATTTCCCCATTAAGGGAAAATTCACTCTACTGGCTTGACGGGGAAGCTTTTATGTGAGTCTAGGTGCTTGCCTTTGGGCATGTGCCACTGTCTCCTCCCTCCCTCATGGACTTGTAATCTTCCTGACCACAATGTCTACGACAAGGTCCTGGGGCTGGACAGTTGATCTCTGATTAATCATCCTTCTTGACCTTGATCCCACCATGCTTTAGTCAGAGGGTTGAATTTAAGATGTGGGAAGTTGCATGAGGGGACTGGGTGTGAGCATTTTGATTACAGTGGCCAAAGCTGCTATTGTAAAGATGGGGGGAGGACGAGAGATGACAAAGCCGCCCCTTTAGAATCAAATGTGAGGTAATTGCACGATCAGTCCTCTATGATTTTCTGAGGCTACGGGATTTGCCATCTTCTTCTGCTGACACCTTAACCATTTACTGATTCATTCATTCGGTGACCATGTTGCCAGTCACTGTGTGCTGGACATGATTCCAGATCCTGGGGATAGTATGGCCACTCAGAGACCCATGGCATCTTTGGGCTTTGGGGTTTATAACTAAGACAACCTACTGGGCCAGTTGTGTGCTTCTGGAACAATTATTAATTGTTATTCACCTCTTTCAAGAGAGCCCTGGTTTTAAACATGTTATATTTGTAGATAAAGGGAGAGGCAAGCCTTATGAATATTAATTATCTTATAAATATTTGCAAGTAAAATCGGGGTGAAAGGGGAAACTAAAATCCTGGGGTACCCCTTGCTTCTCTCTCTATATATACATGTGCTACGATGCCTGGCCACAAAATCCTTTTTTAAAAATCTAGTATTTTTGTTGTACTGGATGTTCTACCTAAGGCCTCAAAACAGACTAGGCAAGATGAGTCCTCAGTTCTAGAAAAATTCTTTGGTTGCTATGAACTACAAGTCCTTCATTTCTGGTTTAGTTGCCAATAGTGCATCTCCCAAAGCTCTTTCTCTATTGCTTGCACTGCAGCCTCCTGAGCCTCCACATGTTTAGGAATGAAACCATTGTAAAGTAGGCATGGTGTCTTAGCCAATGTTCTATTGCTGCGAAAAGACACCATGGCCATGACAACTCTTATGAAGGAAATTGTTTAGTTGGGGATGGCTTATAGTTCAGAAGTTTAGTCCATTAGCATCATGGTGGCCAGCATGGCAATAAGTAGGCAGACATGGTGCTGGCAAGGAAGCTGAGAGCTCGGCATCCAGATTGGCAGGCAGCAGGCAGAGTGAGCCACTGAGTTTGACTTGTGATTTTGAAACCTCAAAGGCCACCCCAGTGACATACTTCCTCCAATAAGGCCACACCTCCTAATAGTGCCACTCCCTATGAGCCTATAGAGGCCATTTTCTTTCAAACCACCACACATGGCTTCTGAGATATGCATGTACCAGGCTGTGATTTCAGAGTCCCAAACAAGGTCATCTCTGCGTTCTCCCTAACCTAGGCTGCTCCTCATCCAGCCAGCCCAGACAGGTGACCTCTGACAGTGACAGCTGGGTTCTTAGTGCCCAGAGACATGGCTCTAAGGGATGATATAATTCTCCCTGGCTGGTGTCTAGCAGTCAGAGGGGCTGCCCTTTTGTCAGCAAATCAGTCACATAGAAAATTGTTCAGTGTGTGCGGGATCAGGCCTGGTGCCCCTGGCCTGCCTGTGCAGGCCCCCACTACATTATTGTTATTGCTCCCCCTCCCCTACCACCTTCTGGGGCTGTTGGTTCTGCCACTGTTTTGTGATCTCAAGCTTTTGAGCCAGATATTAAAGAGCTAATAGAAATTGGCATGGCCCTGGAAAGTAGCAAACAAAGATTCAGTGTTCCAAAAACAAAACCCCCAAATTCCCAGAAAAAACAATACCAAAACCCCAGAAATAAATGCGAGCAAGTCTGCTTTTCTACGCAAATGTGCCTGTGTTGGCTTTTGTTAAAGGTGTTGCTGTATATATTGGGGAATGATGAATTTTTGATGGTGGTTTAGATAGTTATTCTTATTTTTTCTAATCATTGCTCTTCATTTGGATAATTAATATTTGACTACTTGTCATGAAGCAGATACCACGTTAGGCCTTAGCAGTTCTAAAAAGTATGAAGCAAACACTGCCTGTCCTTCAAGAGCCTTGAGCAGAAATTATATGGCTAGCTCATCTAGGCTTGGTGCTTACTGCTCATTGCGTTGGGAGTGCGCCTCATCTATCCACTCTCCCTGGGGATCTCAGAGAGGTAAGCAACCAAGGGACAGAGAAACAGACAATGCGCTCAGGCTTTCGTCAGAGAAAGAACTGAGATGCAGACAAGACTGCATGGCTCCAGAAACTTTGCTTTTTTAACCACAATGCTCTATTTCTGGGTTGAGGAGACTGACTTGGCTTGGATGGAGTCCAATGTGATTGGTTTAAATGATTAGGAAGCACTCAAGCTCCCATTCATGGAAAGGGAGCGTCTCAGACTTGACCTCCAGGACTCCTGTAATGGGGTCATGCACCCATGAGTGGGGTAGACAATAATGACGGGTTGCTAGCCGGCTTCTGCAGGAATATGATTTTGGGTCTAAACATAGGTATTAGGACTAGTCCAGCACGTTCTGTCTGAAATTCAGAGCACAAGAGCTATCATTAAGGGTAGATTTTCAGTCTGTGTTGAGAACATTTCTTTTTCTCTTAACAGAAATAGGAAGAAGAGGCAAAAGCTTGTGGGCTCAGGATAACCCCCAAGATTGACCTTAGGGTTCTTTAAAATGTGAGCGATTGTGTTGGTTCTGAATTGTCCGTGCCTTCCTGCGCAGTGAAAGAATAGTCGAAGGTTAGAAAAATGTTTAGAAACTCAATAGAAAGTTGCCTGTAGAAGACAGGAGAGGGCTAGCATTAAAGACTTTAAGCCATTTTAGCCTTGCTCCATATTAATTATCACACCTCCGAACAAATTACTTCTGCTTTTTGTGGTCTCATTTGAGAATATTCTCATTGAGAAGAGTTCCATGTACTATCCAGGGTTTTTATGATAACCAAAGAGTCTAGCATATTGCACATGCTGGTTACTATCATTACTTTTAAGGGTATTCTAGAACTTTCTTTGGAGTGCCTCTGATTTACACAACTTACTTATTTCCCCATAATCAGACTGTGCTTATCAGAGAGAATCTGGGAGTATGTGTGGGCTCGTTCTTTTCTAGGCTGAGGTCAAGGGTGAACACTAAAGAACAACAAAGGGTCAAGCAATGGAGTCAAGTACAGTGAAAGCAAGGGGCCCTCTGGAGCCATAGTTTTAATCATCTACTAAGTTCAGGCTCTCTCTAATACTCTCTGTTTGCTCACACCCCTTACGTAGACTAGTCAGTGATTTGGTTATCTATTTATTTTATTCTAATTCTCCTAATTCCATTTTTTTTATTGAGTGTTGGTGGAGGGGGGCATGCACGTCACTGTGCCTTTGTGGCAATCAGAGAACACTTTCAAGAATCACCTCTTTCTTGCCATGTGGATCCCAGGGATCAGACTCAGACAGTCAGGTTTAGCAGCATGTACCTCAATCTGCTGAGCCATCTTGCCAGACCATGGAGCATCCATAGGATATTTTCCTCAAGGCCAGGGTAATTTTCAACATTACTTGGTTTGTAGAGGCTGAGCCCAAACCAAGATGAAAGGGTAATGTTTAGTTTGTCTGAGAGTTTATTGATCATATCAGTGTTGACATATATTCTTGTTGTCTTAGTAGGCTTGGTGCTTTCATTGTGGTTTGTTTTATTCTTCTGAACAATCAGGTGGGGGAGAAATTTTACTATATCATGTGGCACAATTTAGAAATAATTTAAATAAGTTCCCCCAAATGTCATTCGTCCACAATGACAATATCTAGCTAAATTAGTTATTATATTCAGGCATTAATGAATTCAGTTTTAGAACCTGCTCCTCCTTGATTAAAGGATTTACTTGGGATCATGAGAAAGTCTAAGTTGTCCTAAGACTGTGGGCTAGGGATGTCTGCTGGCCCATCCTGGCTTTCTCTAATCCTATAAATAGATCCGCTGCTCATCTACTTTCTGCAGGTGGCTTTCGCTTTAGATTTATTGTCAGGATATAAAGTCCTGATGAAAGCTTGCTACCTGCCTCTCCTGGGACCTGAGGAAAGGCCAATATTTGCACATAACTGAATATTCAAAGCAGCAGGAAAGAAACCCCACGGTGATAGTCACTATAGCCCCCGGGTGCCTCTCCCTTGGTCTTTCTGAGAACGTCTCAGGAAGATGGGGTGGGGTGGGCTGTTGAGGGCTTTGAGGTGGTGCGGTTAGGGTGGCCTCTGAATTTTGTCAAATTCTCCCAGGCCAGCAGAGGTCTCATCTCACATTGACCCTCATTGAGCAGAAGATGACCTTAGCTTCCTTTCTGTTTTTCTAGTTTTCTCACAAGCAGTTGAGATGTCCCAGACCAGGTGTGTGACAGGTGTGGTGAGCGGAGTGATCTGAGATGGGGAGGGAAACAAAACACAACAGTGACAAAACAAAACACAACGGCAACAAAACACAACACAATGACAACAATGCAAAACAAAGCAAAACAAAACAGAAACACCTCAGGATGAACAGATCCAACTTTCCAGAGTCTGGCTCAATGTTCTTCCTGGTGACGGTTCTAACAGCATCACTGGCTAGATTTGCCATCCTCCAAATGTGAGCTGTGGCTCAGGTCCCTCACCATTCTCAGTGTCACATGTCCCATGGAGACCAATGATGACTGTTATGCACAGTCATTGTGTGGGCTGGGTTAATAGGTGCACTCATAGAGACTTAAGGGATTCATTTCCATCATCATCATCATCGTCGTCGTCATCATCATCATCGTCATCATTATGAGAGTTTGCTATCTGAATTGTTCCATACTTTTTTTCTTTTTTTAAGTTTTTCAGGACTGGGTTTCTCTGTGTATCCTTGGCTGTCCTGGAATTCACTCTACAGACCAGGCTGGCCTTGAACTCAGATCTGCCTGCTTCTGCCTCCTGAGTGCTGGGATTAAAGGTGTGTGCCACTGCCACCAGGCTTTGTTTCACACATTTTCAAAAAGCCTTGATAACAACCTCGTAAGGGAGATAGCCTTTCCTCATTTTACAGAAGAGAAAACAAGTTCAGAATCTGGGCGACTTGCACAATCCAAATATTTGTTGCTTTATTTATATTTGCAAGAGTCACATCCCTAACGGTCTCTACCTGTCTGTACCGAGGCAGGGACATCTCTGACCCTGGCAGCCTGCCTAGCTGAGCAGGGCTCCAGACTTCCTCTGGCTCTCAGGGTTGCTGTTTGATTTTCTGTTGCAGCTAAATTCCCCTCCCCCAGCCCCAGCATACTCCTGGCTGAGTTTGTGAAATATTTATGTGTTGAACACTTCTGAGGCAGGAGAAAGGAGGAAAGAGGTTTGCAAACAAATTAATATCATCTTTCTGCTTCTCACCTAAGGCTCTTCCTCTATTGTTAAAGGAGGGAGGGCGGGTTACCACCCCACTGTTGGAGTTTTGAACCACCGAGAGTGTTTTGGGCTGTAATGCATGTGGTTTCCTGTGCCTTTCTTACTGGGCTTCTCTGCCCATTCATAGCTGAGTGCACGCTCACTTTTAGTATGCATATGAAGCCACTTCCCACACTCACACACCATGCCACCTCAGCACCCCCTCCCCTGACCAAATATCCAATTCATCAATTCCTTTGCTGACAGAACCCTATAGGGATGAAGAACCTTGGGGACCCGGAGCTGTAAGTGTACCCTCAGATATGGTCTTTTCTTTTTGTCCTGTAGTGTAAATTATTAGCAAAATGACTGTGGCAGGGGTTACACTTGAGCTGTGTCTCTAGTTTAATTTTTAACAGATGCAGTCTTTGTTCTGGAAATGTCCTGGTTAGGACAATAAATCCAACGGTTACCCTAGCTATCTGCGTCCATGCGTGTGGTGTAAATCTGTTGATTTCTTCAGCTAATCTGAGACAAGCAGGTGATTATGGCTCTTGGGTTGTTTGTCTTCATGGTGCTTCCTAAGAAGAGAAAGAAACAGATGATCTCACCAAGCACACAGATCATAGAAGAAAAGCCCCAGACAGTTATGGATCCCCTGTGGGCCATCATTTATCCCTGGGCAGCGCTAACACTCATGATGGCGTCTTGTGTTGTATGGAAGTGTGATTTACACAGCCCAGCATCCCGACAGAGGAGCCTGGCTAGGGGTCCTGCAAGGAGGAGTCGCCTCTCCCTCCCCTGTTCACCTCACAGCAGGCTCTTTCTGGGAGGCTGTAGCTTCTCTCTTATACTTTCTGTTTGGTCTTGATGCATGGTGCTGGAATATAGCGGTGCGGGGAGGAAGAGAGATACAGATTCTTTTAGATGATGCCCTCCTCCAAGTCAGTTCCCTTTCCTGTTTTTGTCTGCCCCCTCCTTTTTTATTCTTTTTTTTTTTTAGATCATTTCACATGGCCACACGTGTATTTGTGGGGTGGTGGTTGTTATTTAATGGCCATCTCATATGCTAAGAAGTAGAAATGGTTTCCTTTCCCAGGAATGATTGTGCACTTATGTCCCTTCTCTTAGCTTGTTCATTCATTTCAAGACTTGCTGTAGTGTGCCCTCTTGAGTCGCTTGCTAGGCAGCTGGGTTGGTGCTAGAATTCCAACTCAGGGGCCAAACAGGAACATCAACAAAGGGTGGAATTAGAATACAAAGTGATGTCTTCTTATATGTAGTCTCTCTCTTTCTCTCTCCTTCCCCATCTATCCATCCATCCACCCATCCACCCATCCACCCATCCATCCATCCATCCATCCATCCA
>NC_022009.1:34458589-34480172 GCF_000317375.1 Microtus ochrogaster | reverse complement strand
CCATCCATCCATCCATCCATCCATCCATCCATCCATCCATCCATCCATCCATATATCTGTCTTTCTATTTATGAACCATCTATCAATAGCATACCTATCACCTACCCATCTCCTATGATCTATCTATCTCTCATCTATCAGTACCTCATTTCCCAGGCATCTATCATCTCTCCATCCCTTGCCATCTGTTACTCTAAGGCCTCTTGGACTTGATTGCGGTTGAATTTGTAGGTGAACAGAACATGCTCACCAAGTCAGAGGTTATGACCCAAACTGATGTTAATGTTGGTTGAATTTTCACCACATACAACTTTATTTATTTTTTTGAAGGTTCTGGAGTTGAATCTAGCTAAAGCCTTAAACAGCGAGACAAGTGTTTTACCTCTGAGCTGTCGCCCCAGCCCCATGTAACGTCTTTTAAACTCAGTATACACAGTACAGTTGTGTCATTGCTTAAATGTTCATGAAGTGGGCGCTTTCTTATTTCCCTCCCCACTTTTTGTCTTGAGACAGTGTCATGAAGCCCAGGTTGGCCTAGAACTCTATGTGTAGCCTTGTACTCCTGTTCTTTCTGCCTTTGTTTCCTACGTTTTGGTATTAAAGATGCATACTTCCACACCCAGCTTTAGCTTGACTTCTGTGGCATGAATACAAAGATAATAAAAACATTAAAAATTTATTTAATTATACAATGTTTACTTGAGCTCAGACCATTAAAATCATTGGATAGTACTTTAAAAATTAATAAAGTTAATTTTAAATAAAATTAATTTTAAATACAAATTAATGTTAAAACCATAGACTCATTTAAAATTACTGCTATTTAGTTAGAACAATGTCCCTATTATATATAATTTAAAAATGCTAGATAAATTTTAAGTAGTTTCACTATAAGTAAATGATAATTATTTGGGGGGTATAAGTATGTTTGATGTATTTGAACATTACACAAAGTACAGCATATACTAAAGCCTTACATGGTACCTCAGAAATGCAGTATTTTTTTTTATCAGCTACAATTTAAAGAGTTGATCCTCCCAATTCAAGTGGTAACTATTTTAACTAGGTTTACTGGTCATTTAAACCTTATTTACTTCTTATTTAATTTATTATTTTTGTTTTCTTTGTTTTGGTTTTTGTTTTTTTAAGGCAGGGTTTCTCTATGTAGCCATGGCTAGACCTCTCTTTGCTGACAAGGCTGGCCTCGAACTCACAGAGTTTCACCTGCCTTTGCCTTTTGAGTTCTGGAACTAAAGGTGTGTGCCACCACTGCCCAGCCAGTCATTTTAATTTTAGATAGAATCAAAGATCTAAAACCTTACCAAAAGTTTGGGGGCTCGCTAGAAAGCATATTTTCACCTTCTTTCTACTTTCAAGTCTTGCTCCTAGTGGATTTTGTCTAGAATATTAGTGGGCCCAAAGCAACCCTTTTATACAATTTCCTTAGAACGGCTTCCCTGGGCATTCGGGTACATGGCCCACTTTATATATAACTTAGGGGAAAGAAGGGCGTTGACTTCACAGATATGAAACTATCAGATGGAGGTGCTCCTAGCAAGTACCCAAGCTCCTGATTGCTGTGAGGGAGGTCCCTCCTGCCTACACGCTAGGACAATGGCCATGCTTGGTCTTCGTGTGGTTATGAGGATGGAAGGGGAAAAAGAGTGCATTTTGGGTATCATGTGTAGAGAATCGAGCCAAACCATCTGCTTTGGGCTAGACAGGGTTTGGGTCAAGGCTTCTCTGCTTCCTGCCTTTGTGACCTCAGATGTATTAGTTACCTTTCTCATATCTGCTGCAGCATTGCTGAAGTGGGAACAATACCACCCTATTGGGATTTGGGGAGAGAGTAAACTTGGAGGTACTTCTTATGTGCCTGGCTCAATGCTGGTGCTTGAAGAGAGTTAGTTTCTTTCCCTTTCAGTATCCATTAACTGCATTATTCAAGAAAAGTGAATCTTGAAAAGGCACCTTACTTCAGATCTTTCGATGCAGCAATAATCACGTCCATTTGTCTTTCTTGCAAATCTGTATTTTATGTGTGGCACTGGGTTTATTTATGATGTTTGTGGAAAATTCTCAGCCCTGTGAGACTCTGCTGAACATAACCCTCTTTCAGGTTTTATGGAAATGTTAGGTACTGGTGGTGTGATTTGAAGCTCGAGTGACCGAGGCCTAGAACTGTCCTGGAGGTATCACCCGTGAGTGGCATCCTCAGAGGTGGATAGATAGTGAGGAAGGATCTAAGATTCGGTTAAGACTGACGTGGTAGGATAGCTCTCACACAGCACAAGGGATGTGAGGTTTAGCACTAGAAAGAACTCCCCCGCCTATCTCCCTCAAAAACAGAGGAGAGGCTGGGAGATGGCTTAGTTGGCAGAGAGCCTGAGATGCAAGTATGAGGACCACAGCATCCACATAATGACTAGGTGGGATGGCTTGCATGTGCAATATTTGATGTGCAATATTTGTGTTGAGGAAGGGGAGACAGGTGGATCCCAGAGCTTGCAGGCCAGCTGGCCTAGACAGTTGGTGATCTCCAGGCTTGGTGAGAGATCTCCTTTCTAAGACAAGCTGGTGAGCGATAGAGGATGACACCCAAGGGTGACCTCTGGCTGCCACACATACATGCATACCTATGTGTAGCAATGCTCAGTAGATCAGAATGCAGCGCCGGGTTAATAAGTAGTCCTGTCACCCAGCGCTGATTCAAGCCATTGACAGAAACATCTGTGCACAGCCCATGCAGCTGCTGCTAAATTCTGGGGTGCCTGCGTCTATGTCAGAAACCATCGCTAGCACTACCCTTTATAATGCTTCATATCCTTAGGGGCAAGGAGGACTAAAGACTTAAACAGAGACTGTCTTTACCCTGTCACCTAGTCAGTCATATTTGCATGCAAAATCTATTCGACAGCTTGTTTTCATACCGCCTCTGAAGTAGGAAAGGTATTTTTGCATATTTAAGCAGTTATTTATAAAAGGACATAAAGAAAAAAAATAAACAACAGAAACTCTATGTAACCCGCCAAGGCTAAATAAAATATTCATCGTGTGGCGATTTATAGAACAGGTCACTTATCCCTGTCCTAGAAAGCTTGACTGATCTCATCAAGCACTCATACTGGAGAGAATAAGGACTTTCCAGTTGTTCCCCAATGTGTGACAACCACTATGTGTCTGAGCCAAGCTTAACGGGCACTGTTGAGGACACAGAAATGTGTCTCATTATTCATGCCTTGCTCAGTTCTAACTCTGTCCAGAATGTGGAGTCTCAGTCTCTCTAAGCAGCTCATGCCTCCGTCACCTCCTCCTTGGAACTCCTAGGTGGAAGGCTTCTTGTTACAGTTCACAGTTGTGGACTGCAGGTGCCTGGGATGCATGATAATCAACTCCTTCTGCCCCTAGACTGAAGCAGGATGGTAGGACCAGCTCAGGAAGGGCCCCCGAGAGGATTTATCTTCCTCTGCTCATGCTGAAGTGGGGGACAAATTTTAGGGTTATGTTGAGTTGGTGCACAAGCATAAATTTGGGAAGGGGACAATTTTGGAGCTGTAATATGTAGATTGAGGCACTGGGGAGAAGCAGGACCTAAATCAGACCTGGGTGGTGGGCATAGTTTGTGGCAGAGTGTAATCAAAGACACGAGGGAGTGAGGGAGCAGCACCCCAATGACTGGCGACAGTTTCATTGCGGGTCAATGAGGCTGGGTCATCACCATAGAGGAGGTAGTGGGCATACTGAGACAGAGTATGGGATTCCAGTGGTCACTGAGGAGTCGGTTCAGGCTGATTAATAGAATGAGAACAGAACAGGACTGGTGAGGGGGCTCCTGGGTAATAGGGGCTTCCTGCTGATCCTGACCATGGGAGTTCCTTCAGAAGAACCTGTATGCTGGAAGGAGGGACCTGACTCCCTCAGGCTGTTCTCTGCACTCCATCTGTGCACCGTGGTGCCTGCACACCCCTTCTCCCCAATACAATTTCAGTTTCAATAATGTAATACAATACAGGTTGATGTGGGTGAGGGTGAGCACCCCAATGATACCTAGGGAACTGATGCTATAGCCATGTACTGCATAACAGTGCAGTCAAAAATGGGCCACGTACATGACGGTGGCCCTAGTAAACTTGTTGATATCATAGTAATTTTTGTGTTGGTCTATTTTATGATGGTTATACATTGAACAGCCATGACCCTGAATCACACTGCTGTCTTTACCAAAGACAGTCATGGGCTGATAATATTAAAGGGACCACCTCATTAAATCCTTATAGCTATGTTACTGGGTGGTGGTGGCACACACCTTTAATCCCAGCCCTCGAGAGGCAGAGGCAGGCTGATCTCTATGAGTTCGAGGACAGCCTGGTCTACAAGAGCTAGTTCCAGGACAGGCTCCAAAGCTACAGAGAAACCCTGTCTCAAAAAAAATTCCTTATAGCAAGGGAAGGTCTCACAGTAAATTAATTTGGCTTAGAGAGGTTGAGGTAAGTATCTAAGATTCTGGTATTAATAAAACACAGAACCAAGCTGATCTGACCTGGTGCCTGAGTTTTAAATTCCTTTGCTCTTGGAAGAAACTCAGTGGAAAGCACTTTAATAATACAGAAAAGAGTGGATGAAAAAGAAACCTATAGCCTGCCCTTCCAGAAATGACCACTTCGGGTGAATGCTCTGGTAGACATCTATCTGGACACACAGCAGTGTGTGTGCATTTTGTATAATTGAGGCTACCCCTGCCTGTAAGTCTTATTTAAACTTATGTAAAGTTTTATATAAGTACTCTAAATCTTAGATGTTTCTCCCACTTAGAAGTCATCCTCTGATTTTCATGGGTGTATGGTATGCCACTTGAAGCCTGTCCTTTTTTCTGCTGCACCGGCAGTGTCTAGCTCCTCGCAGGTTCTTGAGCAGTACGGCAAATTATCAGATTCTTACTTGTGCTTTCCCCTCTCTTTGCAGCATGCACTCGATGCTGACAATGCAGGGGTCAGCCCGGTAGGAAACTCTTCCAACAGCAGCAGCCACTGGGACCTCGGAAGTGCCTTTTTCTTTGCTGGAACTGTCATCACGACCATAGGTATCCAACCATTTACTAATATCTTTTCCTCTGCAGACCTTTCTGAGGAATGGGTAGACAGAATTTGTCTTCTTAAACTGTAGTAGCAGATTCTCCCTACTTGGTCCAGTGAACACAGCTGTTGGGGCTGCTTTCAGAGCAGGGTGGAGATTTCCGAGTGAAGAGCATTTCAACAGAAGGAACCTAATGCCAAGGCAATGGGAGAAGGCATGGCCTGACCAGTTGAACTCAGATTGCTCTGTTGTGTTCAGATTCCATTGTAAAGATGGAATCTACTTCTTGGTAGAATTCAGACAGTGGGATGAAAATGATCTACAAAGTTGAGTATGGGGGAACAAAACACCCTTTCTCCCTCTTTAGTTTTTTTATTATTCCTGAGAAAATAACTTTCATCTCATTGTCTGATGGTTTCAGTGCCTACCTCTGGTGTCTTAAATATCAAATTGGTACTGCTACTTCTAGAATTTTCAGTTTTAGGGATTGTTTTTGAGCTTCCCACTGTGCAAGCGAAAGTGTTGGTCTCCTTCTTCCTTCCTGGTCCACTTCCTTGTTTCTGTCTTCCTAGGATAGTTTGACTACATAAAAACCTGGGTATTTGCCTGTAGCAGACCCTTGCACATGCTCTAGCAACTTACCCTCATATAAACCATCATTACTGCCTTTCTGCAACAGTGTCAGTCTTATTTTTATGAACCTTTTGTTTTCTGATACTTAGGTACTGTGAATTTTGTCTTAGCCATTATTTTATAATAGTATATAATAACCTTGATGTTCTAGTCATTAGCCAGTATGCATTGATCCTGATTATGAGTGATGACATTTCCCTTTCCCATCTTTCTCCACCACACAATTTTAGCTGACACCATCTGTTCAGTGTTTGCCTTAACACGATTAGTGTCTCTTCTAGCATGTGATTTGTCAGCTTTAAGTGATATGTGCATAGACATGGGGCAGAGGAATTGTCTTCTGCAATCAGGATCCCAAGACAGGTCCATTTGGCAAGCTACTTGCAATGGAAGAAGCCATATGGTGCTTTTCCATGGTTTAATTTGAATTCAAAGGTTTCAGATCCAGGGATATTGATGGTATAATTCTTAGAATGAGGCCAAAGGGCTGAAAATCCACAAGGCCAGTGGTATAAATCCTGTTGACTACAGGTCAGAGAGGTTGGGGTTCTGATGTCAAAGAGTAGGAGAAGCAAAATGTTTCTGAGTTGTACATGCTTATGTGAGAGAGACAGGCAGAGAGAGATAGAGATAGATAGATAGATAGATAGATAGATAGATAGATAGACAGATAGATAGACAGATAGATAGGTAGATAGAAAGACATCTTTTCAATGGCTTCCCCTTTTAGTTCTATAATGCCCTCAGCCAATGATCCTGTCCACACTGAGGATGGATTTTCCACACTTAGTCCATCAACTCACATGACAATGCCCTGTGGAAACATCTAGAAACATTTTTTACGGACACATCCGTAATAATGCTTTTTTGAGTAGTCATAATCCAGTCAAGTAAACTAAAATTAACCACCAACTCTCTAATCTAATTAGATGACAAGCTATTTTACACCTGCAATTTTTAAACTCATTAACACTAGCTGTTGTCAGCGTTTCAAGTGTCCATTATACATGTAAGTCTGCACCTAGAAGCCTTTTTGACCTCCAAATCAGGTTAGGCCATTGGAGTTCAGAGACTCCCTACACCCAACAGAGAAAGTGAGTGGCCTGGGCCCTCATGTGCTATGAACTTTAGCCAATCCAAGGACATTGTAGTCATCCACCAGAGAAGAATGATGTCATGTTAGAATGTGTTTGACAGTCTGGTTATTAGAATGACGAAAGGCATCATGCATTTTAAGAGGATTTGTAAAAGAATTAAATTCGAGAAAGTCTTGGTCATTTCAAAAGGTATACTTTGGAAAATGCTCTCAAAATGCTGGTATTGGATCCATGAGATTTTAGGGGATATTACATATAATAGATTGAAGGCCGGGCGGTGGTGGCGCACGCCTTTAATCCCAGCACTTGGGAGGCAGAGGCAGGTGGATCTCTGTGAGTTCGAGACCAGCCTGGTCTACAAGAGCTAGTTCCAGGACTGGCTCCAAAACCACAGAGAAACCCTGTCTCGAAAAACCAAAAAAAAAAAAAAAAAATAGATTGAAAAACCCTATTCATTTCCTTGTATGAAATTACTAAATCAGAGTTTTGTCTGAGGCATTGACAGGACCCATGCTGGACTCTGAAGTATCTGTCTGGCTTTCAGAAAAGCACTAACGGTATTTATTGACACCACCCATCACTCATAATTTTTTTAAATTCATCTTTGTCCCAACAACAGTATCTACAATCTTCCCTTTCCTCTCATGAGCCCTAGCTCTGGAGACAAATGACGATATCTATACAAAGCAATTCAGTCTGTGGCCAGAATAATCAGTTCAAAGATGGCCAATGAGAATTCTGCTTGAACTTTAGAGGAAATGGCTTCCTCACTTCCTCCCTGGTGGCAAACCCAGAGAAGGAAGAGCCAAGCCACTGCCCCTTACTGTCTTCCCTTGGCAGGTTATTCTGTCTAGACTTGAGCTAACCCTGCTGGGGTAAGGAAAGGGCTAGAGGTAAGTGGATCCTGCTCACGGTCTGTGAGCTCTGAATGGAGCTACTTGCGAAAGTACTAAGAAATATTAAATCTTCTATTTTTCCAGAGTCAGAGGGATTTCCCTTTGTTTAGGTTTAAGCTAGTCTACATTAGATTTTCTATAATCTAGACATTTCTAACCAATGTATACAGACATAAGAGAGTTGATAGAGGGTCCATAAGTATCTTTTGACCCCATGACCAGTGACTGATTCTTCTGGCTACTGTAGCCGCCATCTTTGGGCCACATGATCTTGCTTTAAGTCTTAGGCTGAGCTGCCCTGTTGATGAGCCCCTGGGTTCATGTGTCCTCGTCTTGGCTATTTGAGAGGCTGCTACCTCTGCAGAAAGAGGCTGGCCACTATGTCTAAGCAGTTGTATATTCTAAATATACACTCCAGTATTCCAAATCACAAAGATGCTGGCTACCAGCAGGCAACCACTCCAAAGCAAGGATGAAAAGAAAACCAAACAAAAATATAACCCACCACTCGAAGATTACAGGAGGCTGGGTTCTTGTTCTATGCAACTTTCCCCTTTCTTTCTCTTAACTAAGACATAATGAATTCTAATTTGAGTACTATTTAGCTGAGTAAAATTTAATCCCAAAGTGTCATAACAAAGCCAGACAGCTAGAGCAGTTAAAATGAAATGGCTTGATGCAATGTAAGCAGGAATGAGGTGAGAAAACAAGCCGCCACAAAAACCAAGTACTTATGGTAAGTTCATTTCAAGACTTGCAAAGAGGCTTGCAAGTAATCTCAGGGCTGGTCATTCTTCAGCTGCCCCTGAGAAGTTGCCCACTCTCCCAGAAGTCGGGCAAGTGGAGCAGTTATCCCAGGAAGCTTTATCTCATTAACCGGCAGTTCATATCCTGGTCTGCTGGCTCCAGATCATATAGTTTGCAAGCTAATATTGTTCACGCTTCCCTGATTAGCAGTGTTAGAGCTCTGGGGTTCACTGCAAAGTCCGTCTTCGATGGCCCCCTTCGGCTCACTGTCCGTTGTTGCGGGAGGTCCTTCTGCTCCTCCAGCCTATAGCTGCTGAGATACCAGCCCATTGGGGCGTGGTCTCTCTCCCTTTAAAAAAGTGGCCACTTCCCTCTCCTCCCTCTCTTCACTTCCTGCTCCGCTGGCTAGGCTCCCTTCCTGGTTGCGCAGAGGGCTGATGGTGATCTGTAAGTTTTTTCCACTTTAAATAAATACCACCCTATTAATCATAATTCCAAACTGCTGTGGCATTGTTTGTGACTTACGCCTTCAGTCCATACTGTAGTTACATGTGGAGGGATTAAGATGTTTTTACTTTTGTGACCCTCTTGACACCACAGTGCAAACCTTTATGCAGGAAGTAGGTTGTTTCCTTGGGAAAGGCCCAAAGAAGGGAAAAGTCCTTTGCTCTGTCAAAGGGCACAGAACTTTGCAGGGCTCTCCTCGTGACTCTCATGAGCAGCATGACGTCACGTATGTACGAAAGGCCTTTTCTGAAAAGTGACCCTATTACTCAGTATCAATATACTTCTCAAAAGAGCCTTTTGCATGCTGATAGATACAGAGATTATGCTTGTATCATTAGCCCTCTGTATTTGTGTTTTCACATCATAGAGTCCACCAATTATGAACTGAAAATATTCAAATGAAAAAATGTATGCACACTGTACTGTTTTTCCATCTCATCATCCCTTCAACAATACAGTCTAACAGCAATTTACATAACATTTACATTGCATTAGCTATTGTACGTAGTTTAGATTATATGGGAGGAAGTGTTTAGGTTTATATGCAAATATGCTGTTTATATAAGAGAATAGAATATCCTTGAACTCTGTTATCTGCACGGGCTCCTGGAACTGGTCTCCTCTGAGCATCTGGGAATAGTCATTCAGCAAAGTAAATACATTTAGGAACCTGTCCAAACCAGAAAAAAGACTGTTCTGGATCAAAGGTGCCTTGCAACTATTTATTTCCTTCATATCTGATTCTGATATGAGAAGCCCCCCCCCTGCCTTTGATTATTGTCTCTGCTGGTAGACCCATAGCAACTAGCTTTTGTAAGCTGGAGGGATGATGTTCACTCTTGTGTGTGGATGCTTTTATATGGACCATCATTTCCAGAAAGGCAGGAAATGATCACATTATTACTAATGGTAAGAATCAGACCTGGAAAAATTAATTAACTTATCCATTAGGTCACAGTAAAGAAGCAGTGGAGTCTTGTGTCATTCACCCAGTGTCACCTGCCAGGACTAGCAGGGCTTGGTGCAGAATGGAAACACATGTTTCATTATTAAAAAGTAGTTAAGAATAGCAACGTGGTAGCATCAAAACATTCAAACAAGCACAGGACTATGGAAGGTCTCTTAGGGTTTACAGCTGTCAGGGAAATAATACGGGCAAGAGAAGAATGAATCTCAGTTCAGTCTGATTTAGGTAGCTGTTGCTAGTCCAAGACTTCAAGAGTCTGACGCCAGATCATTTACTTTAGCCGTATTTAAGCACAGAACAATTTTGGAAAGATTTTTCCATTGTTTTCTGATAACAATTAACTCAGTCCGAAGTAAGCAATAAATTTAAGACGTGTTTACCTTGCGATTCTTTGCAAAGTAGATGTTTTCCTCAAAGACAAGTTCTGTTGATTCTGATATAGTGTCCAAGATTTAGGGTCTAGGTAAAAGAATTGAGGTAAACATAATGCCCGTGGGTGTCAGGATTAGCCTGACCCTAAGATAACATAGAAGTCACCTAGTTGTAAAGTTCAAGTGACACCACTCCTAAGGATGAGTTTTATGGAATGGAAGTCATGTTCAAGATTTAGGTTTGGAATAAGTGAAACATAAATTGTGGGAAATAAGGTCAGAGCCTGGCTCATCAGACAAGCAAGGATCACCAGGTTTACTCCAGCCATTCCAAGCATTCTAGGAAGAACAGCTATATACCTCATTCCACTGAAGAGATGTTATGTGTTTAGCTTTTCCTGATTTCCCCAGTGCTTATCCATGTGCACAAAGACTCGTTTGCCCTCAACACAGGACCTTTCTGAGTGTGAGGTCCTGTTTGACTTACACAGCTCCTGCATGCAATAGAACATTCCGGTGCAGACAGGTGGCTTCCACAGTCATGGTGTCGCAAAGATCTGATCTGAGCACCTAAGAAGCATGTGGAAAGTTCTTTGTGTCTCAGGATCACGTCTTTAAACACTTGCTTTTTCCTTAAGGACTTTGAGATGTTTTCTACTCAGGGGTGATCAGAACCAAGACCCATCTGGTCCTCTACTACAAAAACCTCGTTGTTTCTCCTTGTTCCTGTTCAGCTGGCCATCCTTTGCTTAGAGTCAGAAGCATTGGTTGGTAGAGGGCCTTCTGGACTGCCTTTGCTCTCCTTTTGTCTACTTCCAGTGTGCCAGTTTAGTTTTTTTTCGAGCAGCAGGTGAACTGCTCTATTTCTCAGCCTCAATGGTATTTTGCTGCCTAAGAAGCACCGCATTTACCACCCAGCCTCTGTGATCATGGATCCACTTAAGTCATTGCACTAATGCAGCTCAAGGTACACACACACACACACACACACACACACACACACACACAGTGTGTCAACTGTACATTAATACATTCATACATACATACATGCATGCATGCATATTTGAATTTTGCTTTATTAACACCCTTACTGGAGAACTTCAATTTTATTTTACTCTGCTATTCTAATCTGCGAAATATCAGCTAGTTCTACTACTGCTACCACCAAATACTCTTCTGGTTCACATTTTCCTTGAATGTTTTCAATACCCTAAGTCTTGGAGAGATTCCACGGGTCTAAGGACAGTGGGGGTGTTATGAGGTAGATATGAAACCTCCTTGCTTTTTGATGGTGCTTCTAGGGACACCTGCATCCTCTGTGAGCACACTCAGGACATGTGTAGAGCTTGTCTGGATGAATAAATGCACACTCAGCAGGGTCAGGGCTTCAGATTGCCTACGTCTGCAATATCTTTCTGAGACGGGCTAAAAGAAAACCTGTATTCCCAGAAATGAGGCTGTCACGAGACAGCCAAGCTAAAATTGTTAGTGTCTCTACAAGTTTCTAGAATGTTTCCAAGGCTCACCTCCAGCCCCTATGATGTGAGGCTGCAGGGGCATGCTCGTTCTCTTTCTAACAGAGTAAGTCCATGAAAATCAGACTAGTCTAGGTGAGTTTGCTTGGCAAGATAGTTTTGTGTAAGCTCCTAAAAGCATTAGAGAAGAAGTCCCAGGAGCTTTGTTGCACATTTAAATCAACATGATAATGAGCAAAAGAAAATAAGATTAGGAAGTCTTGCCTGCACACTCATCTAAGAAATGGAAAGGGAAGTTTAAATAAGTTGTGGTAAGAGGTTTGAATGATTCTGAACAGAATATTGTTAAGGAAAACAGCCAAGTGACTCATCCCAAGCAGAGTCTAACAGCGAGCTCTGCAGGCCCATGGGAGCATGAACAACCAAAAACGTGTTTTTTTTTTCTGGTCATACTGAGAACTTTGTTCTTTTCTGCTATGTTCTCTAATGTGTCACTTGCCATGGACCAATACCTCATCCATTGTATGGATTCAAAACCAGGCCTCACTTAAACTGTCTGAATTGGGGAGAACGTTAATTGGCTGTTTTAAGTCTGTAATGCTAACTGTCAAGAAAATGAATATCAATTACATCTTATGTAAATTGTACTAATATTATAAGCCCCATTTGTATGGAATTAGGCTGTCTTAGTTAGGGTTTCTATTACTGTGAAGAGACACCAGGGCCACATCAACTCTTACAAAGGATAACATCTAATTGGGGCTGGCTTACAGCTTCCAGAGGTTTAGCCCATTATCATCATAGCAGGAAGCATGGCCTGCAGGCAGCCGGTGCTGGAGAAGGAGCTGAGAGTTCTATATCTGGATCCTTGGGCAGCAGGAAGAGACTTGCCATAATGCGCCTAGCTTGGTGAGACTTTACAGCCTCCTCCCAGTGACATGCTTCCTCTGACAAGGCCTCACCTCTTCATAGTGCCACTCCCTATGAGTGTATGGGGGCTATTTTCTTCCAAACCACTATAAAGTCTAATACTCATGAGACTTGAATTACTTACGTAATGGCAAGCCTCTTAAGAATGCAGATGTTCATATTTTCAAACAACTATACTCTGTGAAACTCATTTTAATTGGCCTGACTCTAGATGGAATCTTTCGTGTTCAAACATAGATTCCATCCACAAACATTTATTTGGCTCTGATTGTTCTGGGTGCAAGGGTAGTGGGTGGAGATACAAGAGCTGGGGATTGTGTGCCATTTCTAATAAAGAGAGCTGGGCACAACTAGACTTCACTGTCAATGGGGGAAAGAGACACAGAGGCTTTGCTTACTCATCAGGTTTCCTGGGCTAGGGAAAGGCAAGCCTTTGTCCCATCTGAGTTTGTAGTAGACCATATTTCTTTTTTAATGTTCAACACCTATTGCTCTATGAGAGCAGATGTTGAACACAGTGAGACCAGGCAAAGGGGATACCTGTGGGATGATACTATAAGAAGGGGCTTTTGTCTACAGAGGCAAAGGTGAAAATTTTTGTGTCCATGATGTGTGCTATTTCTTAAGAGAAAAGTATCATTTCCATTAGAAACGCAATTCAGGCTGACCACACATTTCTTAAGTATATTAAGTTCTTGGAAACATGGAGACTGTTTATATAGAGAAAAGCGAGGGGGCACTGCTTTGAAATGTAAAGGGCTTTGGAGAACATGAATTCTGAGGATTATTTGGTCAATGCTTTACTTTCTCTGCCACCTCACTGCTTTCCCTCTTTTTCTCTCCACTCTTTCTCCCCAGGGTATGGGAACATTGCTCCAAGCACTGAAGGAGGCAAAATCTTTTGTATTTTATATGCCATCTTTGGGATTCCGCTCTTTGGTTTCTTATTGGCTGGAATTGGAGACCAACTTGGAACCATCTTTGGCAAAAGCATTGCAAGAGTGGAAAAGGTTTTCCGAGTGAGTACTGCACCAATTTAAACCCTCATTACCAGATTCGTTGGTTTTGGCCTAATACGGTTTAGAAGCAGCAGCAAGGGCTCTGTCCAAATGAAAGAGCTGGATGCTACGACTGCGTTTTATCTTTTGGCCAATGGTAGAAAGAGGACTGTACCTAAATGTCTTTTTCTGGAATAACTTCCTGCCTTGTGGTGGGTGGTATAAGTACTTGTGGTGGTATGTGAGTACAAAATTGAAGAAGGTTGGTTGAGTGTGGGCTATCAACACAGGTATCCCCAACAGAGGTGAGGCACACTCAATGCCTTAGTCTGTTTAAGTTGCTCTGATGAAAAGCCCGAGGCTGGAAGGCACATAAACAGCAGAAACTTACTCCCCACAGATTGGAGACTGGATGTATAAAATTAGGTGCAGGTGCCTGGTGAGAGGCTGCGCTCCCTTTTCAAGGTGCAATTGTCACTGTGACCTCTAGAGAGGAGGCACTAAGACCTCATGTGGTGGATGGGTGGAAAGGAAAAGGGGTTTGACACTGGAGGATGACTCTTTCGTAAGGGCTATAACTTCATTGGTGGAGGAACCCTCATGACTTAACCCCTTTGAAGGCCTCACCTTTACAGATCACATTAGCCAACACCTGTCACATTTGAACCATAGCTTAGCGCCCCTTAAAGATGCAAGGTGGCAAGCAGGCTGAATGATACTGTGGGGACCCCAAAAGTTGAGTTAAATCTCCAGAACCTACATGGTCATAAGAGAGCCGACCCTTACAAATTATCTCTCGACTTCCACCTATGGGTTATGTTTACATATGCATGTGTATGTGTGCATGCACATACAAACACTTAACAAATGAAAAAGATGGAAGATGATTTCTTTGCTGTTTTTAAAACGATGTAGAGAAATACAAACCCATTGTTTCATTGTTAGAATCCCTTCACTTGTTTAACTCCTGCAGTGTCTCCAGGGTATCCTGGATTCTGAACTTCTCTGTCCTCTGTTCTGTGCTTCATGTCTCTTGCTTCATGGCTCCTCCTCGTTCTGCCTCTCGGTGCTCAACAACAGGACACCAAATCTCTCCATTATGCTAAGGCGTGGAACATTGCTATTATTTTAGTACCTACCTATTTTCCTCTTCAGAACATTGACTTGAGGAGTTTATTTGCTAATGATGATAAGTTTGACCTCTGTAACAGGCATGTATGACAGATGTGAGGGGTCTAAGGTTGTCAGTGACCTTTAAGTCATCCCTGGTCATTTGACTTCATAAAACTTGTGGTTAGCTTAGCCATTTCTGTGCTCTTACTTAATTTTGATGTCATTCTCACGTCTTTCTGTCCTTCATCAGATGCATAGCTGGGTCATAGTCACATTCAAAAACCCAACAGTCCTGTGAAGTTGCTTCCATTTCTTTATCAGCAAAAGGCACCAGAGCCCAGAACAACTTTAGAAAGCTTTGGTGATGGTTAAATGGAATAAGGGGTTGGCAGGAACTTGGCCCAGGACCAGAAACAGAGCTCAGAGCTGCTGTCCCTTCTGAGAGGAGAGCTCGCTGGCAGGCTAGCCACTCACTCAGATTTGTGTATATGCGAATTTTTCTGGAATGTCCCACAGCCTTTGCTCCCTGGGTGCTGGCTGAATAGCCAGCCTCATTAGAATGTGCACCTGTTTCCTCAGCGGTCACCATGGAAACCATGGTGCTCAGTTTCTCAAATGTTTAGGTCTTCTTAACTCCAGACACAGCGACTTTGTCTACAAAGGGCTGTTTTGAACTCTTCGGAGGTGATTCTTAACCATCGGCACAGCCCTTTGAGTTAGGGAAAAATAGATGCACTGGCTGAACACTCAGGAGAAACAGGAGCGTTCGTAGAGCATTCCCATGGAGAAACCACGGATTTGGCATTTCCTCTTTTTGTTGTGGCTCCTCTTGGTTTCAGTTTCCTTGGTCAGAGAAGAAAGGGTTAGATTGTAGCTTTTAAATCCCCCTGAGCAGATTTAGTTATTGTATTCTACAGGAGGCGAGAGATTGCAATCACTTTACTGCTTAGACTACCAGTGGGAGCAAGCTATTCTCTTTTGAGTTGTTTCCAGAAGGCCCTTCAGTAGACTCTGGTCAAGCCTGAGCCTTTCCACATTTCACTTTTATGCTGATGGCCCATTCAGGTTCTTGCAGCACTGGCAAAGACAGAATGTTATTCAGGAAGGTGAGCAGACATGTCTTACATCAACAAGGCCAAAGTCAAGGTGTTGGGCCTGATGAAGCTCCAGGTTTGAGGGAGAACCTGCTTCCAAGTGCATTCATATTTGGAAAACAGTAATTACTGCGTTACTTTTCCTGGGGTGGGTACTCTTTCTATTCAATTTAGATGGGGAAAGTAATTTCAAACCAAAGCAATAATTCCATCTAAGCCTAGCTGAGTTTGGGTTTGCTTACAGGAGTGTGCACGAAGGGTTACTTACAGAAGCTTGAGTGACTCAGGCAGCTGCATTACTAAAACCTCTAAGGGTGTTAACTTACAAAAGCTGCACAGTGGAGCACCCTGCGCAGTTTGTGGGTAGCTAGACTACCAAGTCTCCTCCTCAGGGGTTGCTTACTGATTATTAAACCTCAGCAGGGTCCTCACAAATACTGGGAATTTCATGAGTTGCGATCCTCTCTGCATCCCCCACAAGGCAATGTTTCCATCTGGAGGAAATAGCTACAAACATGGTTCTTTGTGGTTGTAGGACAGAAATCCCTGTTTTCTTGATGGCTCATAAGTAGGAGCCTTTTTTTTTTCTTTTTGTGCTGTGAAGAGGCACCATGACCACAGCAACTCTTATAAAGAAAACATTTAATTGGGGTGGGTTAATTACAATTTCAGAGTTTCCGTCCATTACCATCATGGCAGGGAGCATGGCAGCGTGCAGGCAGATATGGTGTTGGTTACATCTTGATATGCAGGCCACAAGAAGTCTACTGAGACGCTCATGAGCATAGGACACCTCAAAGCCTGCCCCCACAGTGACACACTTGCTCTCAGAAGGCCATTCCCACTCCAAGAAAGCCACACCTCCTAGTAGTGCCACTCCCTATGAGATTATGAGGGCAAATTACATTCAAACTACCACATCTCACTCCCTGGCCCCCATAAATTTGTGACGATATCATCACGCAAAATACGTTTAGTCCATTTTCAAAAGTCCCCTTAGTCCACCACATTCTCAGCGATGTTTAAAAGCACAAAGTTCAAAGTCTTTTCTGAGATTCCTACAGTCTCTTAACTGTAAAGTAAAAATAAAAAAAATCACATATTTCTAATATATAAAGGCACAGGATATACATTGCCATTCCAAATCACAGAGAAGGGATCACAGTGAGAAAATACTGGACCAAAGCAAGAACAAAACTAGCTGGGCAAACTCTAAACTCTGCATCTCCATATCTGATGCCAAAACGCTCTTCAAATCTCCAACTCCATTCGGCTTTGTTGGCTGGAAGAGACTTCTTTCTCCTTGGCAGTTTCCACTTCCAGTTAGTGGCTCTCCCTGGCAGGTATCCCACAGCACTGGCGTCTCTCACAGTTTAGGTCCTCCAAGGCAACCCAGGCTTCAACTTCACAGCTTCGCTCAATGACTTCTCTGGGCCTCTTTTCAGGGACGCCCCTGGCACATGCCTGGCCTCAGTGACTTTCTTTGGGCAATGGAGGCAAATTCCATAACTCCATTCTTCTGTGCTTAACTCTAAAGTCAGAACCACGTGGCCAAAGCTGCCAAGTTCTGCTGCTTCCTGGGGCTGGAACATGGCCCCCTCATTCAGTTACATCTTTACCAGCTTTCTGTCCTTCACTGTCTAAGCTTGGCTGTGATGAAACGCTCTGTGGACTAGGCTTGCCTCAAACTCAGACATTTACCAGCCCCATCTTCCCAGTGCTGGAATTAAAGGTGTGCCCCACCATATCCAGCTCTAAGCTTTTCTCTAGTTGCTTTTCACAAGTTGAAAATGTAGCTGGGTGGGATCTTGCCCTGAGATCACCGTTCCCTTTGTTTTATTTCTTAATCTGTTCATCTCCTTGAACACAGGAGTTAGCTTTATTTCACTTCCTGGTGCTCGTTCCTCCTCAAAATGGTCATTTTGTAATTTTCCCTGCTCACCTTCTCCTCTTCATTATTAATTTTCATTAGAATTACCATTAAAAGCCACATGACAGTCTATAATAGACTGTTTCGAGATTTCCACTGCCATTTGAACTAATCCAAAACTTAATCCAAAATTCTTCGCTTTAGCCTCAGGCAGACTCTTCAGATAAGGACAAAAGGCAGCCACTTTCTTCACCAAAATATTGCTAGAAAAATCTCTAGGCCATATACTAAAATTTTTCTCTGAAACTTCTTGAGTGCGCCTCCAAGAGTTCAAATAA
Source organism: Microtus ochrogaster (assembly GCF_000317375.1). NCBI lineage: Eukaryota > Metazoa > Chordata > Mammalia > Rodentia > Cricetidae > Microtus > Microtus ochrogaster. The sequence goes on along the minus strand of NC_022009.1, from coordinate 34,462,063 downwards.
CTTAGCACCTCTGTCTTCCATGTTCCTACTAGTATGGTCTATTAAGTAGCACTTAAAGCATTCCACTGCTTTTATAAGCCAAGGTACCAAAGTCCAATTTCCTCCAAACAAAAACATGGTCAGTCTATCACAGCAATACCCCAGTCTCTGGTACCAACCTGTTTAAGTTAGGGTTTTTATTGTTATGAAGAGACACCATGATCACAACAACTCTTATTAAGAAAACATTTAATTGGGGTGGCTCGATTATGATTTCAGAGGTTCAGTCCATTATTCTCATAGCAAGAAGCATGACGGCATGCAGGCAGATGTGGTGTTGGTTACATCTTGATATGCAGGCCACAGGAAGTCTACTGGGACACTTGGCATAGGAAACCTTAAAGCCTGACCCACAGTGACACACTTCCTCCAACAAGGCTATACCTATTCCAACAAAGCCACACCTCCTAGTAGTGCCACTCCCTGTGAAATTATGGGGACCAATTACATCCAAGCTACCACAGAGCCATTTTCTCAGTTTTGCCCAAATGCTTTATTACACGCCTCCCCCCCCCACCCCCCAGCTTCAAAGCCAAGGATGGTCTGGATCCTCCTCATACTTTGGATAGCCCTGACTTCCACTCTGGCTCAGCTGGGGGAATGGTCTCTGCTTTTGCAGACTCAGAGATTAGATTAAGCCAGTGACCACAATCTGTCTTAAAGGTCAGCCATATTACATTACGTAATTATGGGAGCAATAGGTCCCTGTGTCACAGGGCCTGGGCACTGGAGTAGTTTATCTCCTGCAGGCAATGTAGACATTCTGTCTTCGGCACTGGATTTATGAGCATGCTTCATGTTAAGAAACCTCTTCCCGTTTTCCCAAACCATTACCACTTTCCCCTTCTATAAAGAACAAATGAGAGAGTTTGCCCTTCCTGCTGCCTCACTTCACTGAAAACATTTGGTGGTGTCCGCATACTTTCCCACCCGTGTGTTGTGGTCGCTCCCTATTTCAACTTGCAGTTCCCAAATGACATATGATTTGGGATATATTCTCACATGCTTATCTGACAGCTAATAGAGCTCTATTAATGTCTTTTGCCCATATCTAAGTCAAGTTGTTTTTTTCTAATTGTTGAGTTTTAAATATTTTGATTATTAGATGTGACTTTATTAGATGTGACTTTAGAAAATATTCTGTGTAACTTGTCATTTTATTCTCCTAACTACATCTTTTGCACAACAGATTTTTTTTTTCACACAGTCTAGCGTATTGACCACTTTCTTCATGCGTGTATCTTTGGTATTTATTCAAAAGGTTATTACGAGTCCTGCCCAAGGTCAGCTAAGTTTCTTCTGTAATCCGGGTATTTCTTAGTTGCATAGTTCCAATTTAAGGCTGTGTTACATGTTGAGTTAATTTTTGTGAAGGGTATAAGGTCTGTTGTATTGTTTGCATGTGTACTGTGTGTGTATATATGTAGGCAGGTGTGCACACATGCACAAGCATGGCTTAGTTTTTTTCTTTTTCTGTCTCATCCAGTAGAAATGGATCACTTGACCATTCCCAGCTGTAAGAGAGGTTAGGAAGGCAAGCATCCAAGAAAGGGCGATTGAATTGATTGAATGTGAAGAACCTCTTTCTTTCCCCAAGGGGCTGAAAGGAGGTGGGAGGTAATGGTTTTAAACTGAAAAGAGAAAAAACAAATAATTTTAAAGCCTTACCAACCAGATCTCTTCCAAATTAGTTTAGGGATGTTATCTAGCATTAACGGTAGGCCTAAAATGTACATTTGGGGTGGCCTATATAAATGACAATCAGGAAGCAGACTACACTTTTTCGTAATGAGTGCCCATAAGGCAGTCTTTCCATGGCAGCCCTCCCTCTCTTCTAATGCAGGATCGCTTGTGAGACAGGATAGGAAGGCAGGGGACATTATAGGGCTGTGAGAAAGAAAAGGAGCCCCTCACTCTGGAGTCTGGTTGGAGACCCTTACCACCAGAGAACCAAGAAATCCACAACAGTTAATTGCCAGGGCCCAGTTTTGGCTTGGGTTCAGGTTCTGAGGTCAGAAGGGGCATCAGTGTAAGGAAAACTTCTAACCACCAAGTGGATTGCACTCAAGTGATCTGGAATAGCTCAGGCCATCTTTATTTATACTTGATTATAAAATACTCTATTAAGAGTTTTTCTTACCAGGGTTACACGAACAGTTTTCTTATTGACTTCTAATTTTCACTTTAAGAACACAACTTAAGGAATACATTGTAATCATTATGACATCCGTCATTGTTCCCCGTTATGCTTTCCCAAATGTACCTTCCCACGCCCTGCATAACCTTATTCCAGACACAGAAAATTCAGCACTTTTGCAGGCTTAACTAAATATCGAGCCAGATGCATCCTGCTCTCTCAGCACTGGTGTCAGCTGGTGGTGACTTCCAGTTACAAAGTTAAAAAGCAATAGACAAGGGTACAATGCTTTAAGGGCAATAATATTCAAACCCAGACAATTATTTCATATCTGCAAGATATGCTTTAATACAGTTCCCTTTTCTCCAAGAGGGTCCCGCGTCTCAATCTCTCTGTAAAAGGTAGGTTTTAATAAGACACTCTTTTCCCATCTCACTATACCATACTTTTTTCTACCATTACAAGCTCCTACGTATGGCAAAGATGCATCTCTCCATCCACATTCTGCATTGTGTTTTTTTCCTCTTGGAACATGCCAAATCCTACCAATAATTCTATGCTTGATGTCCAGGGAGCTTACTCTCAACATTGGTACTATGTGTATTCCTGAAGCTTTTTCCCTATTCTGTGTCTGCATGCCTTACTCCCCTTTTCAGAACTGCAAGGTCTTGTTAATGTTCTAAGTGTTGTTTTAGAATATGTATCTCACTGTCTCTATTGAGTCAGAACAGTTCCCAGGATTAGGACTTGCAGTTAGTAATTCTAGATAAGAGATTCGAGAAACATTAGCCCCTGGCTGAATCTTAGGGGAAGACATTCAAGAAAGAACAGAATTTCCAGGAAAAATTACAGCTGTTGCATGTGTGACAGACAAAGTAAAACTAAAAATCACCCAAAGGATCACTGATATAAAGAGAGAGAACAGAGTCTGGAAGCTGCTCGAATTTTGCAAATTCCTGTGCTGTCTCATGGACTATTATTGGTCCTTGCCAAGTAAGAGTCCATTTCCGCAGGTGCCTTGCCCTGAGGAACCCCGTCGAGCAGGTCGTTATATGCTGATCTGAGTCTAGACTGTAAGGCTCCCAACAGTTAATGCTTGCTCATGAATCTTTCCATACTATAGGTCTGCAATTTTCTAGAAATTTCACAGAAATGCATTGCACAATCTCTAGTGGCTCCTGGTTTTTTTAACTTCGTAGATGGTCATCCCATCCCAAGGCAGTTCCAAAGCCACTCTGTAGTCTACACACACACACACACACACACACACACACACACACACACACACAGAGAGAGAG
>NC_022009.1:34457046-34458179 GCF_000317375.1 Microtus ochrogaster | reverse complement strand
ATCTATCTATCAATCATCTACCTATCTATCTATCTATCTATCTATCTATCTATCTATCTATCTATCATCTATCTATCTATCTATCATCTATCTGTCTGTCTGTCTGTCTGTCTATCAATCATCTATCTATCTATCCATCCATCTATCTATCCATCTATCTATCTAGACACTTAATTGTGATTTTCCTCTTGAGAAGTTCACACCCACACTTGGGTTTGTCTTACTTTCTTTTCGAGTACCTTTCTCATAATCCCCATACTTAAAATCAACTTGAAAAGTGGCCTTTAATAAACTGTGACTCTTTTTAAAAAACCTTTATATATTAGTGCATGTATGTTTGTGTTGAGATTCCTAAGGGATTGTGGGAAATCCTTACATGGCTGCAGGTGTGTCCCATCCCTGCTGCTTCGGCTACCTTCATCTTAGTACGACTGGTGTTTGGGACTGTGTAAGTCGTTGGCACAGGTTTCTCTGTGTCTTATAAGGTGGGTCTGGCTTTTTCCACTGACTGCATGCCAGCATCATCCCTGTCCACAGTTGCATCAGCCCCAGTGTCTCCAGACAGAATAAATGCTATCGTAAGATAAACTTGCCCAGTTACGACCCGAGTGGACAGGAAGGGGCCAATTTGCTTTACAGTCCCTGAGGTGCACATCCTGGCCTCTCATCAGAATCTTTCACATGAGTTGTAGTGTCTAAATCAATGGTGCTACCCTCTTATTTAGTGCTCCACCAAAATTACCAAGGACACTCCTGTTTGAGCTGGCTCCTGAAGGAGGACTTTGAAGATTTATACTCTGGCAATGAGGTCATTTTTCACCAAGAAAGGAGAATGCCCTGAGGCTTGCCTCTGACAAGTCCGTTAGAGGGAAAGATGGATGGCTCAGCTATGATTCTTCAGCAGGCAAACGTCTCAGCCTTCACTTTAGCTGATGGGAACTAATTTAATGGGATAGTCTTCCATTTTCTCATCTTATCCTTAGTAACTGACCGGTGTCCCCTTGGCATTTCCTGTTGTTGTCTGAAATCAGTTCAGGGGGTTTTAATGGATTTAAAATGCATCTTAAAGAGCAGAGTTATCAAACCCTCACAAAAATATAACTAAGTAAAACACTTTCCAGACAGTGGTCAAC
>NC_022009.1:34441308-34456605 GCF_000317375.1 Microtus ochrogaster | reverse complement strand
TGTGTGTGTGAGAGAGAGAGTGTGAGAGTGTGTGTTTGTGTTCGCATCCATGTTTACACGGAAGTCTGACGTTAACCTTGGGTGTCGTTCTTTTTGAGCTATCTGTCTTATTTTTTAAGATAGGTCTTTCATCGGGACCTGGGACTCACTGATGAAGGCTGAAACACCGGTCCTTGGGGATCTTCCTGTCTCTGTCTCCCCAGTGACGGGATTACAGTAATGTGTCACCTTGTTCAGCTTTTTCTATGGGTTCTGGGGATCAAAACTCAGGTCCTCATGCTTACGCAGCATGTACTTTACTGAGCCATTGTCCCAGCTTCAACTTCTTTAATGTTTTAAAGGTAACTTTAACATTGTCTCTCTTTCTGGCAAACTTTGATAGCATGTAACTGGGGTATCTATTTGTTCTTCAGGACGGGAAATCACCCGTGAAACTATGTGTGTAGAGGCCCTTGCAGGGGTCTGGGGTTTGTCATTGGCTGAGGTTGGGATGAGCATTGTGGTACTTCAGAACTGGTGCCAGTATTGCTCATCTGCTCTGAGGGTTTACGGTGTGCTAGACTCAGGGCTGCTAACTCTACCCAGAATAAATAAATGGTGTATCTCTAAAACATCACCATCCTTCCAATGTAATGAGAACAGGATAGTTTGCCTGATTCTGTGATCTATCCAAGGTCTTCTCAGACAATAGCTAAGAGAGAAAAAATGCTGGTCTGACCTTGTGGTTATTAAAGTCCTCTCTCTTGTGGTAAGTCCTTACCAGCTGAAGCACTGCGACATCTTCCCCATTGTAGCAGTGAAGTTGGTAGAAGTGTCATGTTCAAAACAAGATATTCAATGGCAAATTTTCAAACTGATTTTATCTCCAGGTTGTAATCCTTAAAGCCACTGGTCTAAAAGGAAGCGGGTGAACCAATTTAGCTATACCCTTTCTTTGTTTGCGGCTCCCTAAGGGAGACTTGTAGGAGTTTATCCAAAAGCATTGTCCAGCAGAGGGCACCATCTAGAAAATTGTGTGGGATTTCACTGCCTGCTAGGTCTTGTCTACCGAAGAGCCGACCGCTTCCTAGAACCTCAGGAGTCCTATTCGTTAAAATGTTTTATACCTTCTCAATTTGGGGCTACTTGAAATCCAGGAATGTGTTAGTTCTGCCCCCATGGTAACCTGCATCTAAATTTTTTTTTTTTTTTTGATTTTTCGAGACAAGGTTTCTCTGTGGCTTTGGAGCCTGTCCTGGAACTAGCTCTGTAGACCAGGCTGGTCTCGAACTCACAGAGATCCGCCTGCCTCTGCCTCCCGAGTGCTGGGATTCAAGGCGTGTGCCACCATCGCCCGGCCCTGCATCTAGAATTAACAGCAATTCTTGAGTTACTAATGTAATGAGAATGTTTTATTAGCACTCTCGTTTTTACTGACATTGTAAAATCAACTTAATAGGCAGATGAATCCCGTGTTCCCCCTTCATCACTAGTTTTCATAGGCTAGTCTGGTTCTTCTGCAAGGCACTGACTTAGTAGGGTAATAATGCTTGGCTCCCCAATAAAACTCTCTGTTTACTTTAGATTACATTTATTGATGTGTAAACTTCTTCTCTGTGTGTGTGAGGGTATATGTTCATGCTATGGGGCCCAGAAGTTGACATCCTCAGATGTCGTCCTTGGTGAGTTTTTTTAGACAGGTATTTTATTGAACCTAGAGTGTGCCATTTTGGCTAGACTGACTGACCAGTTGAGCCCCCACGGATTTTACTGTTTCTAACCAGGCTCTAGAATTGTAGGTATTTGTGCTATACCTGGCTTTTACATGGGGTGGGTGTTGGGGATATGATCTCATTTCCTCATGTTTGCTCAGCAAGTCTTTTACAGATGGAGCCATCTCCCCAACTTTCCTTTTTTCTTTTATATTTTGACATGTAGCATCATGCTAATTGTTATGGTTTGGGTCTGACATGTCCTTTAGATGTTTGTGAATTGAAGACTTGGTCTCCAACTCAGTAGTATTCAGAGATGACTGGATTATTAGGGTTTTAAACTCATCAATGGATTAATTCACAGATGGGATCTGTGGTGGTTTGAATAGGTACGGACCCCAGGGATTCATGTGTTTGAATACTTGGTTCATAGGGAATGGCATTATAGGAGGTGTGACCTTGTTGGAGGAAGTGTGTCACTGTGGAGGTGGGCTTTGAGGTCTCATAAGCAAAAGCTTTGCCAGTGTGTCTCAGTGATCACTTCCTGTTGCCTGTGGATCCAGATGTGGAACTCTCAGCACTTTCCTAAGCCCCATGTCTGCCGGTGTGCCACCATGCTTAATGGACTACACTTCTGAAACTGAAAGTGACCCCAATGAAACGTTTTTCCTTTATAATAGTTACCACAGTCATGGTGTCTCTCCACAGCAATAGAAACCCTAACTAAGACAGATTCATAGCTCAATGAACTATTAAGAGGTAGGACTTGGCTGAGAAAGTAGGTCACTAGGGCTATGACTTTGGAGAGGTTGTCTTGTTCCGTTTGGCTTCTTTTGCGCCCTCTCATTGTCTCATTGATGCTGTAAGGCAAGCAGCCTCCTTAGACACCCACTCCCTGACGTAAGGCTCTGGTTCACCTCTTACCCAAAGTAATGGGACTGGCTGACTCAAAGAGGAAGTCAGAATGCATTTTTCCTTCTTTCTTTTTCTTCAATATTTTGTCACAGTGACAGAAAGCTTACTACACTACTTCTGTACACCAAGAAAATAAGAAAATAACTGCTCAGTGGTGTAGCTTACAAATGGATACGCCCTGCTATTGAGTCTGCCTTACTGGAGCTGGGCATGTGATCTGTGTGTTTACAATAGCGTGGCACCTCGGACGATGCCTACGTGACTGGTGTGTGAGAAGCGACTGAAGAATTCTGAATAGCTTTAGGGCTTTTTGGCCTTAGGGAAGGGAAGCTACTGAGTGTAGATGTTACTGAGAGAGGTACTGACTTCTGAACTGTTGCTCCCTTGGGAGGTGATGGCATGACAGGCACATTCAGTCGCACTGAGGCACCATCAGTAGAAGGCTTTCTCTCATTTTAAATGTTTTTAATGTACATATAGGTGTATATACACATATGTGATTTGGTGAGTGAGACTGTGTATTCATTCCCGGCTGCTTAGTCCAGAAATAATCACACAGAAACTCTATTATTTGAAATAGTTTGATCGACAGCTTAAGCATATTTTTAGCTAGCTCTTTTTAAAAATTGTTTACACTTTTTTTATATTTATTTATTATGTATACAACAGTCTGTCTACATGTATGTCTGCAGGCCAGAAGAGGGCACCAGACCATCTGTAAAGATGGTTGTGAGTCACCATGTGGTTGCTGGGAATTGAACTCAGGACCTTTGGAAGAACAGGCAATGCTCTTAACCGCTGAGCCACCTCTCCAGCCCCTTTAGCTAGCTCTTATATCCTAAAATAACCCATCTCCATTAATCTGTGTATTGCCATGTGGCTGTGGCTTACCTTATAAAGTTGAGTCCAGCTTCTGTTGTGTCTCCAATGGGGCTACATGGCTTCTCCCTGACTTTGCTCTCTCTGTCTCTCTCTGTCTCTCTCTTTCAGCCTGGCTTTACTCTGTTAAGTCATTGGCTGAAAACAGCTTCTTTATTAATCAATGACAATAAAACATATTCACAGAATATATCACCTCTCACATCATAAATGTGTATATTTTGTGTGTGTGTGTGTGTGTGTGTGTGTGTGTGTGTGTGTGCATGTGTATGTATGCATGTGCAAGTGCATCTGTGTGTAGGTGCCAGTGTGTGGAAATCAGAGGTCATCTTTGGGTGCATTTTATAGTCATCATCTACTTTATTTTATAATCATTTTATAATCATCATTTACTTTATTTTCTGAAGCTACTTCTCTGAACCTAGAGTTTGCCAATTCAGATAGCCTGGCTGGCCACTGAGCTGCAAGGATTCTTCTGTCCTCCTGCCTTTGCCCCTAGCCCTGGGGTTATAGGTGTGTCCCACTACACTCTGCTCTATGTGGGTGCTGGGAATCTAAACTCAAGCTCCCAGGATGTTCAGGAAACTCTTTCTTGACTGAGCCATCTCCCTAACCCCTGGACTGCTGATCTCTTGAACTGAGTCCTGCCTAGGACATAGTATGTCCCGTGGAGGTGACACTTCCAATTTCCGGGGCGACACCTTGCTCTGACACCCTGAGAAGGGCTGTATTTGTGCATTATAGCATGCTTGACCTAATTGCTCTAGCCGTGTCTTGGATGCCTTCTGCTGAGGTTTAGGTTTTGTTAGCATGCAGCTATAGTTCTTGAGCTGTGTGTGGTGGATCCTCAGGGGCCCGAGGTGCAGTTTTCAGTAACTACAGTTCTCTTGTTATGGTAAGCAACACATCTCCTTCACATTGTGTTACCTCTTTTTAATTATGAATAAAGCATTCATCAACAATTCACTTCAAGGCATAGTGTCAGCTGGTATGGAAATGTAGGTTTTGTGGGGATCATAGATTTTTTTTCTAACATTCAGAAGGTATTTTTATATGGTAAAAGCTGAAGTACATTGGCTTTTCTAATCATACTCTGTTTCTGTATCATTCATTTTTTTTCTTCATGAAAATTTTAAAATTACATTTATGTGTGTGTGTGTGCGCGCGCATGTGTGTGTGCATGTACACGCCCTGTGCATGCAATTGTGCAGATGAGAGGCTAACTTCAGGGTTGGTTCTCTCCTTCAGTTATATAGGTCCTGGGGATGGAAGTCAGGTTGTCAGACTTGGTGGAAAGTACCTTTATCTGCTGAACCACCTTGCTGACCCCCGTCTTGGTCACAGTCATCTTTACATGGATAAAATCATTCTGGGAGAGGCGCTTTGACGAAACATGGCTCACAGATTAAGAGTCCATACTGGCCTCCCTTGCAGGCGGCCTAACTGAATTCAGTTCCCAGCCCCTATGATGAATGACCCTTAACCACCTTTTTACTCCAGCTCCAGGGGATCTGACACCCTTTCTAGCCTCCCACAGGCATGGTATTCATTTTCACATACCCACATGCAGGCACACATGAATACACATAATTAAAAATAAAAATAAATCTTGATAATATCTCAGATATTAGTTAAATATCTATTTTATTATTTTTATTGTAATAATGTAACACAGTGTAAACTGTTCCATTTATGGTCCTCAACCATTCTCAAGTGTCTGGTTCCATGGTAGTAATTATATTCACATTGTTGCACAATCATTGCCATTATCCATCTCCAAAACTTAATCTTTCTCCAAATCAAGCTGTACTCTTTTGGCAATAATCTCCACCTTCTTCTTCCCTCCCATTCCTGGCAACCACTATATATTTTTCTTTCTTTCTTTACTATTTTTCTTTGAGACGGGGTTTTACTGTGTAATCCTGGCTGTCCTGGAACTAGCTTTGTAGATCAGGCTGGCCTCAAACTCACAGAGATCTGCCTGCCTCTGTCTCCCAAGTACTGGGATTGAAAGCATGCTCCACCACCTGGTTCATTATATACATTTAAAAAGATTTATCTTTTTACTTTTGTATGTTGAGTGTTTGCCTGCATACATGTCTGTGCAACATATGCATTCAGGGCCCGTAGAGGTCAAAAGAGGCCTCTGTTAGTTGCGGGAAACCAAGAGAAAGTTTTGCGGACTGTTGCTCTTAGGCTGAGTATCGCTTTCATCTGTCTTACCTTGCTAGTGGATTACGATCCTCAAAGCAGAGGGCTTTTGGAGCTTCGTGCTATACCAGGCTTGTCTTGCATCCTTCAGTACCTGCTCGGTGCTGAGCTCAGTATGTTCGGAGGTATGAACAGCGTGTGTTCACAGTGTGAACAGAGGTATTCAATGAACACAGGCTCATTTGGCTAGAGGACAAAGGGAAATGGGTCAGGTTTGACACCCAGGGTTTGTAGGGTATGTGATTTTCCTGGCAGACTGACAGGAGAGGAGAGGCTTGCCGCCGTGGTTCCCCTGACTTACCCTTCCTAGGAGTGTGTGTTGGGGTAGAGAAGTAGAAGGAGCAACAGCTGAGACAGGCAGGCAGTGGGGCAAAATTTCAGTTGTCATTCACTGCCCTGGGAAAAGAAGTTGAGAAAGCCTTGACCAGAGAGCTCTTTGCAAAGTCAAATACAAAAGGGAGAATAAAGCTGGCTGGTTGTTGGGGTTAGTTGACTTCTCTGGGCCCCGAAGATCATGTCCCTGTCATTTTGTCTGTCGAAAGGGATGGTGGCATTTGTCCACCAAACTCATTTGTCCTTCATTGCCTCCAACTGTTTATGCAGAGATCCTACTATCAAAAGAGATTCTGGGGGTGTTGGGGGGAGGGAGTGTGTAGACAGTTTGGACCATGTGGCAATTGCCTCCCAGCTTGTCTGTGCTTTTGCTGTGCATTAAATAAGGCCACTTTGCATTTTTTTTTATCAACTATGAAAATGGTGCCAAAAGACACCAGAGGAGGAGCTAAGTCTCTTCCACAAAGAGAGCGGATCCTTCTCGCCTCAGCAAGGAATCCGGAAGATGGAGGTCAAATGATGTGTCTCCCATCTTTCTTGTGTAATTTCCACCAATTCTCTACTTAGCAATGTTCCATTTACCTCTTGCCCCATTCCTTGGCAGAAAGGAATTTTGCTGTGAGCAGTAGCAACCATTCCTCTCCATGAGCCTGGGCAGTGGTTAGAAGGCTTGATCCTGGGTCATTGCCATTGGTGTTGGGCTGTCTCCGAATCTACTCCTGGCTCTGCTGATGGGGTGCACATAAATATTGTGTGTTTACATTTCCCATAAGTCTTTTCCTTCTAGTGCCAATACTGCTTTGCCGATTACTTCAGACAGTTAGAAGCAGGTTTATGTGTCACCCACTTTAAAAAAGGAAAAGGAACTTCTGTTGGATTTTAAAAATAGGGTGCAAGAAGCTTTGGTGTGTTTTCTTTAAAAGAAAAAAGAATCTTTACCAAGTACTGTAACAGATTTGGCACTAAGAGCGAACCAGAAAGCAAATATCAACATTTAGGATGAAGTGCATGGCATATAAACGCCATATGGTGTGCCTGCAGGGTGTTCCTGCCTTCCTGGAACCCATCCTGACACTGCTCCTTGTTTCTTGCCGCTGCTGCTCTGCTGCTCTCTAAAAAACGGCTCCATTCCTCTGAACCCTTCCATCCTGCCCTGAGATGGGGGGGGGGGTCTCTCACCTACTAACCCTTTGGAGGCTTGTTAACCTTTCTCTCAATGACAAAGGGAAGAAGACCCATCCAGATGGCTGTGGGAATGTGCAACACCTGCTTCTGTGAGCCACCATCAGATGGTTTGGAGAATTGACAGGATTGTCTCCTGCCTAGAAAATGGGCTCCCGTTCCTTCCTGTCTATCTTCTTTCTTTTTTAAAAACATGATTTAATACTCAGAGCAGTGGCAGTGGGGTAGGGACTGAGGTAGCCTGAAGAATACTTTTCAGAAGCCTAAACTCAAGTGCAGCTGGGATCTTGATGTTTCTACAGAAAAGAATTCTGGAATGAGCCAACATGAAGCCGAGACATTATTGAGAAGAGTGCTTGGCATAGCTTCAAGCTTGGGAGTAAACAGAGGCTCACGGAAAAGATGGTGCACACTCATGCGTGGTCGTGGGCTTCTCAAGGGAGTCACACTTAAGCATCTCAGCAGTATCACACACCCTTTGTTCCCTCTCGAGTTAGATCTGAAAGGCTTCATTTTTTTTCCAGTTCTCTCTCTCTTTTTTCTTTTTTAAATACATTGAATAATAGGGTGGTTCCAGGAAGGTCTTGGATAGGATTGAAATCTGAAAAACCATTGGTGGTGGGAGTTGTACAAGGGTAATGCATGACTTTGATTGTAAAGTGTGTGTGTGTGTGTGTGTGTGTGTGTGTGTGTGTGTGAGAGAGAGAGAGAGAGAGAGAGAGAGAGAGAGAGAGATATGTTCCTATAAAATTGGTTTAGAGCTTGAGAAAAAGAAGGCCTACATAGTCTTATGTATGACTTATGCTGTCTTAACGTTCTTTTCCAGATCATATCTCAATAAAAGAAATATTGTCTCTGTGTAGGCAACTCTCACAGTTTAGCTAGTGACTCAATCTGGATTCTGGGGTGCAGGGCTCTTTTCCAGGCCCCATTGTCACTGGCACAGTACTGAGTCTAGAGGGCAGCGATCTCTTCACAATAAATTCTGTAGAGACACATGGGGAGTTTTATAGGTGATAGTTGATTATGGGGGCAATCAGAGGAGTTCAGAGGTGTCATATCCTGTGGTCTGGTTCTAAGAGGGCAAAAAGGGAAAAGGGGGTGAAGCTAGGCCTATAGTGATCTTTTGCAGATCATTAACTTAGTACTTGCCTTTCCTAAGCGTGGAGACTTTTTGGAGCAGGCTCCTCTGGCTGAATGAAGCCATTGGTGGTTTGAATGAGAACTATAACTCGTTCTTGGGAATCTGAACACTTGGTCCCCAGTTGGTGGCACTGTTTGGGGAAGATAGTAGAGTTTTGCTTGGGGAAGTATGGCCCACTAAGGGTAGGCCTTAAGAAAGCCTCCACATCACTTCCCGTTGACTCACTGGGCTGTGTGCTTTTGGTGAAGAATTTGAAGTCTCGGCTTTCTACTGTGACTGCCATGCCTACTGATGGCGGTTATGCCTCCCTTCCATGGGGGGACTCTGGAACTATAAGCTGAAATAGACTCCTTCTTCCTCGAGTTGCCGTGGTCATGGCATTTTATCATGGCAACAGAAAAGGTAGCTGGTGCAAAGCCCAAATAAGCCAGTAAGTAAGTAAGTGAGAGAGTGTGGTCTTCCCATTGCTACCTCTCATCTGTTGGTCTCTGGAATGTCCCCTCCCTTGTTTGCTATTCTCCTGCCTCACCCTCCCAAACCATTTTCTCTATCCTATAGTAATCCCTCATCTTTAGTTTTTATTTCTAGAAATGTCTTAAATTCAAATTATTAGATTTGATTATTAAATAGCAGAAAAGCACACCAGCTAAATTTCTTGTAAAGTTAGTATTAATAAAAATTTTAATTTAAAATTATTTTAACAATATGAGTGTTTTGTCTGCATGCATATTTGTGTGCCATCCGAGTACCTGTTGCCCATGGAAGCTAGCGGAGGGCATCAGATGCCCTGGAAGTGGAGTTACAAATGACTGTCCTCTGTCAGGTTGGAACTGTGAAGCAACCCTGGGTCCTCTAGAAGAGCAACAAGTTCTCTTAACTGCTGAGCCATCTCTCAAGCCCCCATCCATAAGTCTTTAAAAAAAAAAATTCACAGTGAATCGTCTTTTCCAGAGTAAGAGCCATGATGATTGTGTTTGGGGAAAGAGTGCCACTTTACCCCAGACAGTTTGAAGAGCCTTAGTCTTTACAGTGGAATTCCAACTCTGTCTAAGACATGTGATATTTGTGCTCCACTCATCCCCACCCTCCTCCTACTCTGTGTGTCAGCTCCTCAGTTCAGTAGCCCCGAACTCCCAGTGCACCCTGCCTATGCAGACAACAGCATTCATGTTGTGCTCTTGGAGTTGTGTGATTGACACCTGCTATTCCTGTCAGCTTGAGAGCAGGGCGATGTCAGCTTTCCTCCCTGGTTGTCACCTTATCTACAGGAGCCACCACAAAGTTGGACACTCAAAGGACTCTTATAGAAAATGACAACAAATGCAAACAATGCCAGTAGAGGAAGAGAGACCTTAACATTTGAAGTATAGCTGGTTCTCGTACAGTATGGCTCCTCTGGGGAGCTGACCCCATCTCATAATGTTTATTACAAATAATTTATATGTGAGTCTTTCATTTCATCAGATGACAGAGGTGTAATTCTGCAGACTTGTCGACTCTCTTAAAATATATAATTTGCTTTTAGTTGGTAGTTTGGAAACACATGATATCCCCCTTTTCAGAAAATAATAGAATTTTATTTCACCGAAGTGAATACTATAGATAGTACAACTTACTAGACACATAATTGTGAAAATCCATGATTATTTCCTTGTTATATGAAGGCAAAGTGAAAATGACTTAGAGTAAAACCTATGTTTCAGTAATAAGTGCTTGATCGTGAGCTATTGAGAAAGCAGAGAGCTGGGGAGCCTCCAAATGAATTTGCTTTCAAGGCAGACTGCCTGGGGAGGGGGGTTGTACTGGTGATTTGGAGGCCGCCAAGGATTTCTCTCCTTTTTCCCTAGTGACCTGCTTTTCCAAAACAGAGAACAATTCCCAGCCAGATCCAACTAACTGAAATCCAACCTTATCAAACTTTACCTTGATTTGGGACTGGGGAGATGGCTCAGTTGGTAAAGTTCTTGTTTTGTGAGCACAAGGACCTGGGTTCACTGAAATCTGGATGTGGTAGAATGCACTGGAATCCAAATATGGGGAGTCAGGAGTCAGTCCCTTGGGACTCATTGTCCCTCAACCTGTCCTGTCAGTGAGCTCCAGGACAGCCAGACACCCTCATTCCCTTACATAAAAGCCTGAAGAACACCAGAACTTATTCTCTGCTCTCCACACACATGGGCAAGTGCGCCTGTGTGTACATGTGTACCTGTGCACACATGAATACACACACACAAACCCAAATTTACCTTCATTATACTCTTGTAAAAATGTCTTCCCCATGGAATGCAGAAGTTTGCATGAGAGTGGAGTTGTTGGTTCAGATGACCACACAGTTTTATCTGGGGTGTGCTTAGAACTTCTGTGAACTGTAGCAGCATTATACCTTGTGATAGAGAGTGCCTACAGCTCTGACAACCACAAACACTCCAGCAGACTTATATGCCATCCCTTATGGTGGCACAGTCTAAGTGATGGTGGAGAAGAACCTTCTAGGAAGCCCTTGTGCCACATCTGGGAATCTACCACGTGTCTGTTTACCTGCAGACAACCGAGGTCACCTCCCCTTGGTGCAGCTCTTATGCTAGTATCATTTAATAAACAGATATTATGTGTGCCTGTATCTCCCCATCAAATATATCTATCTAGAACTCCACATGATAAAGTCTTGACAGTTTAGCTCTTATCAGATGCATAAATTTATTTCTCATTTTATGTCCGCATTTTCTCCAGGATCTAAACTAGAAGGGAAATATGTGTCTTAGGGTTTCTTATTGCTGTGATAAAACACGATGACCAAAACAGCTTGGGGAGGAAAGGGTTTATTTCATATGCAGATTGTAGTCTATCATGGAGAGAAGCCAGGGCAGGAACTCAAGCAGGAATCTGAAAGCAGGAACTGAAGCAGAAGCTATGGAGGAACACTGCTTACTGGCTTGCTTCTCATGGTTTGCTCAGCTTGCTTTCTTGTAGCACTCAGGACCACTTGCCTAGGAGTGGCACTGCCCACAGTAAACTGGGCCACCCGCATCAATCATTAATCAAACAAATGCACCAAGGGCTTGGCCGTAAATATTCTCTTGAGGTTCCTTCTTCCAAAATGGCTCTAGCTTGTGTCAGGTTGACATAAAGCTAGGCACTACAAGCAGAAAAATAAGTTCAGTGTTCTGGTCCTGTTGGCACACAGATGGAGGTGTGCATTGTGTAATAAGGAGATGAGAGAGACAGATAGCAAGGCTGACCGAGCAGCTCCACTGACAGGGAACATGCACAGAACACAGCAGAGAAGAAATGCTAAGTTTAATGAGAAGGTGGTGGTGGGTCCTTCCTGTAGGAGGTAAGGCTGGAACTGGGCTCTGAGGAATGAGCTGGAGCCTGATAGACATTAGCAGTGTCTTACATATGGAACAACATCTCAAGAGGCCAAAGCAACAAAACAAAACCCAACTCGATGAAGCCACGAGATGTGCAAGAGGAATGCATGCCTATCACCAAGTGGAAGTCTGTACAAGACAAATGGAGAAGGAGGTGTGACAAGGAATTTGGGGGCTGGTAAAGCACCCTGTGTGATACTGTAAAGGTGGATACATGCTATTATCCATGACTGTACACTGCACAGCACCAGGAGTGAGCGCTGGTACAAATGACCTTTGGGTAACTGAGAAGTCACTGCAGAACAATCAGTTATAGCAGATGTACCACTCTGGTAGGGATACCAGGAGAGGCCTTGTATGTGTGGAGGCCTGGGGATTGATGTTTGTTCCCCGCCATTTTCTCAGAAACCCAAAACTGCTATATTAAAACAAAAAAAACAGTCTTGGATAAGAGAGCGAACAAAAGCACAAGCTGAAAAAAAAAAAAGCACAAGCTGGTATGGTATTTGAGTAACAGCAAACATGGAAGCACCTTTAGAGAGCGGAGGGCAGAGTCATTGCTATTACAGATTGGGGTGAAGAGAATCAGTAGGTGTGCATAAGCCAGCCACGGGGCTCCCCATCAGGTTTGCACAGGAGGAGGTACTGCCACTCCGTGGGAAGAGGAGGTGACCAAGCAGAGCAGGCAGGATGCAATTACTGAGTTGGAAGAAGATCAGGTCCCCATGGCTTCTGCCACCACCTTTGGCAAATATCCCTAGGATTCTGAAGGCCCAGGCACTGTGCTGTGGAAAGCACAGACTTCTAGTTTTCTCTCAAGGGTGTAGCCATTACCCCTTAAGCAGAAGACAGACAATGTGTGCGATTTCCAAAGGCATTTTGTGTTATTGTCTCTGGGAGAAAGATGCGAGGTCACGAACACGCTATTTTCTTTATCCTCTCTATTCCTATGCTACCCACAGGGACTGTGTCACATCTGGCTATAGCTGTAGGTGCTCTTGGAGTGCAGAACTGTGGGCCTGTCATCAGAAGATCTAAATGGGCTGTGTCCCTGGCCTGCCTCCAAGGGACTGAAACCAACTTCCCCCTTGATCTCCAGAAATGGCAGCCTATGTTTTTAATGGGATGTTCCTATGTAATACCCATATCACTGGCCAGTTTGTCTTTGAAACATCCTGACATTACTGTGTCCTTGGTGAGTTCTTCCCTTGTGATAAGGGAATAACAGACAAGCATGTTCCATAAAGGAACATCCTGAGTGGAGGTATTAGATACCTCCTGAATCCCAGGAAAGCTGGAGAACCAGACTTGGAAGGTTATCCAGTCATGAAGAATGAGTCAAGAGATGTCAAAGGGTTGGTTTCAGTAAAAGTCCTAGTTGTGCCTGTCTAAGACAGACAGTGCATCAGCAGCAGCTGCTGATGGTGGTGATGACGGTTGGGGGGATGGGACTCAGAATCAGCACAGAACATACACAAGCACCAAATTCTCAGCACAAAGGAGATTTATTACCCTGGAGGGACAAGTGGTGGTGGTGGTGGGTGGTGCCTCTGGATCAGAGAGTAGGCATTTCTGCAGGAATGTTTTTTTTAAGGAAAAAAGGGGAAGACTGTACTAGGGTGAGTTGGTATGTTCTGATTGGACAGGCTAGCCAGTGTAGCCAAATAATGAATTTTGATTGCTGGACCTTGGTATTCTGATAGCTGCACTTTGGAGTCAGGCAAAAGGAAGAGGCAGATAAGGGAACAGACCTCGGGGCTGGCTTTATGAATGTAATCTAACAGTTAGCAGGGCAGAGGGGAGGGGCGAAGGCGAGACTTGCCAGTGCCATGTCAGTCATGCTCAGACGTCTTAGAGAGGCCTTTAATGGTGGTAATGGTGACAGTAGTGGTTATTATGGTGTTAGTAGTGATGGTGATGGTAGTGGTGGTGGCAGTGGTCGTGTTGCTTAGAAACCCTGGTGACTCCCCTGAAACGGGACATAATAGTACTATATTGGCCACCAGCCCCAAAGAGAAACTCCTTGCTCTTCTTATTTAACACCAAATGGTGTTTGCACTGTTGCCCCTCAGCCCTCCCAACCATGGAAACTCCTACATGTTCCATGTTGATCACTGGCCGAGTCTGTTCTTAACTCCAGGTCCTTTCTATTTTTATGCTGGGTGGAGATCTCTTTCACCAGACTAAAGAAGAGAATGCAAATAAAATGTTAGCGACAAGAACAAAAGAGACCCATTGACTCATTTCTGTCCTAGCATGGGGCCATGTGACCTGGTGGTCTAGAGTAGCCCTGGGGGTGGTCCCTCAGTCATCTGAAGCTGAGCTTCGTTCGCACCAGGCAAATGCCATGTTCTAACATGAGGTGAGCAGAAGACCTGATACCTTTCCTTTTGTTTTAAAGGATCTCTGTTTCTAATCTCTGTGAAGAAGTGGTTATAAAAGAACAATTTTATGTTCCCAGTTAGCTTCATGTGCTCATACAAAGAATAGTTGTCTAGAAAAAAAGAAACTAAAGCAGAAAGGGGAAGGAAAGAAGAGAGATGGGAAGGGAAAGAGGGAAGGGAACGGGAGGGGAGGAAAGGAAAAGAGGGAAGGGACAGAGGGAAGCAAAGGGGAGGGAAAGAGGGAAGGGACAGAGGAGGAGAGGGAAGGGGAGGTGAGGGAAAGAAGGAAAGGGAGGGAAAGAGGGAAGGGAGAGAGAAAAGGGAAGGAGAGGGAAAGAGGGAAGGAACAATTGGTGGAGTATCATCTCCTGATAACACTAAGGCATCTTTTTATTGGTTTTACTGTTAATCTGGCTGATCCCGGAAGCTTCCTGCATGTCTTCTAGCAGACCCATTTCTCACTTACCTTGACTCTTGGGCATGTAATCGGTGGTGATTCCAGGCAGCCCACCAGAAGCTCACACACACCTTCTTTCCACACCTCTCACAGGCTGAGTTGTGTGTAGGTCCTCCGACAGCTTTCTGACCTCTCACTGGTTTCAGCGACCAGTCACAGGGTAAGAGATGGACGAAGAGGAAAGAGAGTAAAATGTCCCTAGACAATTCACAGCCGTTGAGTGGCTGTTTGACTGCACAGCTCTGCCAGGACTCAAGTCCTACTTTATCTGAAGATCTGTTGCACTCCCACTCACAACTAATCTAGTATGATAACTGTTTCTTCATGGTGAATACCCACAATTTAAAGGGGGGGGGGAGTCGCTTCCCTTTAGGAAGACAAACCTCACAGCACAGCAGATGCTCCCATGTATTTCCTAGTTCATAGTAGAATAAATCAAGCTCTCTTGATTTATTATTAATTAATTTATTCTTTATTATCCTCTCAATGTGGAGGGATGTTTTGCGTGCATGTATGTCTGTGCACCATTTGTGTGCCTGGTGTTATTCTTTCGGTCCCTGCCCTAGCCACGCCCACTCCTTTTTAACCTCTGACCTCGCCCGCCATTGTTCCCTCTTCCTGCTTTCTCTTCTGGTGTACACAAGGGGCTTTGCCTTTCTCCTCCTCTCTCTCCCTCCTTCTCTCTCTCTCTCTCTCTCTCTCTCTCTCTCTCTCTCTCTCTCCCCCCCTC
>NC_022009.1:34426334-34441208 GCF_000317375.1 Microtus ochrogaster | reverse complement strand
AGAGCCGGCGCCCGGCACCGCTGGGGAACCGCTGGAGTTTGCTGCTGCTCTGTGAGCCCGCCAGGCGGGTGGGGGAACCCCATTTATTTTTTAAGAATAATACCTGATGCCCACGCGGGCCAGAAGAAGGTATCAGATTCCCTGGAACTGACTGAACAGGTGGTTGTGAGCTGCCACACGGGTACTGGGGACGGAACCTGGGTCCTCCGTAAGAGCAGTCAGTTGGTCTTTAGCCAATGTGCCACCTATCAAGCCCCAGACGCTTAAACATTTTGCATTGTTAAAACTAAGAGAGCACTGAATTGGCCAATCTGCTGTAGGCTGTGTGGTGACTCTGAGTCAGGGGCTGGAGACACTTTTTTCAAAACCCAAAACATGGTTGTACAGGGGAGTACTGGTAAAGGATTGTTGGGGGTGCCCGGTGTCTTTGAAAGAGCCCAATAAGTCACATTCCTCCTTTGTTACAGAAAGTATAAACTAGTAAGTGTTGTGGAATATTAGTTGAAGATGTGTTACATTGGTTTATGCTGTGGAATATTTGTTTAATGAGGCAAGGATGTGTTGTATTCTTTTACGTAGCATTTGTTTAACTCTGAGAAGCTGTGTTACTTTGCCTGTCTAAAACACCTGATTGGCTTAATAAAGAGCTGAATGGCTAATAGCTAGCAGGAGAGGGAAATAGGTGGGGTTGGCAGGCAGAGAGATTAGGAGGAGGAATCTGGAAAGAGGATCAAGGAGTCACAAAAAAGGAGAAGGATAAGAGGATCTCAGGGGCCAGCCATCCAGCTACACAGTAAGCCACAGAGCAAGAAGTAAAGAAAGGCAAATACAATAGAGAGAGATGAAAAGCCCAGAGGCCAAAGGTAGATGGGATAATTTAAGAAAAGCTGAATAGAAACAAGCCAAGCTAAGGTTGAACATTTCTAAGTAAAACTAAGACTCCTGTGTTTGAGAGCTGACTGACCAGGTCCCCAACGAGCAAAGAGTAAAGAGTAAAAAGAAAAAAGAAAAACATCAACTACAAATAACAGTAGACCAAACACCCATATGCTTAAAATAATAAAACACACAGATCTTTAAAAAAAAATTGAAGCTTGTGACTCCAGTTACCACCAAGGGCTATGCAGATGCCCAGGGTCTGGTCAGCTACCTGAGACCATATGGCTGAGTCATGACAACAGGGACCATATAGATCTGAGTGACCTGCACTGCCACGTAGGGCCATGCTGACATCTGGGCTTGGGGTACTGCCAAGGGCAATGCATGGGTCCATGGTTCTGTTGCAGCTGGGGTCCATGTTAGTCTCTGTGGCCCATGTTACCACAGGGGGCCATAGGAACCATACATAGTGAACGGGGGGGGGGGGGGGGTCCTGCCCCTTGCTGGCCCTGGGAATGCTGACCCTGCCTCGCACTGGCGCTAAGTGCGGGAGAGCTAAGAGAGCCGCGGAGAAGAGAGGACTGGAGAGAGCAAAAAGAGAAAAGGGTCGGGGGGGGGGGGGGGGGGGGGTGGGTGGTGGCACACGCCTTTAATCCCCCCGCCCCTTGGGATGCAGAGATAGGTCTATCTCTATGAGTCTGAGGCCTGTCTGGTTAACAAGAGCTAGTTCCAGGACAACCAGGGCTGTTATGCCAGTAAACCCTCTTTCAAAAAAAAATAAGAAGAAGAACCATGCATTATTGAAAAACCTGGGCTGTTCTGATCCAGCACTGCCCTTCTGCTGACCCTCGGAGAGCTGGCGCTGCCCCTTGTGGGAGAGCTGGTCCCACAGGCAGGAGAGATGGCTCACCATGGGCCTGGGAGAGCTGGCTCCAATGACATGGACATAGAAGAACTGGCTCTATCCCTTACCTGAGGGAGGTGGTCCCAGTGGCCACCAAATCATTGACCATCCAGACCCACATTGAGGGCTTTGAGTTGGCCCACCCCAACATCTATCCTACCTATGACCTGCCAGAATATGTGAAGGGACTGGTCTTTAGGAAACATAACTGCAGGATCTGAGTGACTCAGGGCAACAGCAGAACATCTGAAGGGAGTTTTGGTGAGGGTCTAGTATTGATGATGGTGTACCAGAGGCCTTGAATCAGAATCAGACCAACAACTCATTTCAGTGAACACTTGCAAGTAAAGCTGCGTGTACAAAAGGGTACACTGCACGACACAACACAGCTCCCAATGCCTCTCAGGCAAGTGAAGAGGTGCTGGAGAGGAGAAAGATGGAGGATCGAAGTGTTTTTTTTTTTGTTTTTGTTTTTAATTAATATTTTAAAATTTTTCTTTTGGAGGTGACACTACAAGGGTGTGGGGCAGATACGGAGGAACTGGGAAAAGAGCTGTGTTGTGGTGCATAATGTAAAATTCCCAAATAATCAATAAAAATCATGGTAATCGAAATTGAAGCTTAGCTGGTCCGTGGTGGCCACCCTTTAATCCCAGCACTTGGGAGGCAGAGACAGGTGGGTCTCAACAAGTGTGAAGACACTGTTTTGTTACAAAGTGAGTTACAGTACAGCCAGGACTGTTACACAGTCTTGAAAAACAAACAAGCAAAGAGAAATTGAAGCCCAATGTATTCTCTCAATATTTGGTGAATATTGGTTTAGCTGTGAACAGATGGGTTTCCTAATATAAACCCAGAGTTGTGAGGTTGAACTTTCCTTTGGGCCCTGCCAGCTCACAAAAAAAAAAAAAACAAAAAACACAGAGATTTATTAATTATGAAAGCTTAGCTTTGGCTCAGACATGTTCCTAATTAGCTCTTAGAACTTAAATTAGCCCATATTTTTAGCTTTACATTCTTCCATGTGCTTCGTTGTCTCATCTCCATCTTGCCCATCCTGCCTTCTCCACATCTGGCTGGAGACTCCACCTTTCTTCTTCCCAGAGCTTTCTCTGTCCACCAGTCCCTGCAGGGACTCCAGCAGGTGGCCTGGGGTTTCCAGCACCCTGTCTAGGGCTACCATAAATAAGCATGGGGCAGGACACAGGGAGTGCGCTTTGGAAGTACACAAGTCAGAGTCCTCTTGTTCAGACGAAAGGGTCACACTGTCGCTTCACCCTTCAAAATGGTGGTCTGCTATCAGGGCACAGCCAAGGTCAAAGTGAAACAGAAGGAGGCTCAGAAGCAGTGGGCGGGGCTTCGCAGAAAGCCCTTATTGTGTTGCTGTGCTGGACTGATTCACAAGAAAAAGCACCAAAGCTGAAGGCCCACACTTTTCTATTGAAAAAAAAAAAAAAAAAGACTGTGATCAGGATGCTGCCCCGAATATAAAGGAAATAGAAAAAACGAAGCTGAGAAGTGGACCTGTGAAGGAGCTGCGCTGGATATCCCAGCAGGGAGGAGCGGGGTTGAGAAGGCCAATCCTCCAGCTGGTCCTCTGCAAGTGGAGGATGGTGGTTGCACCTGACGTGAAATGGTCAGGATAAGAAATAACAAGAGACATCTAGACCAGGTACCTTCCATAGTAGAAGTACTGCATGGACGTGACGGTCTACAACAACACTACTCATACTCATAGACTACACACCAGCGACGAGAACATCTAGTCTGCTGGAACATAGTGCAGATTCAAATGTCACGGACGCCAGGGGTAACACTGCTCTCCGATGTGTTCATCATAAAACACAGTGACTGCCAGACCGAAAATACAGCTATGGATGGAAAAAGCAGGGACCTTTCATCCTACTTTAACTTCTTGTAAAGGGAGTGCAGATGAAAGACAGCCAAATTTCAATTTATAAAGAAGCAGACACACATGCAATCGGTAAATGGAGTAGGTTTTCCAAGAAATCCTGTACCGGTGGTCCTGGTCCTACGTCCCTCAAAAGAGGATGATTTTAACTTTGATGCCCAGCTGGAAGAGGCACGGACCTAAAATATAGGCTGTATGAAAATCGGGCAAAGTTGCGAGGACAACTACACAGCTTGGCAATTCCCCACTAGCTTTACAAAAATAAATACGTTAAGTCCCACAAAAATCAAGCAGGAAAAATCCAATGCTGAAAAAATGTTATCTGAGGCAGATAAGGAAAATTTTATAAAAGAACACATGTAGCTATTTCCTCTGAATCAAACATTCCCTGCTAGGAGGAGGAGGGAGGCTTCGAAAACTTTAATTAATTGAACTCTGTCAGAATACTGGGGAAACTTGAGGGCACAGGAAGCTCCTGGAAGTTACAAGATTCACAAAGTTTCTCCAAAAGGGGTTATAGGAGCATCTGCAATTGGAAGAGCATCCTGCGGGTTGCTCCAGGAACACAGCTTGAGCTGCCAGCCATGCTGAAGTGAGCTTTCTGGTGAGTTTCTTCTGAGTAATCCATGGTCCTAAAAGTAACTCCTCTCCTCTCCTATTTTCCTGTATATAACCCCAGCGAACACTCTGGTGTGCTAAGCCAGACTTTTATGGTGCTGTTACTTTGCTTTGTTGTTGGTGCCCTAGCTCTCTAGGAAGTGTCACACAATGATTGTACTGAGAAAATACACCTTCGATTGTGTACTTTAGTGCAAGGAAAGAAGAAAAATGACTTAGAGTTGAGCTAGGTTTTTTAAAAAAGAAAACAACCTCTAAAATATGACACAAAGAAGTGCCTGTGAATGTGAAAATGAGCAATATCGTTTGCACGGAAGTATGAAGCCCAGAGATGTTGAAATGGATATTCTGATTGACATATCTTTAGAAAGTAAGAACTGAGTTAAGAGATACTCCAGCTGCTTTGATAATGTGACTACAAATCAAATCTGCAACTGCACCTCTCCAGAAGGCCAGGACAAGATTTCTCTAAGAAATTAGAATACCTTTAGCAGCCACCCAGAGAGGTTAAGACACCTGAGCGGCCAGCGGCGTGCATCAAGACCATGAACAGATTAGCATAAACCCAAAACTCCTGGAGATGAAGATGGCCAGAGCTGGAGTTAACATCTTAGATAAAACCAACCCCTTGGTGCCCAGCTGTTGGAAATCGAAGGATCGAGAAGAAATTTCCTAGCAGAATGTTTCAAAAATAGAAACCCAGATTAGCTTGTTCCCAGGAAGAGAGTGGCCTTCCTCATCCCACCTGATAAATTACGCCTGGCCTGACTGAGAAACAGGGTGGCCTTGCTCTAAGAACAATGAAGAAGCTGGGAGAGAAAGCAAAGACCTTCAACACCCCCTGACCGCCCTGAAGGGCGGCTTGTGTTTCTCCTGCCTTTAAAAGCTAACTCCACAGAGGAGCTCTAACTTCTCTCTACCTTGCTGCAAGGGGTTTTGGAGATGAGTTCCGAAGCTAGCTTGTATTATGCTTACAAATAAAATCTTGCTAATTACAGTCCCGTCTCTGGTTTTTGGCGGTCTCCCTTGGGGTCGCAATCTGGGCACAACACTAAGAAAGAAAATGGAGCCATACCAACTTCGAATCTGTGGCATTTGGTAGAAAGCCTGGAAGTCTCTGGACCAGGATTATTATATTATTTCATCATTTCCCTTTGGGTTTCAACTGTACTGAGTTGACCAATCCATGACATGTATCAGGCTGGATGTAACACATCTATATATATTCATCTCTATCTCTATATCTATATTGATATACAGATTGTCTGTTGTGCCCGAGTCCTAGAATACCCCCAAGAAGACCAACATGGAGCCATACTTCCTAAATGCTAAGCAAGGTTTTGTATCAAAGTACGGGCTAGCACGGATCCTCTGCCTCACAGTCTGACACAGCAGATGTAGGGAAAAGGATCCCGTCTACTATTGTAAGGGGTTTATAAGGACAAAAACCACAAAACAGTCACAACGTTACAGTCTCAAAATATAAAATTATGTATCCTATATCATAAATGGCTAAAGACTAGGTGATAGGCTATTATTGTCTAAGGGAGATAGCAAAAACCCCCCTAATTATATCTTCCAGACATCTGCTGACTCTTTGCTAACCGCAAGGGCTATCTGAAATATTACCCAGCTGACAGGGGAACTTGGGTGGTCAACATTCTCTGTATGACTATGGGTTGGGGAATGGGCTGCAGCCAGCAACTTTGTGTAACTTAGGTTTCTCCATTAGCTAATACTTCCCCTGAAGAGGGGTCCCACAGCCTTCAGCTTATCCTCGGGGACTGGGGTGTCGGCCTTCATCTTTTCTTTGGCCTTCATCTTTTTCTGGGGGCTGAGGTATAGTTCAAGGCCCCAAAAGGGCCCAACACAGAAATGGAATGTTTTCCAGCCTTTCAGTCCATTTGCATATTTGAATTTTAGGGGTTGTATGTGGTCTCCATGGAGGTTTTTCTTTATGAGCTCACTAATATGTGTTTGGAATGTTGCCACGATGGACAATGGTGTTCAAACTTCTTTAAGTCTCTAGGGTTGCTTATGCTTTGTGGCTATTTGCTGCCAGGTTGGAACTATTGTTTTAGGCCTTTTACACGAAATTGGCAGAAAACATAAAACGAAAATAAAAGCCGATCTTTACCAAGACAGTGCCCATTGTCTTTCCACGGGGAGAAATTATCCTCAGTTCAATTGTATTACCATGGTGACATATGTGAATCTCAACAAAGCCCAGCTATACCACAAAGGAGGGCTCGGCACATCTAGCTCCTATTTCTGGCAATTTTGTTTCAATGTCTTTGACTAAAATCTCCAATGTCCTGGATAAAAACACACACTAAAAATACTCCTAAGGCAGACAGAGCAATCTGGATAGTGTATGTCAAAATTCTAAGAAATCTCATAAAAATGAGGAGAAAAGCAGGTATTATTACAAAGGAGTAAAAAAAAAATTCAATTGGAAAAAATAGCCAGTGAATGAACAGAAATATCTGCACGCTCTCTAATATAACATTGTTTCTATAAACAAAAACAAGCAAGGGATGGTGCCCACAGTAATTGGACATGTGGTTGGCCTCCTGAGGACTGAAATAAGTAAACAGAGCTGCAAGCACACATTCTTATCCAAGTTGGTCCTTTCCTCCTGCTTATGAGGCTCGTGTTTCTTAGTAGAGCTGCACACAGCGAGATGGACTTTGAGTTTTGTAAGAGTTCCTATAGTCAGCATCAGTTGATACAAGAACTAGTTTGGTCCAATGGTGTTTTCTAGTGTTTTGTATCAATTTCTGCAGAAGAATCTGAATAGCAAGTCCTCTGTCCTAACCAGTCTACAGAGTGTGGGGGATAAGAGTGGGCAGAAACGCCCAACAGCTTTCTCATGCTACAACATGCCATGCAGACAGACAACCACTGCTGCATACGTGATATAATTTTGCCTAGGGATGGCACCAGGGAAATAGCTTCGTTCTGTAAGTGGCCTGAGGCACAGGGTTTGTGAATACAGAAAGGGTGAGACTCAGGTCTCTCAGGCCCATTTGGCAGCCTGTTTCTCACAGCCTAAATGCTATTGCCAGTTCTTAGCAGTTTCAGAAAGCTGATGAGGACCAGGAGGAAGTGAACAGGAAGGCAAATGAAAAAAAAAAACCCAAAAAACCAAACCAAACCAACCAAAGAAACAACCAAACAAAAATCCTGCTACCAATGTTGTGAGCTGAGATTTTCTGAGAGTCTCAGATAAGGTTGACACTGAAGAACCAAGGAAAGAGGAAATATTGAAAATGCGATTGTGTGGTGTAACGTATCCAGGAAGGGACAAGGGTCAGTGATCTGAACCTGAGTGGAAGTCGTCTTAAGCTAGGAGGAGACATATCTCATCAGCAAAGAGAAACAATAAGTCTGGCACTGCTTACATTACAGAAGACTTGAGCCTTCATGCCCAAGGTGCCAGTTCACAACCACTGAGCACTTGGGAGACCTTGCACTGACTCCTATACAGATTTCATCTTCTAAACCACCTCCACAAGCTGGACTTTCCTATCTCCACTGTATTGAGGTTGAGAATGAGGTCACTCAGCTTGGCTTAGCAATAGGGACAAGTTGTGGCTCAGGTAGTCTGTCCCTAGACTGTCCTTCTATAGCAGGAGCATATTCTTGTAGAGTCACAACATGAGTTGAGACTGAGAGTGACAGCTGATGCTCAGTGAAGGCAGTTGATGATTTGTCCTTTTATCTAGTGGAGCACAAAAACAATGTCCAGAGTAACAGACATTCCTACAACTTGGGGCTCACATCTCTTGTGGATATATGCATTATGTCATACCTCTCTACATAGTCATAGTCATGCAAAAATATTTCTTAAGTCTCCCAAATTTCTCACATAATCAAACGTTCCAAATATTTTCTGAGCATAATTCCAGGGAGTCCAGAAACAGTCTGGTTGGTGCGGGCAGGAAGCAGGAGGAGAAATGTCTACCTTGCCAGTGAGCCCTCTAACAGACAATGCCACCAAGGCACCAGTACCCAGCCTTTGCTGTATGCTTGCCTTCGCCTCCATCAAGCAAATCTACTCCTGCCCATTTCAGGAGATTGGATAGTATTCCAGTGTCCCACATACTCACCACCCTTCTGTGCCAACCACATTCTCATTCAGATGAGAGTTGTGCTCACATTCTAATCTAGGACTTGACAAGTATTACATAAACATTTAATTCACTTTAATTTCACTATGCATTTGAGGAGGAGGATCTACACAAAGGGGGGGGGCAGTCCCCTTGCCAGCAATTAGATGAACATAATAACCTGCCATGAAATCTCATTTTGGACTCTTGGTTACAAACTAAACCAGACTAGTAAGTTCCTGGACTGTCAGAGGGGCTCAGCTGCCTCTCCTCAATGCTCTGGCATTCAACACAGTAATTCCCAAAATGGGCAGAGCATCCTCTGTGATTCTCAGGTGACCAATCTCTCCTGTGACACTTCAAGGAAAAGATGGTATTTTCATTGATCTTGCTATATCAATATCAGCATTTTTTTTTCCCAGAAGGCCCTCCTGAAGATATGAGGAGACAGGCACTATAGGTTAAATTGTTGCCCACAGCCCGCTCACACTTTATATGCTAACTGCCCTCCCAGTAGTCAGAGGATGACTTGCTTTGTATTTCTTTAGCCTTTCCCAGACAGTTTATACACCGACTACTTTTCATCCCTAGTCTTTCCATAACGGACACAAGATGGCCTGTTCTTCGGGAGGGTTGTATCTGATGTCCCGTGTTAGAGAGGGTCGACTTTCTTTGGCAATTTTCTTTGAGCTAATCAATTGTTGAGTAACCTGGGAGCTGTTTCCATCATCAAGTGCAGGGCTGAGACTTAATTACATCAGAATTCTAATCTGGGCTCTGACCCTCATTACAGCATCCTTTTGTGCAAGTCCCTTGGCCCCTCTTGGTGTCTGTTTTATATCAGTCAAATGAAGAATATGAGTGCAACTGGCCTGTCTGTGCTCTTGAGAGCAAAGAACAGGAAGCAGATTTCCTACATTGTCCCCAAGTGCTTGCCAAAAATAACCTAGGCAATGTAGCCAGGCCACCTAGTCTGGTGGTAAGCACCCGCTTCATAAATTTATGTCATTAAATGGCATTCAAGTCTCTCAATGACAGAGTCATCTTCTCTAGCATCAGTTTTGGGAGTCCGGAGAAGATTCCCATGAGAGGCAAGGCAGGTTAGACCATAGTGCATCAGAGGGCCCTACCAAGGGTGAGGCATATCCACCTTGGATTATGCTGGTATGGTTCATTTGTATCAATATAATTCCCAGTCTTCATGCATTTTTACTACCCAACTGATGGCTCCTTTAGAAGTGGGCACAGGAGGAGGGTCCCACTGACTTTTTAGAAAAAGACCTTTCATTTGGACTCATCTCCTGTTATGTATGGTGATGCAGCCAACACACATTATGACCACAGCAGTAACTCAACTCAACGTGTGCTTAGAAACTCAACTCAACATGTGCTTAGAGTAATACACATTTCACAGTGGATAAAGAGATATACTAAAGCTTGGTTGGAGCCTGCCACAAATGAGGGATGGTGGGTTTTTTTTCTGTTATGACTCCATTTTCTTTTGTTTCCCCTCATTTGTTGGGAGACACAAAGAATGCGGGCGACGATTTTACTGCCTCTAGCAAACCAATGTCATTTCTCCCTCCCCTAACCTATTATTCTCCACCCTGCCAATGTGTGAGGAGCCCTGAATGTCAGATCCCAGGTATATTAGTAACACATAAAACCATGTCTACAAGATCTTGGGAAATAATTGCAATCACACCAGTGACTCGGATCAGAATTGGGCTGTAGTAATGGGATCATGCAAAGCACATAGAGACTCCAACTTCAAATGTGGGGTCTTCATAGACCACCAGGAAATGTCTGAGTGCACATTTCTTTCTACACACATGTTTATGACTGGAGAAAAATTAAAAACAACAGAAGTGACATTCCTTTCTGGGTGTCTGTCTTCTGAATCCAGGATACTGTCTCTGACTTTGTCTGTTCCTCTTATTCCTTTGTCATCCTAGAAAAAGCAAGTGAGTCAGACCAAGATCCGGGTCATCTCAACTATTTTGTTCATCTTGGCTGGCTGCATCGTGTTTGTGACAATCCCTGCTGTCATTTTTAAATACATTGAGGGCTGGACAGCGTTGGAGTCCATTTACTTCGTGGTGGTCACCCTGACTACAGTAGGCTTTGGTGATTTTGTGGCAGGTAAGCAACCTGGACTTTCCCAGTCACTTGAGCTTTGGTGGGGAAAACATTGTTGGGTGTCCTTTTCCAAATCATGGTGACAGGGGGTTGGGATTTAGCCCTGTTCTAATCTGGTTGGCCTGCATTCCCAAGGCCTTTGGTCCAGGTCCACAGCTTTGGGAAGAATCAAAATCATGTTAACAGGTATTTGCAGAGGAGGTAAGTAGAAATGGCTCAGTGTTTGTCAACTCAGTGTTCTATGAGCAGCATCAAGCTATTTATTTATTTATTTATTTATTTATTTATTTATTTATTTATTTATTTATTTATTTTTTTTTCTGCCTGAGAAGAAAGCCAGGCCCCTCCTCCTTAAGATGCTGACTTACTGGCTGTCATCACTGCATGAATTATGTAAGGGAGAAACAAATTTCTCACTGAATCTTTGATTTCTCAACTGCATTAAGGTTTCCCAAGTTAACTTGATAAAGGCCATAATTAGCCAAAGATCAGACTCAAGAGCAGTTGACACGGAGGTTGGTCTACAGAAGCAGGCAGGGGAAAGCTCCTCACACTGAGGTGAAAGTCACTATCTCTGCTGACCAGACACAGGATCCACCCCCCCTCGTTTCTTGTGTACAAGACCCAACCACAGTGGTCTGGATGGAGTTCTAAAGCTTGAGGGAGAAACCGAGCTGCAAAGAACAACTTTCAGCATATAAGCATAT
This sequence comes from Microtus ochrogaster, assembly GCF_000317375.1. Lineage (NCBI taxonomy): Eukaryota > Metazoa > Chordata > Mammalia > Rodentia > Cricetidae > Microtus > Microtus ochrogaster. The sequence goes on along the minus strand of NC_022009.1, from coordinate 34,429,937 downwards.
TCATTCTATAAGCATATTTAGGCCGCCCCTTTGTATCATCCATAGACGATGGTCCCTGGGGAAAGTCAGATGAGGTTCCAATCTAGAAGAAATACCTGTGAGAGCAGAGGAGGAAGAGCTGCTTCACACCAATTTCAAACACTTCCCAGGGTCATTTGCAAAAGCTGGTGTTTTGACAATATCTGGGCTAATATCACGGACCTGAGGACTAAAGACAGCTTGCACACTGGTGACAGACCCCTGTCTCTGTTCAGTCAGGACAAAGGACAGCTCTGACTCTGAGAACTAGCCAAATGTTTCTGCCTTTCCTCCCTGCTTTTCTCTTGACTGTTGATTAAGAGAAAGCTCTCCTAAAATTGGGAGTGGCCTGGTGAGCTGAGAGAAAAGTTCGAAGCCCGTTTATGGTTTTTGGTTATTATTACTAGCTGCTGTGGACTGAACTCTTGGTACATGCTGGCCCTTTATCCTCAGACCTCTATCGTTTGGGTGGGTCTCTTCCTTACTAGAGATCACAGAACTGTACTTTCTTTTCACTCAGAGGCCTCCATAGACTAAGGTCTCTTAGCATACATAATGCTGACGGAATGCACCATGTTCTTTAATTTATACATATGTGATATGTGTGTCTGTATGAGCATAAGCACATGTGTGTGGGTGCAGGTATTGAGTGTTCTTGACTGTCATTCTCTGTCCACTCTTTTGAGGCAGGGTCTTTCCCTAAATATGGGGCTCAGATTTTGTTGTTGTTGTTATTGTTGTTTAGACTAGAAGCTATCAAACCCCAGTAATGTTTCTGTTTCTGTCCTGCTTGGAGCTGGGCTAACAGGCATACATGGGATGTCCAGCTTGGGAGGCGGGTGCTGGGATCCCAGCTCAGGTTCTCATGCTTGTGCAGCAAGTGCTTTTGAAATTGCTGGGCTGTTCTTTCAGTCTCTGCCAAAGTCCAGTTCTCAGAGCTCACGTGGATCGACCTGTTGAGTATTTGTGGAGAATGTACTCAGTGGGAGTTTTCATCAGTGTATTTATTAATAGAGTGCACTTGGTACCTCCAGAGGATTGACTATGGGAATCCTGTAGACACTAAAATCAGCAGATGCTCAGGCCCCTCATGAGAAACAATGTAACTTTTACCCAGAATTGACACGCATAGTCTTGTGCATGTTAAACCATCTGTGTGCAGATGTCTTGTACTTAATGCAATGTGAATGCTATGCAAACAGTCAGCACACTATAGTATTTAGCGACTGATGAGAAGAAAAAGGTACACACGTGTCTACCTCTGGTTGAATTCACCCAGACAACTTGTGGATGTGGAGGGTCAATATTCTGACTGACAGGGAGGATTGCTGGACTATTCAAATGATGTAGATGACCAAGAGCTGGTGGTCACCTTGATCTTACTGGGTATCACCTCTACTAGAATACAACTGGAAATGCAAACCACTCGGGATTGATTGTTGCTTCATTTTGCAGCTGACCCACTTGGGGACAGCCTAGTGGCACCGCAGTATTTCACAGCTCTGAGCGGGACTGCACACAGAGCTTGCCATTCTGGCCATAGCTGATGAACGTCTACACAGAAGGATGTGGTCTGTGTTGTTGGCTAGTGTCTGCCCCAGTGACAGTCTTGTCTGGGTTCTAGTGACTTGCAAAGGCAAATACTTAATCCAAAGTGGAAAGAGCACAAAGAAGTGAGTCCAGCACACAAAGAAAATGAAATGAGCATCAATTTTGAGGAAGGTTGGCCGCAGGGGAGAAAAAGAAGGCACCTGAGCCAAAGCAAAGAGATTCCAGACACCTCAGAACCTTGTGCCAGAGCTGGGAATCCTTTTCCTCCCTATTTTTTTTCTATCATCTTTTCCTTGTACTTATGAATGTGCACAATGCATGTACCTGGTGCCCTTCAGAAAAGAAGGTGTCAAATCCCCCAGAATGTGAGTTACATTCACGTGGGTCCTCTGCACGAGGACCCCTCAGGCACATCTCCAGACCTATTCTTGTTGCCGTAGAATTCATGGGTTGTGTCGCAGAGTAGGTTTGGATTTATTAAGATCCATGGGTCCCAGTGGATGTGCACCAGGCTTTTCAAGGTATTCTTGACACAATAGAGCTCAGCACAGTTTCGGTGATGCCAGGTATGGAGGTAACCATGACCCAAGGGGAAAGGCTAGAGATCTTTCGTCACCCAGTGTCCTAATGTGAGTTGTTTTAGAGGCACCCGGCCTGCTCTCTGGCTGAGTGGTGCCCTCGGCAGTGCTAGTACGGAGGCTAGAACAAGTTGACTAATTATTTGGAATAAATGACCATTTCTCTCACTGGAATAGCTAGTCAATACCGCTAGGCCAAGTTGTTTTGATGGATTTTTTTTTTTTACTGTAATCCTTATTTATACGATGATGAGACTGAACTAGTTGGTCTCACAGGTACTGTTTAGCTCTAGGATATGGTGATTCTAATTGCTTGGCCTAATTGACCCCAGGATGAGCATCATGTAAACACCATCCCTCTTACGTTAGCATCGGATCGCTACTTCACGGATCAAAGTCTCAGTAATGTTGTCACATCTAATTCTACTTCATTTTCCACCCACTCGTTTTCTTGGTAAATGCAGGCAGAATTTCGAAGGAAACAATTCCAAGTGCTTGAAATCTCACTCTTCCTCTCCCTTTCTTCCCCTTCTCTGCCTCCACTCTTTCCTCTACCCTCCTTTCCCCTCCCATTCTGGCTTCTCCCTCTTCCCTGTTCTCTCCCCTTCTTCCTCCTCCTACTCCTTGTTCCCCCTGCCCACCTCCCTTCTCTCCTTTGAAGAGTCAAGTTCTCATTACGTAGCTCTGGCTCACCTGGAACTCACTGTATAGTCCAGGCTGGTCTTGAATTGACAGTGGATCCTCCTGTCTTTGTTTGAGTGACAGGGTGTACTGCCATGCTGAACCCTCACAGTGGTAAGGTACATTTAGAGAAGTTTGGTAAAAACAGAACGACAGGTGGGCTGACATCAGAGATACTTTTTCTGTGAAGTCCAATTCTTTGCCAGTGAGAGTAGATAACTCCAAGTGGCTACTGACATTTCTCTGTTGCAGAATTGAGGTTTATTTTTAGTGGTTAAGAATCAAAGAAATTAAGCTATAAGCAAGCCTCCAGCTTTTGTTTTGTATCCTGTAAACCTAATGGCTCTCCCTGGATTATGGAATGATAGTGTTCTCCACAAACTGGAACGTGCTCTGTGAAGATCAACTGCTGACCATTTGCTTGTTAAAGTACCATTTGCTTGTTTTCAGGGGGAAATGCTGGCATCAACTACCGAGAGTGGTATAAGCCGTTGGTGTGGTTTTGGATCCTTGTTGGCCTTGCCTACTTCGCAGCTGTCCTTAGTATGATAGGAGACTGGCTGCGCGTTTTATCCAAAAAGACGAAAGAAGAGGTAGGACTTTTTCCTGATCCCCAAAATGTCTGTGACGTCCCATTAGCCCTTGTTGAGAATGCCTGTTTCCGAGTCCAGGAGGGGATTTTATGAATTATCTTTCCGTCTATTTAGAAGCAAAGTTGAGTGGACAGTAGTCATTTTTAGAACCTATTATGAATTATCTTTCCGTCTATTTAGAA
>NC_022009.1:34382327-34426064 GCF_000317375.1 Microtus ochrogaster | reverse complement strand
GAGGGTGGATGGTTGCTGCAGGAAGAACACAGTTGTCTGTGTTAGCAGACACATGGGAGGCTCTGTGGACTTGTAGGGAGCCTGGGGAAGCTGGCCTGTCCTCCATGTAAAAGTCACTGAACAGTGGCCAGCCATAGGGCCATATTTCCCATGTCCCACCATGGTCAAATTCTCAGATTTTATTCCTGATACCTACAGTCTTCACACCTAGATTATTATATGAAACTCTGCACCACTGCTTCTTAACCTTTCTAATGCTGCAACCCTTTAATACAGTTCCTCATGTTGTGGTGACCCCCAACCATAAAATTATTTTATTGCTACTTCATAACTGTAATTTTTCTACTGTTACGAACTGCAATGTAAATATATGATATGCAGGATATCTGATCTGTGACCCCTGGTGAAAAGCCTTGTTTGACTCCCCAAAGTTGCAAAGGCAAGAAAAGGAAGACAAGAAGAAAAGACACATTCAAAATGTCATTCCTCTGCGAGGAGAGAAAAATAAGTAGGTGGGAGAGGGAGTTAAAAAGGACACGAGAGGGACAGACACTTCCTTTAATGGTAGCTGCTCAATTTGTTCGGTCTAAAGGGACCTGGGAGACAGCTGCTGAAGGAGCTTTCTCCCTCCCGCAGTTCATAGGCTTATACTGCTCCCAGCTTGTGTAAATGCTGACAGGGCCATTTCCAGGCGGATTCCCCTGATGACTAACTGACCCACTGAATATTGATTTAAAAAAAAAGAAGGGCGACACCCATGCAGACTTTGCTAGATAGGGAACCTCTAGTCATTCACCTGAACAGGGAAGCAGGATGCATATGGGTACCGCATGCCCTGCCGATTAAGCAACCAAGGAATTTGGCAATGAGTCTCCAGCAAAACTTCACTCCCTAAGAAAGCATTTTATGTGGCTTTTGTGAAAAATGCCCTTTTCCTGCATCTTAACCATGGAAATGTGGTTATCAGGCCCCTTGGAGGGGCTTCCTCAGCCAAGACAAGTCCCTTAGCACAGGGTTGTAGTGTGCCTCCAATAGAGGGGGGCTAACTGTCCATCACAGTTTGCCCAGGACATAGGGGACTTTCTAGGGCACGGGATTTTTTCTTTCTCAATACCCCAGAATCAAACCCTGGGGCCTTGCACATGCTAAGCTGGTGCTCTTCCCTAGAGTTCTATCCTCAATGTTCAGAATTCAGGAAGCTGGGACAGGCTGGTCATCTTACCCAGACAGAAGTATTGCAAAGACGGGAAAGGACAGAGATTTGTTGAGCACTGACTTTATGGCCAGGACTGAGTTAGGTGTGGCCTTTAATGTTATGATAGAAATTCTATGAGACAGATTTGTGTAAAAAAATGGGGCCTTACAATGAATAGAAAGAGAGAGAGCAAGTGGAACTCAAATCCTGATCTCTCCTCTAGATGTTATCCGCCTCTATTCAGTCATAATTTCCAGGCTCTCCCTACTTCATTGGTCCATCACTAGCCAGTCTAACATGGGTGACTAACTGGATGGCAGGCAGTACCAGAGAAGACAGACAACGTGTTTTCTCTTTCCTTAGACTATCATTGCTCCGTATCTCCCAGAGACAGCCTCCCTCCTGGGATGCCTGAGGGCTGTGGGATTCTGAGACGCATGAAGCTGGAGGGATTTCTTAGTTTGTTCTTGCTCCTCTGTCTTGTCCAGGTGGGTGAGATCAAAGCCCATGCAGCCGAGTGGAAAGCTAATGTCACCGCCGAGTTCCGGGAGACCAGAAGGCGACTCAGCGTTGAGATCCATGACAAGCTGCAGCGAGCAGCCACCATCCGCAGTATGGAGCGCAGGAGGCTGGGCTTGGATCAGAGGGCCCACTCTCTGGACATGCTATCCCCAGAGAAGCGTTCTGTCTTTGCAGCCCTGGATACAGGACGTTTCAAGGCTTCATCCCAGGAAAGCATCAACAACCGACCCAACAACCTGCGCCTTAAGGGGTCAGAACAGCTCAACAAGCATGGGCAAGGCGCTTCTGAGGACAACATCATCAACAAGTTTGGGTCCACCTCCAAACTCACCAAGAGGAAAAACAAAGATCTCAAAAAGACCTTACCAGAGGATGTTCAGAAAATCTATAAGACCTTTCGGAATTACTCTCTGGATGAAGAGAAAAAAGAGGAGGAGACAGAAAAGATGTGTAACTCAGACAACTCCAGCACAGCCATGCTGACGGAGTGTATACAGCAGCAAGCTGAGATGGAGAATGGAATAGTACCCACAGACACCAAAGACCAGGGGCTGGAGAACAACTCATTACTTCAAGACAGAGAGTAAATGATAAAGACACTGGAGTTGGACTAAGTGTTGTCTTGTTTTTGTTGTTTTGTTTTCGTTTTTTTTTTTCCTTTTTAAAATATTCACACTGAGACACGTGCCTTAAATAGACTTGTTAGTCCAAAATTACATAACATTGAAGAATATATTTCACTGTGCCATACACAACTGAAAGCTTGCTCTGCCAAAAGGAATCAGATAAGAGCTTCATTTCAGATGGTGGCAGCAGGACACAGAGGGAGCTTTTGCACACGTAGCAGGTGTCGCCTGTCCCCGTGAGGGGAGCTCCAGTGGCAGGCTATAGCCCTCACACGGTGCCACTCTGGCGTGGTACGTAGACAAGGGCAGCTATTCCTTCGACTAGCCTCTGAGAGGACAGGCTTGTCTTGTGGACGGAGTCTCCATTCCTCAACGTTCCTTTAGTGATAGGTTACACACCAAGGGGACAGCTGTTCGCAGGTGGCCCTGTCACTCTAACTAGGGTTCGAGTGAACATTTTTGGCATGTCCTCAGCTTGAGTTTTGACAGGCCACGGCACAGAACTCCTACTCCAGACCAATGTCCTTGGGACCCAAGGGTACCTGGAGTTTGTTGGAAGCTGATCAGAGCACATGTTTAATAAAGGTGCAATTGCTTTTCTCATTAAAAAAAAAAATATCACAGACTCCTCCCACTGTGGCAATCTCCTTAACCAATGGGAGAACCCTACTGAACTTCGTCCTTTTCACTGGATAGGTAGTTCAGGCAGGCTTGCAAGCATTGGTTAAAGCGCCACCTCAGCCACTGCCTGGTGGGAAGGCAGATGTTGCATTTTCTTCAGCGGGTGTGAAGATGAAAATAGCTGATTTTGGATCATCCGTACTCACTTTTCTAAGGGAACACTTTCATTCTAACTTCTTTTGATAGGCGGGAGGAAATACCAAAATTATTGCCTTTTGCATGATGCCAGTGGCTTGCTGCTCTGTCTAGCTGATCCTAATTTTTTTTAAAATAAAAGTAAAAATAGACATCTTGTGTTTGTGAGACACATCAAGAAGGACCCTGGCATCTTTTCATCTCAGGGCTTTTTGTCCTTTTGGGTGTCTTAGAGTAGACATAGCTATGAGACTCAATCTATTTCCATACAAGAGGAAAATGAATCTCTCACCCAATCCTTGTGTATTAAGACTGAAATGGTTTAAGTTGTTTGCAGCTTAAGTGCCATTAATACCATCTAAAAATAATACTGAAAAGGAGTATTGAAAAGAGTCCACTTCATTCTTGCATTTCACCATGTCTTTATCAATTTCATTGTATGCCTTCCTTTCTTTATGCCTTTATTATGGGGGCATAACCCTTCCTTGTTGGTTCATCTCACACCTGCTACTCACTCAAGTGGTATCTCCCCTGTCATTGTCTCTAGGCAAACAATGATCAACATGCACTAGCTACGCTTGCTTATCAGGTTACAATGTTCAGAGAAGGAACATTGTCGGAAAGGTCCACTTGCAGGTTGTGGGAGGATGATTTTCAAAAGATTTTTTATCGGGAAGGGGAAATTCATAGTAGGCTTTTTCTCTCACATGTGTGTGTTTCAGCTTTAACCAGATTTGGTTGGTGTGTTGGTTCAGCTAGCTAGTGTTCTGGAACCCTGCATCTAAACATTGGATTCTGTAATATGAGGAAGTTGCTGGCTAGGGGTCTTCTAGACTCAGTACCATCTTTGGGGGTTTCATGTAATTTTCTGTAACTAAGTTCACAGAGCGTATTTAACAAAAGCTCAGAGCACAAGTGGAGACTTCCAGAAACCATCTGTCATTTCTGAGGGGAAATTTATGCCCATGGCCTCCGTGACCACTGGTACCATGGGAGACCCATCACCCCTGCCTGTCTCTCTGACATGCACTGCTTACAGCTGTCCCCTTCTTGGAACCCAGAAGCCCCTGTTTCCCAGATCCCAACCCTTTAGGATCTTGTTAGAGAGCTGAGAAGTGAAATGAGAGTCACTATGGTGAGGTCTTTTCTGCCAAGGGTTTGTCTGGACTAACTTCTTCATAGGAACAGAACGTTGGCTCACTGATACAGGAGTGGATGCAGGGCCGCTACAACTGGCTCATTGTGCTAAAGAACAGATAGACAAGTGGCATTTCTCTTATTCTGACAAGTTTCCCAATGAAACTGTATGTGGATCTCATTCATTTAGGTTTCCACTGTATGGCACCTTGCTATGTCTTTATGGTTGTATTAAAACTGCAGGCACTGGATCTGTATCCGGTAAAGGAGCTTCCCTGTTGTTTGCACAAAGGAGCTTCCCTGTTGTTTGCACAGTGCCTTTCATGGGATTGGCACTGAATGGTACGTTTTATGGCACTCACTGAAACCTCGCCACAGCATGTGGGAAGCATTTACACATCCTTTGTAGAGATGAGGATACAGAGACTCAGGGAGGCGAAGGAGCTTACCCGCAGTACACAGCAAGAGGGCCTTGGAGTCTGTTTGCAGTTTTGCTGCAGTGTCCACTTCCTGCACCTTTGAGAAAGAGCGCATGCATGTGTGTGGTTGTGTGTGTCCCAAGTGTGAGCACACACACATCTTACAAGTTTCATGAGCACAGCTGACAGGGAGGAGGAGAAGACAGGCATTTTTATCCCTATGAGGGCATGACGTTTTGGCTTAATCCTGGCCTTTAAGGTTGCCCTCGAAGACACATGTATGCTCTTGGCTTGGGGATGCCATAGACAGCACCTTTTCTGTGCCACTGGAAATGCCCCTCAAAAGCACTCCTTTGCACTTTACTTGATTTTCACACAGAAACTCTTTCATACAGCAGGAATTAGACAGCTCAGAGGTCTTAGATACATGAGTGACCAAATGGAACAGGTGTGTGAGTTGGTGTGTGCATAGATGTATTCACAAGAATCAAACCACAGTAATACTGAGAACCAAGCATGACCTTGGACTGAGAGTGTATAACCCCTTCCCTGAGTGTTGGATGCAGGTTTGAAATGATGTCACAGAAGACCCTCTATGAAGATAGTGTATGTGGGCAAGGTGTTCCAAAAACTATGAAGTACTCTCCAAAGGAGAGGCTGAAGAATGAGAGATGTAATTTCTCTTTGTGTATACATGCTAAGCCTGTAGTTATCGGTTGTTTGGATGTTACCCCTGTAAAGATGGAGGCAAATAACATACAGAACATACGTGATAAGACAGCTGCTATGTGTTCTATACATATAGCCCAGGCTCTCCCCTTTCCATCAGTACCCTCTGCCTATCTTAAGCCCAGAATAAATGTATGGATGTTACATTTGGGAAGGGCACATGTTTGTTGTCTTCAGCGGGACATTTTGTGCTTTATTTGGCAGCTGGGTACAGAACTGTCCTCTCTTCTGGAGGCTTACTGGAAACTGCCCAAAGGACAGTTTCGAGAGGCTATGTTCCATATCCAGTCCAAACTCAGTAGTGATTCACTCTGGCAGTCTGTCGGTTTGGGTATAAGGCCGTGCAGTGTGTATGTGTGTGGTGTGTGTGGTGTGAAAGGGATCACTGGCCTATAATTCAGGTATCTAGGATGACTGTGCTCCGCCACATTTCCGCCTATGCTCATGGGCACACTGCTTCCCCGTACCTCAACTGCACACCAGCGGAACTGAGCACAGGTTATGACCAACCTTTTTTCCAGTTGTGTAGTGTGCTGAGAGAATATTTCCCAACCCATGAGTTAAGTTTAATGAGAAAATTATTAAGTTGGATCTCTGAATATTAATGGCCCCACTCGTATCCTTGGTGTTTGTTTTTTTGCATGGTCGATGGAGACCAGATGTATTTGAGGGATTGGTGTCCAAATTAGGGTCACATCCCATATAGGCTCTCCCCACTGACCTAGTAGGCACATCTTCACCCGAAAGCTCACAGGATGCAGGAATTTTGGGGGTGGGGTGGGTTAGGGGCAGGGCAATGGTGTTAAAACTAGTCAAAGAATTGTAAGCCTTTGCTATTTGCATTCAGTTCTATTAAAGGCTCCCTTTGATTGAGATGTCAATTCATGTCCTTCTTTCCTCCTTCCAGTACACAAAGGCACACGTGCAAGTAGGAAATGACTTTTTGGCTTCCATGGGAATAACTTCACGTGGAAAGTTCTAGTTGTACAAAATAGTAAACAACTCCTGCCCCTCTTCCGAGGTGTCATTTCCTGGGCAAGCCAAGCTGCATATTGATTTGTACGCTTGGTTTGAGGGAACTCGTGAAAAAGTGTGCCAGGGTTCTGACGGAGGGAGTTGTGGCTCCCTGGACTGGGGACGAACGTTAACTATCCAGTGTGCAGAATGGTTTCAGCATTAGAGCGAAGACACAAAAGGGCGTGAAGTAAAACAAACTTGCAGAGCCTCTCTGTAAAAGAAAATGAGTCCCGCCGCCCTCTGCAGTGTGGTCCTCGGCGTTTTGCCAATGCTCCATCTCTGGCAGTCTTTCTCACTGTTAGGATACAGCTGTGTGCTTAGACAGAGGCTGAGGGGATATGGGAAGCCTCTCCTCGTTAATGACGACCCCAAGAAGACTCGCAATGTCACTTTCATTTAGCATTGCGGGTGCTGTTGAGTCTGCATATGCTGCCGCAGTGGCAAAGCTCTGATAGAATCCTACACTGTGCCCCTGTGCAGGAGCCACGCCACGTCTCCTCACCCTTTCCAGGCTCCGCGTGCTTCTTGGTTCTCTCATGTTTGTAGAGCACACAACACCAGCTTAGTGGTATAGAGGAGGAGAGGTGTTTCTGACCTCCTGGGTGGGATTTTCATTTTCACAGGTGCCTGAGTTGGGGACCCCCTTATGTTCTTTTTCCTTAAGTGAAAACAGTTTCCTATGTGTTCAAAAGAAGCCCCTTTGAGAAGACTTCCAGTCCATTAACTCAGTAGGCTTGCGCTACAGAGGCTGCTGCACAGTCTTGGCCCTGTGGCTAGTGCTCTGGCTGGAAGAGGGAAGCTGCAGGCATGCCTAGAAGTGATCTGCAAGTCACCATGTATGCGAACCTTTGTTCCTTTTCTGTCCCCGAGCTGCAGGAACCCAGTGATGGCAGATGATAAACCCAAGTGTGGAGATGTTTTGCTTATTTTTCTCTTTGTAGGATTTCATGGTGCTTATTTTTAATAATGTGTGGGGGGGCACTTCAAACTGTTCTTAGGAGGAGAGGTGGAAACCTGCTTGTAACATTTCGATAAGCTGTGCTGCTATTGTCCTTATTTGATGATGTAATATTTTTTTTTCCAATGATGGAGAACATTGCAACAAAGACCTTCTGGAAGATCCAGTCTAACGTCTGTCCTGTTTTCCTTTCTTTTATGGGATGTGTGTGGTTCATAAGGTGGGATTGGGCACGCTGCTCAGGACCACAGGATAGGCTCCTTCCGTCTGATGAAGTCGCCACTCACTCATCCGTGTATTGCACGGTCTTCATGAGTACAGCTGACCAGGGACAGTCCTGGTTCATGTTTTTATTGTCTGCTTGGGCCTGTCACAGCATGAAACACATGCTAGCAGTTCACAAAGATTGTTTGAAAACAGCACAAATAGTTCAGTGGATCTCCTTGATCTTTGAGATAAAATCAAAGAATAAGGTCTACCAGGCTCTGCTCTAAGTCATGACTTAAACTTAATCTCTTCTGTCTCCATTTTGAATGACTTTCGAGCTCTTTTAGTCTATGTATTTATACCTGGGGTCCTTCCAGGAGTCAAATTTTCTTGTGTCCCATTCCAACTTGAGTTCTTTGGAGCAAAGTAGCAGAGCTATCCCTAAGAAGTCCTTTCTTGACTCTTTCTTCAACCCTTGAGCAAGTTTCCTGCCTTCAGCCCAGCTTGACCTTTCTTCAACCATGTCGCTTGCTGGACTGGATTTGCACTGACTCTCCCCTTGCATGTTTTAGAGGAGAAGCTCTTTGGGCAGGGACTGTGTTGACCATTCCTGTCCTCTGCACTGAACAAGATACTGAATGCAGGACAGACACAAGCAAGTGGGACAGTTTGAATATGATTGCTGCAAGCCTGATGGCTCAAGTCCTTTCACCTCTAACTCCTTGGTATCATCTTAGGAAACCTCAATCAAATCAAGTTTACTTATAAAGAAATGAGTTTTTTTTCACAGCCTCAAAAAACAAAAACATAATTCCAAAATTTTAATCGCAAGTAGCAGTTGAAAACATTAGACTGGTAGGGTGACTTTCCCAAAGGGCAGCTCTCATTTAGACCACGGGATACTGGCAGTGCCCATTTCAAAGCCAGTATCACTATAAAAAGAACTGGGAGTTATATGTAGTCAGGGAATAAGAGATTATGCTCCCCGGGGATATCTGCTACCCCTGGTCATTCCTGTGCTTGAAGTCCTTGTTCTTCTCAACCTTCCCATCCCTGTTAACCTGGCTGCATTGTTAGAATCCACATTAAGATTCTACTCCAAGGTAGCCACTCTCAAAATACGCTGGAGGGACCCTTGCTGACTTTGAGAAGCTTTCAGGGGCTCCATGAGGTCTGAACCATTTCCAGCATACTACAAAGACCATATTTGCCTTTGTTGTTGTTCTCATTTTTCTCCCCCACAACTGAGTCTTAACACACAGGCAAGGGAATCTGATACCTTCTGATGAGAATCATTTTTTTTCCAAAATGACAGCAAATGTGCCTGCATTTCTTAGAGTATAAAAGGTACCACGTGTAGTAATTCTATTAAAAAGGGTTTCCTGCTTGCCCTCATAGTAAGGATCACAGCTGTGGCCACAGAACTGTTCTTCCAGACTTTCCCAGTTGCTCCTGAGAGAAACGCAAGGTTGTTTCTTGGCCCCTGTGTAACTAGTTGAGGCATTTTCTAGTTAATAATGTGTTGGTGGGCACTTCATATTGTTCTTAGGAGAAGTGGGAATTTTCTTGTAACCAATAAACTGTTTATTGAAGCTCTTTAGATGCTTCTTTAGGGACTCCTAAAGGACATTAGATAGTCTTCTGGTGATGCCATGGTCACATCAGCCTCCTGTTCTTTTTTTCCCCATATAGTGACCTTCCCTGGTTTTCAAGGAGGTTGTCTGGGACACAGGGGTGAGTTAAAAACATGTATGCCATAAATCACAACATTGAGCAAAAGGAACCTGCAGAGTCCCAGCAGAAGAGAGCTCTGACTTGGCTGAATTGGAGGTAGGATGCCTCCAGTCTGGTGCAAAGGGCAATAGGACAGGCAAATAGAAACTCTGGAGAATTTCTGGAATCAGAATACTGACCACTGTGACAGGACTGCCCTGGTTACATTTATGAACTTGCATCAACCAAGGGAGTCAAAACCGTGCAAAATGTTTGCAACAGAAACACTAATTTAAAAATGCTAGCGCACATCTGAGTGTGTGCTGTTCAGAATCTTTTGAAGTTGGAAAGGCCGACAAGTCCCCACACTTTCAGTGCCTTTGTTTGAAATGCTCCAAATGTCTGTCATTTCAATTGTTTCTCTTCTTACATACCAAAAGGCACCCAAAGTTCGCTCACTTAGAAACAAAAAGCACATTTTCTCACACAATCAATGGAATAGTCATGCTTATGACTGAATGAGTTTGGAAGACCATCTCCCATTATTTGGGGTCATTTTGGATATGTAAGAATCTTCCTTCACTTGTGCTGAAATTACAGACGTTTCCAGTATAGCTGCCAGCGTCTTTATCAATTGCCCACATCAATAGAGTATTTGAATTATTCGCCAGAGCTTTAGGCAGGACTTTTGAAATCCGTGAACTCACATCATGATGGAGAACTTTGGAGACTGCTGACCTCCAACGTCAACCATAACTGGAGCAGAAACATGACAGCACATGGTGCCAGCATAACTTACAACTGTACATTTATTTTCCTTCTCATTTTTGAGATTATAATTATATCTTCCCTCCTTCTAAACTCTCTCATATACCCCTCCTCACTCTCTCCCAAGTCGTGGTTCTTTTTGGCATTGATTGTTATTACATTTCAACTTTTTATATAGAGCATTCGCTTATGCCTTAATATCTTGCTCTTCCTTCTTAAAAAAAATTAAGGACACAGAAGGAAGAAAATAATGAGCCACTCCTATTTCCAAAAGTGGATATGAATCCAGAGCAGTTTCTCTGCTTATTGACCAAAGGGGCAGGAAGAGAACTGACTAGCGAAAAGCAGTGGTGACTGGCTAAAGATGCAGGAGCTATCTGATCTTTGGACATTTATGGAGCCCTATTCTGTATTAGGCCTTGAGGTGGGGGGGACAGGGCCATTTTAGCCACATAATGACACTTCAAGTTCTCACCTGGTAGAGTTGAGCCACCCTGTGCCGTGTGTTCTCTGGAGGGAAGAGGAAGGAAGGAAGACGGGATGTGATTCTGCTCAAAGGTAAACAGAATGAGCAAGCCAATGACTGGAATGAAGAGAGTCCCCTGCTTAGAGTGCACCAAAGCAGGCTCCCCAGAAGAGGTAGGGGCAGGACCTATTAGGGAGCAGGGAGTTGAATAGCTCCAACACCGTGTAATTAAAAAAAATTACATAGTGTATCTGTGCTGAAAATACTGTGAATGTATTCTCTATTGCTACAAGACATTTCCTGTGGCGGTCGTGGCGGCGGTGGCGGTGGTGGAGGTGGAGGTGGCGGGCTTTCAAATGACTGAAAATGTATCACAGATGCTAAGCCAAAGTGAAACGCAAACAGAAGATCAGCACTACTGGCAATGGATTCCAACAGGAATTCTAACTCCTTCTGAAAGCAAATGTGATTGACTAACACACAAAAACATTAGTGTTTCTCCTCTCTGCCCTCCCACCCCCATGCCCTTCTTCTGCCTCCAGCTACGCAGATACCATGGTCTGCTTTCATTTCCTCAAGAAAGGAACATGGTGGCTGGAGTCATCCTGACTCTTTATGCCAGACATACAGAGGAGTTTTGGAACACAGCTCTGGGAGAAGCAGACTTCTCCTTAGGTTGGAGGACAGGGCACAGAATTTGGACCTACTCTTTGCTCAGTACCACAAAGCAAGAGGATGCATCATTGCCGATGGCAACAAGGGTCAGGGCCATGCTGCTGAGCGGAGAGCTGGGATCCCAGCCCGAAATGGCTGCCTGTGCATACACCGTCTCCCATCGTGGTACAAAGCTCATTCTGAGAGACACAGGTGTGATTTACAGAAGGGGCTTTTCCACTTCTTGCACACATACACAGACTTTTCCACTTTCTCTTTTCTGCTCTAAATTATATCTATCTGCATCATAGTGTTTCTGAGGCAGAAGCAGGAGAGGGTTGGCATGCTGGACACTATGAATATGAGCATCAACCATTTCAGTAGCTAAAAACCTTTCTTCAAAGAAGAGGCAGAATAGGCAGTTTTGTGTAACTGGGCACCAAGAACATCCACAATAAACTCTGTCTTACACCTTTCTGCCTTAGTGGGTAGTTGTGAGGATACAGAGGAAAGTGTACTTCCCAGAGACTGATCAGAGTTTGTCTCCTCCTGGGAGATGGGGGAGAAATTGAGGATTGCCCTGATGGGAAAGGGGACCCAGTCAGATGCATGACCAAACCAGGCTGAAATGCCTGACTTCAGGCCCAGTAGGACTGGCTATTCTCTGAGAGCCAGATACCTACCAGTTTCTACTCCCGTGCAAGCTGCCTCCTCTTGTTCACCTCTGCAGAAACTGGAGAGCCAGTAGGGCCAACTTCCTGTCTATATGTGGGAAGGAGTTAGCTCTTTGGAAGTCACAAAATTTTGATTGCACAATTTGAATGAGCCTGGTAGTATTACACAGCATAAAACCTTTTTTTCCTTAAATTTACTTTTTTCTTTCGTTCCCCCCCTCCACAGTCTACTTCCTGTGTCTACCTACTGATCCTAACTCAAGCAAGAGAAATAGACACAAATGGGAGGAAAGCAGAAATAGTCTAAAATAATTCTGCCTCTTTATTCTCTTGGATGCCTGGATCTTTGAGGGAATCCTAACAGCATAAAAGTAAAATGAGAACATGATATGGGATACAGGCAAAACATCTAAAAAAAAATAAGACAATGGAATCCAGGCATACTTGGGGACAAAAAAATTCTCTTAGCTTGGGCAGATAAAAATAAGGAAAAAGGTAGGGGCAATCCAGAGGAGAGAGGCCCACAGGGCATTAGATCAGAGGACACCCAGGTAGGGGCATGAACTCTGAAAAGGGTAAAAGCAAGACTCCCTGGATAGCAAGCTAAAGGGATAAGAATATGGCTTACTTTGCTCCAAGCCAGGCACAGAACAGGCATTATCAGAAAATGCCCCTAAGCCTAGGGAGGGCCAGGTTCTCAGCAATTAAGACATTTAGGAAAGATGACTTCAGAAACAATCTAAAGCAGAGGTTCTTAACCTGTGGGTCTCAACACCCCGTGGGCAACCTACCCTTTCACAGGGTTCGCCTAAGACCACCAGAAAACACATGGTCTTAGGAACTGAGACACCAGCTGCGTCTGCCCAGACGCAGTTACACCCATATACGAGTACCCGGTGTGATGACATCATCAGGCCAATCCATCCCATAAACCCTGAACAAATACAGGAGGGTGTGATAGATGCCCTAATGTCCTTAAACAAACATGTCACCTACCACGTTGAAGGTAGCAGTGTTGAAGGTAAAACGAAGCTGCAGGAATGGTAACTACTTGGCAAATGTAAAATCAACTACTACTACAAAAAGACCCAAACCAAACAAAACCAAAACAGACAAGCACCCCCCCCCCACCCCGAAATCTGTATCGTGGGAATTTAATTTGTATGCTGATTGGTCTTCAGCTGTGGTTGATGTGAATACTGCCCCCTTGTGATAGTAACAGATATGTTTAAAAAAACACACAAAAACCAGTAAATGATAAGAAACATTAGTGGACTATTAATTGACCAAACTCTGCTATGTATCAACTTTTTTATTATTAAAGCTATTGTTATATATTATTTTCATTAGAAAACCATCCCATGACAATGGCTTATGTAGAGAGATGTTAAGAAAATACAGTGAGGGTTTTCTTTTTTTTACAGTGTGATTTTACCCCAATCATTACAGTAGAAATCGAGAAACTGTAATGTGTTATTTGTTGTGGCATTCTTTCAATCGAGTCCATGAAGCCGAACAAACTAAAATGCCATTTTGATAGCGAGCCTCTGAGTTTTGCTGGCAAGGACAACTGTTTTAGAAGCAAAGCTGAAGGACTTAAGAAAGCCAGACTTGACGCTGGTATCAAGAACCACGGACAAAACGTAGCAGCCATTGCCTCTTCATATTTAGATTCTAAAGTGAGAAGCTGGCTCTGCGGGGAATCACAGCCAGTTTAAAGGACCCAAAGGGAATTTAGTTGAAGAGATTAAGGTGTGCCTTCAAGGAGAAAAGTGGGCTTAGGCCTGTGACCTTTGTTTTCTTTGTTTGTTCTGCCAGGGCTTCCAGCCACTGTCATTATGCTGTGCTCGCCTAAGGACGTGGCCTCAGCAGCATCAGCCCTTCCCAGGGTCTGAGACAAAACAGCCTATCCTGCAATATTTGAAAACCCATGGGAAGCCTGCTTGACTCTTACTGGAGCATCTTGAAGATTTGAGGCCAGATACCAAAAGTGCTTGACTTCCAAGGCAGCGTAAGGACAGATGCCACAAGCAGCACTAAGTTACATGCTAAACCCAAGAAATATGTCATGCTTGGTATATATGCCACACAAACAGAATCCATCTGTCGGAAGCGAGACACACAGGTGTGTTTGCAGCCACCAAATAGGGAGACCAGTTCAGAGAAATGTCTGGTGACTTTGTCCACATCACAAAGTAGGTCCTTTGCCTATGTACCCACCATGGTGGGGGTTTCACGTATTGTGTTCTGAAGAGAACTGGACGGTAACTGCCAAGTGGAGTACGTGGAGCTGCACTAAGGGTTCAGTTCATGGTGTTGCGGGTCCCCCCCTCAGTTTCTGCATCTTTAAACCTACACTCCTGGATATTTTCTAACAAGAGAGATTCCCCCCAAGACACCAGAAAACAACTAGAAATAAAAAGGAAGTGGCCTCCTAAAAGAATTTTTAAAAGATTCAGATAGAATTTTCAGGGTTAGACTCTCCAAGAGATAGTGTGTATGAATGAAATCCCCAAGTACGTGCGAGGTACAAGCACGCACAGAGTTAATGATCAATATTAAATGCTTATTAATGTCGGGCATTTATATCCTTTTACTCTGGTTATTTTTATTTTCTGTGATAATGTATACCAAGGGGAAAATATGAACACACAGCTAATTGCTTGACCATTACAGACATTTGAAAACCTGTGTAGAAGTTCACTTGACTTTTGTCTGTGAGTCTTTGAAGACTGGAAGCCAGACAAGGAGATAGAAAACAAAGATTTTTTTTAAAAAAACTTTTGTATTAATCTTTCTACAGCAAAGGAAGCTGAAGAGTCTTCTAGCAGCTACTGACTTATCAAACCCATTGAGAGGTTCAAGTTCAACCATCCCTCTGGTGAATACAACCAAACCTCAGTGACCCCTTGCTGAGGGTACGTACTTGATACAGGAAAGGTTAGTGTCTTGCCCAGCATTCCACCCATCACCGGTGATATCAGGACTGGGTAGAAAAATCTAGCCTGTGCTTAGCTCCATTTCTCTCATTCTTCTCATTGGCATTTTTTTCTGCCCAACATCCAAATCACAGCATAGCTAAGGGAACGAGGCCTCTGCTAGCTCCACAGATGCCACCCCTTTGTCCTTAGTGGTAACAGAGGAACCAGAGTGTCCCAGCTTCCCTGCCTTTTATGTCACTTGTATTACTTTTTTTTTTTAATGGATTGAGCAATCTGTCAAGCCATAAATTCAGAAACTACTTTCTTCATCTGGAAGACAGCACCTGCCTGTGGGGAGCTCCAGGTTTGTGATCTTCCAGGATCACAGGCTAAATCTCATTGAATTTTCAGTGAAGCCAGTTGCCGATGCAATGACCAGCGGTGAAGAAAATCTGGGGGTGTTGCCAGTGCAATGATCCCTGATGCAACACACCATGCCCTGCTGCTGCCCTTCAGCTGTCTGTACTGTCACCATGGCAGCCAGGTCACCAAATCCCTGGCTAGTTGCTCGCATGTTGGCTAGTGTGTTGACAGAGGAAATCGTTTCCTGGGTCCTGTCTTTTCAGCAGCAGCTAAGCGCAAAGGTCAGCCCCAGGAGCCTTTTATAAGGAGGGTTCAACCGCACCCCAGGAAAGAGGGCAGCTTCTTATTTTGGGATTCTTTCTGTACTGTGACAGAGATAGGGGAGACTCCTCCCTATCACTGACTCTTCTGGTTCTCCTTTCTTGCATATTCTGCTCCAGCTCTGTGTCCATGACTTTCTTGCATAGTAAGGGCCTGGTCTCAACTCCAGGTTTTCACTGTGTAGGGTCTATTTAAAAGATGCCTTGTCATGTCATGGTCAGTTCTCACTGGAAGAGCTCCTTCCAGTGGGTCTTAACAGAATAAGGGTGCTGTAATAGAGATTTGGAGAACGGGGATTGCATTTTTATTTAGTAAATCACATTGTGATTTGTGTGTGCTTTAGAATTCTCTGGGTGTGAAAATTTTCAGTTTTTTTTTAAAGGTCCATCTCATGAGCCTTGAGGAACTTGGAAAGGGTAGGTAATGGTCATAGATCATACACGCACAAGATAAGGGCTGGGGACCTCACAGAGTGGACCCTCCCATTCTGTATCCTCTTCTTCCATAGAAATGACACTGCTGCCCCACCCCTACCAGACCAGGCAAAGTACCAAGAGGACGACCTATTTCATAGGTTTCCCCCATTGCAAATGAAACCTTTCCCTGCCAGCTATTGGGTAATTACAAGCAAAACATCCGAGTTGATGCTTTGTTGTTCTGCCTCCTCAGCAGGGTCATTTGCCCCCTTTTACTGCCGCCAAGTGCCAGGTCCTTTTCCTCTCGCTGCCTGCTAGGGTACCTCTTTGAGAACCCTGCGTCAGTTGTGGCAGGCTCCTGCTTCTGCTACGACCTTCATCTTTTGGTCTATCTTACATGAATCCTCCATCATTGCTCCTCTTTAACTTCATAGCTCTCAAGAGTTAGCCATTGTTATCAGGCAAGTCTGACAGCAACAGAATTGTACAGTGAAAACCGTAGTGGACTACAGAAGTAGTCTCCTCTAGCACTGGTGCCCTGATCCTCTGTGGGCACAGTCCGGAGAGTCACTCAGCATGACTCTTCCACTCAGCGCTCATCAACGTCTTTGTCACTCACTCTTCTGGGTGGCGGGCCTGGGCAGCTTTCAGTGTTCACACTGGTGGGTCAGCCCTGGAAGCTGGCAGAGGGTTCTGTGGCTGGAACAAGCCAAGGTCAGGGTAGTGCTTATGGCATGGGTCAACAGCACTACCACAAAGGCTGCTTCTGCCCTGCACACCTCCTTGGGTATCCTACCAGGTGCTACAGAGCCCAGTACACACAGACCTTGAAATAGCCATTTCATCATTTGGTTTTTCTAACTGTTCATGCTCACTTTTGGTTTTCACAGAGTGGACAGTGGAAGAATCCAAGAGAGGGATCTCCAAGTCTGGCCAGGCAAGTCTGGAGGAGGGCAAATGGCAGTTAGGATCCTTTTCAGTTTTGACCGAGGAAGGATTAGAAAGGGGTGCAGTGATATGGCCTGACTCCACTCACAGACTCCCTGCAGGTTCTCCAAGCTTAACACAAAGACTGACACCTGCCAATAAAGAGGCAGAGGACACTGGGGGTCACTTAATCAAACCTCCTCTGAGCATCCCAAACTGCCTCTGTAGTATAGTATGTAGTATACCAACTGTTGTTTGTACGCTTCTTCCAGGAGTTCCCAGAATAACATTTTCATAAAAAGTCTGTACTTTGGATACCTCCCAGCTAACCCAAGGTCAACCCTGAGGGTTTAGTTTTTTTTTTCCTTCTTGAATGTGTGGCATCGATGTTGCTAGGGTTCCACCAGTGTGAGCTGCTCAGGGGTTAGTGCACCATTAAAGTGGCAACGGAAAATGAATCGGAATGAATAGAAGAGATGAAAGAAAGGGTGTGTACAGGGAGAGAAAGGGCACAGAATGTGCATCTGTCAAGAGGCAGGAGGGGAGCAGTGTCACACAAAGTGGTTTCAAACTTAGTGAGCAGCCTTGTAAAGGATAGCCGGGTTTCAAGCGCCATGAGGGAGAAGGTGACTGATGTCCGTTTACCCAAGAAACATTTATTGAGTGTCTACTGTGTGCCAAGCAGTGTTGCAAAGTGTAGACTCAGAGTGAAGATCAGACACGTTTTTTTCTACCCAGAGGGGCCATGAAAACCGTGGTGTTGATCAAAGTCACAGAATGTGGCCATTGTATGAAGAAGAATGCCTAGGTTTGGGTGAGGGTGTTGCATGCAGAGGAAGAAGTGAGGGGCCATGGATGCACTTGTTTTGGGGGTTGGCAATGGGTGACAGTCCCGGGCACAGCAGTGCTATGAACTAAAGTACAGAGATGCCATGAGTTTGGGTGGCCTCAAGGGACAGTGAGCCAGCTACATGGTGTTACTAGAAAGGAAAGACCAGGATGAACATATGGAAGACGATCAGGCCCTGTGGTCTCCTCAAGTGCAGTGTCAACGAATTCTTCTTGATCATGGGGAAGTACCGAAGGTAGATGAGGCCACATCAAGACTCTGTCTAGGAACACAAACCCAGAACCACCTTGAGGGACAGTACTAAGAGGTGTGCACCTCTAGCCCTGTCAGGAGGAAAGCCATCCGACAAGGTCGAAGGGACCTTATCCATCTGAGACCTCAATTTTCTTATTTAAAACTCTGTCTCAGCGCCTCTTCTTAGAGAGTCGATTCCACAAGAAATCTGAGCTGTTTAGTGGTGGATTTGAGATGAAAACTGTGGTTTGCATTTCAGGTCTAGCTGTATATGTGATTCTTAGTTATACTGGCCCCACTTTCTCCCTTCCCTGTCTCCCATCTCTCCTTCCTTCCCCGTTCCCTCCCTTCTACTCCTCTCACTTCCCCGTTTTTTCTTTCCTGTTGTCCTTCTCTTCCTTCAGCCCTGTTTGTCCCCCTCCCTCATACCCCCTTCTTCTCCTCCTTATAAATCGAAGGTCCATTCTTCAATGTAAAAACAACACAACCCTGTCTCATCAGTCTCAACACGTAGGTCTCTGACCTATGCATCTTCTAGTTTGGGCACAGGAAAGCTTTCCTGCCTCCTTTCATCCTTTAGGAAGAGACCAACCAAATCGATCTCTTTGTCAGATCACTGAGAGCAGAAGAGAAAGGAAAAAAGAATGCAAATATGTCTAAGAATGGGGAGTTAGGGCGGCGCTTCCACTTGGGTTAGAGAGAGACCAGAGCAGTACTGATAATTGGGAGGGAGCTAGAGGCTGAATCTCAAGTCTTCACAACAAAACCTCCACTAGCTTTCATTAGCAGAGGGCAACATCAGCTTAGCCAGCAGTTAGCAATAAACATCCTCAGCTGGAATAGCAATTTCCCTTCTCAGAGTCAACTTCTCACTTCTACCTCTCTCTGGCTTCCAAGTTAGAGGTTTATGTTCTGTTTTTGTCAGGTCTACGCAAGGAGTGAGAAAATTTCCCTGCCTCAGAAGGTATCCAAAGGCACGTCCTATGAGAGCTGGGATGAGCCATAGAGACGACAAACTTCACATCCATCAGACACACTTTTGAAGCGTTCTGTTTGTCCATCCTCAGCGTCAATGCTGAGACCACTGAAGTTTTCAGACATTCTCCAGTTTTAGAGAGGATGTGTCTTTCAGCTATCTGCTTGAGACAGAACCTGCTGCTCATTTTAGTTCTCTCTTTCTCTGTCCTTCCTCTCTGCTTTCCTCCCCCACCCAACCTTTCCATTTTTTCTTTGTTCTATGTCCATAAGGGGCCTCTTTTGTGCTGGCCTAGAGGACAGCCGCCCTAGGACGAGTAGTGACTGTCAGAGTCAGTGCTGGCTGGGTCAGAGTCATGTGAGAGCAATGACGGTTTGAGTCCTGAAGGCCCTAAAGCCCTCTCCAATCTGGGGAGAGGGGGTTGTTATGGTAACCCACCTCTGCCAAAGTTCCATTCAGTTAAACTGTCCCTTAGGCTGCTCCTCACAATCAATCACACATCCTCTGAGACACAGCATCAGATTGTCTTTGCCTGTGTCTGCTGACACCTCATATCTCAAAGCCAATTTTAGATTTCTCCAACTCTCTGTCATTTTTTTTTCTCTGCATGTGGTTTTTATGGGGTTTTCTCCATTTTTCTCTATCTTTCACTGTGACTTTCCTAAGAAATTAGGGTCAAAGGTATCCCAGAGAGACAGGTAGCTTGTTCTTTAACACACATGAGTAGAAAGGAGTTAAAGAGGTTAGAGCAAGTCTAGATTTTCTAGGCATCTCATTGATGGTGAGCAAGGCCTGGAGGGACCCAGGATCGTAGTGGTCACCCAGTGAATCACCAAAAGTCTTGAGAGATTAGAGAGGCACACATGTAAAAACAATGAAGTAGAACGTTAGTTACTATGGCACGGTTTAAAAGGTTTTGTCCCGTTCTTTCACCACAGAGTCCTTTTTTTGAATAAATAATAGGAGATAAATTTGGCAATAAATTTTCATTGTGATTTTATTATTGGCCAGATTAAACTTTATTTTTCTTAATGTAACATTTAAAGAAAATACCTGCCTCTTTAGTTTTTGACTCTCTTAAAGGTAACATTTTTTTGGAGATGTATACACATACGCACACACAGACACACACAGACACACACACACACATTGTATACCCATATCCTTCCTCTGAACCACCCACTGTAGTTCTTGCAAGTCTTTATAATATACTTTAAAAAGCTAAATAGAAGAATAGATTATTTTGGTTGATAGAGAATCAGATTAAGTTTATAGAAAGATCCAAGGAAATAATTGTATGGGGGTTTTATTCGTCTTCTAATTCGCCTCCCTTGAGAACCCATCAAGCCTCAGGAAAATGTATCCAAGCTCCCAGAAATTAGCTATCCACAGCGTTAGGTGTTTATGGCACCAGGATTTCATCATGCAAAATTCTGGCGAAGGGAGGGGTGGAGGCAGAACAAAACCAGTCAAAAGTCACCTAGATATTCCCCATTCATCTCCTTTTTTAAAGTTCAGTAAGATTAGAAAAAAAAGTGAAAGGAAACGTAAAGTTACTTGAAAGAGGCAATACTGAACTAAGCTGAACGCTGTGGTGCCTAGTAAAGAAAAAAAAACTGGGTATAGAAGAAATATTACTCCAGGCTTTTTTTTGTTTATTGTATCTTGTGGCAATTTTATCTTCATCTCCATTGTATTCCTAAGATTATCAGATGTCTTAATGTCCCCTCTCCTTACTTCTTACCAGGATCTCAAATTTATTTCTCTGTTGTCTCAGGAGAACTGAGTTTGAAGAAAGCTGGTTTGATTTTGAATCTTCTTTTTTTTTTTTTTTTGATTTTGGTACTTACTAGCTTTGTGACTTGGATAAAATGAGCATTGACTGGGTATGTCTTCCCTCTTCTGTAAAATGAGAATAACCCGCACCACACAAGATGTGACGTAAAACCAGGCTACTAAAAATGCCAAGTAGCACTTATTAAAAACCACTTCCCTCCCTCAAAAGAGCTGGAAACTATTTTTTTAAATGTACATAACTGAATTCTTCAAAAGTGTACCTTCAATACTACACATTCCTGAGTTTATACAGACTTTTTCCTCTTTCATTTTCAGTCTTTTATTATTTTTTACATATATCTTATTTTTTCCTCTGATAAATTTTTTTATTACTTATAAATGATAGGAATCAAAATTTCCACTTCCTCCCCTCCTCTCACTTCCCTCCTGCTCCCCACTTACCCTTCCCCCTCTCCCTCCAGTCCTAAGAGAGGGCAGGGTACCCTGCCCTGTGGGAAGTCCAAGGCCCTCCCCGCTCCATCCAGGCTCAGGAAGTTTTGCATCCAAAGAGAATAGGATCCTCAAAAGCCAGTAAGTGCAGTAGAATCAAATCCCAGTGCCATTATTGTTGGCTCCTCAGTCTGCCTAACTTGTGAGTCGCATTCATAGGGTTCAGTTTGATCCCATGCTCATTCAGTCCCAGACCAGCTGGATTTGGTGAGCTCCCATTAGTTCAGACACACTGTCTCAGTGGGTGGACCAACCCCTCGTGGTCCTGACTTCCTTGGTCATATTGTCCCTCCTTCTGCTTTTCAGCTGGACTTGGGAGCTCTATTTTCAGTCTTTTAATCTTGAAACCTTTCCTATAAGAAAGTTCTCAAACTTAGCAAGTTCCTCATTGAGACTTGGAGTTGTGGGAAAGGAAGAATCAGTCTGAGAAGGAGGTACCAGAATTCTTCAGGAGATGGTTCAAAATAGGTATGACTTCTTTGGGATCACAATTTTATACATGAAATACGAAAGTGAGGAAGAGCCTTCTCCTTGAGCATGTAGACTTCAAAGATTTGAATCTTGGGCCTGTCCAAGGAAGAAAGAAAACCAGCAAAGGAGATCTAGGTAAAGTTAATGCAACAGAGATAGGACAGGAAAACACAGAATGGAGTCAGAAGCTGGAAGCCTGGACTAGAAAAGATGAGAAATTTAAGAAAGGACTAGCAGAGTGCATTCTCCAAAGGCAAACATTCAAAGGTATTTGTTAAGCTTGCTTTTGATGTGTAAGAAGCAGCCTGTGCACTCTGCTGGGATATTATCAGTGAAGAAGTGAGACCTTTGGATGGGGCAAGTGGAAGAAGGCCATGAAGAGAGAAGGAGAGCTGATCTGGGTCAGTGAGATGGAGGAATTGCTAGAGAAAGCAGAAGATCAAGGGGACCCCACCCTTACCCTTCCCCATAAGTTTGGTAGGCACCTCGGCACATTTTCAAGCCACACAAAGATAGCTTGATGTGTGGAGTTGAGGCTGCAGGGACAGAGCAAAAGCAGTAGGGATTTGTCAGGGTCTTTGGAGGAGATGGAGAGGAAGGAAGAGCAAAGTATTGCTTGCCTGTTGCTTTCAACACCAGAACAGGCAGTGTACTTCGAAAGAGATGGGATAAGGATGGATGCAAATTTAGATTAATCCATAGGCATAGAGGATCTAGTCTGGTCCCTTTGAGAGCTTCACTTTCCTCTAAGGGTGAGGCCAGTTTCCTGAGGACAGGACTCAGGGATGGGATGATGATTTGGTAGCCACGAGGAGGGTTTGGGACAGCTGTGGTGTGGGATGTGGGAGAAGGTTGCTATGGAATCCTGTGACTCTAGGAGGCAAGAACCTCCTGGCATAGTGGCTTCTCAAGCAGTGCTCATCAGCACAAGGGCAGATGCATAGGAGGGGGAGAATGTTTGGATTGATCCAAGGTTGGTAATAGGCCAGATGGGGCTGGAAGAGAGGGGCTTGCTGCATGGATGGTATAAGGAAGAATAGAAACGGGATTCACTCACCACGGATCCATCCATCCCAGGAAGGGAAGACGCAGAGACAGGAAACTGGTGGGCAGCGAAGGCTGGGGAGATTAGGATCAACAAAGCTGATGCAACAGAAGGTGGCCAAATGAGGTCTTGGGATTTTAACATTTCAAAGATGGTACTGTTTTAGGGAGGGATCAGGCTCCTGGAGTTGACTACTTCAGTCGGTTTTTTATTGAACTTGCTTACTGTTCAACTAACTGTGATTGCATGTCCCTGCATCTCGACGCTGTAAGAAATCCACATTATCAAGGTGTGTTATCAGGAGGATTAAAAAATGGATCCAAAATTGTCCTTTCCCTCCTTTTATTTAAGGATCCTTGTCATGTATCCCTTTGTCCTCTCTTTATTTTCAAGTTTTTCAAAGAGGTCATCCATACAGTTAGAGGGAGCTACCTTCAATAACTTCAATAAATAAGAAAGCAACAGTTCCCTCAAATTTTGTAAATGGCTGCCTATCTGGGCAGGCCCATTTCTTTATTTTATTTTTTGCTTGTGGCTTTGATGATTTGGAGCCAGAAAGATTATCCTTTTTAGAGAGAGCAATCTTCCACACAGGTACCAGAAGTAGGTTTCTAAGCTATCACAGAGGTGCTCTTAGTCTTTCATTGAGCTCCTTATTCTGCCCCTGAATTGAAATACATACCTGGATTCTAAGCTTCTATGCCTCTTTCAGGGAATCTGCTATTTTCTGTAAACAGTGAAGAAAGAGGAACACATATTCTGTTAAAATTTCTTCTTCTTGCTTTTGTTTATTTATGAGAACCCTACAATGAGGGATGGGAAAGGGATTAAGAAGCACCCTGGCTGGGCCAAGCTGAACCCACAGGTTTAGAATATATAGGGCCTCTGAAATCCTTCCATAAAGGACTCTTTTTTTTTTCTTGTCCCAGAGGAGCTGTCCTTCAAACAGGGAGCTGGATTTAGATAAACCCCTTCGAACTTCACTGTATAGATCTGAGAGTCTCTCCATGTCGTGGCATGCAGACACCGACACGTGCTTATCCATTTCATGGACACAGAAACGAGAGAGGTTGTGTGCATCTTTGATAGAATCAGGAAGAGCTAGCTACTTGCAAATGCTTCAATTAGGAAGGACGTAAACTCTCCTCCCCAGGTGTCTTCCTTTCTGTGCTGTACGATCCGTGGAAATCTGAAAGGAGACTTTTACTACTGCAAATGATTTAATTCATCTGCTCCACGGCTCACCCATTTATACAGATGCCTCTTAGCGTGGAAAGGCAGCACCAGCCTCGTTCGTTCGTGGTTGCCTAATGCCTTCTGTAGCTAGAGACAGAGGTAACAAGCTCCCACATTGTCTGTGGAAACATCCTTCTGCTTTCCCTCAAGGTCTTGGACTAGGAAATAACCAGTTCAGCTTTATTTGCTTCTTGGAGAGGGGATGGTTTTCTTTAAGTTGCTCTTCAGAACCTGCTTTGCCTGCTTCTTGACTGTGCTTTAAAGCATCTGGAGATGCTTTTTCTCCCTGCGCACCTCCTGACTCTCAAACTTGACTCTTTTCCTCTCTATTTTCATCAAGTGCTCAGGACATAAGAGAGCACCATTTGCTTTCACAGCATTTACTGGTTTGGGGCAAGCTCTTCATCACCAGGTCACGTTTTCCTCACCTTGGGTTGCCATCAGGCACAAGCGGTTTTAATGAATCAACCAATGGGATGGCAAGGCTGCAAAGGACAAGGTTCTCGGTACCTAAAGTTGGATTCTGGACCTGGTAGTATCATTTGGGAATACATTAGAAGCCCTCCATCTTAGGGCTCAGTCCAGGACCAGAGGGTTTCTTTTTCACAGGCTCCCCAGGTGTATCTCGTGCATATTAATGTATGAAAAACATGAGTCAGACATCATGCTAAGAGCCTATGGGGGGGAGGGTAGTGAGTTATCACAGAGGCTTTGTGTTCTTTTAAAAAATATAGGTATAATTCAGACGGACAGTAGACAGCATTGAGAGAGGACACAAAAAGCCTGGAGGTAGAGGCAATCGTGAGGTTGTTATCCAACTGTTTTAGCTTTCTGCATGCCTATCATCCTATTAACAGCCACTTAGGAACTTAACTGGTGCCTCAAGGAAAGCATGTGGATGAGCTTACAAAAACATGATTGATAACCTCAGTTTCCATCCTAAGACTTGCCATGCAAATCATAGTGCTGTACAGTTCATGACTTCAGAGACCTAGTCTTCTTTGAGGGACGATTCCCTTTAGTTTGTTGTCCAAATGGTCAGGTCTGAAATCATCTACATACAAGCAACACTGAGTGGACTTGGTATGTTGTACTTATATATTCATTTATTCATTATATATGTACTATAGTTAAAAAGGGTGCTAAGAAATTGAATCGGAACAACCGGGTATTTTATGGAAGAAGTTGAGGACACAAGGGGAGAAATGCTGCAATTATATAAAATGTGACCCCACAGATGCTAATTCCTAGTAGGTTTTCAGTGAGAAGTGGGAAGTTGTTCTAGAAGCTTTTCAACTGTTGAACATTAACAGTGTGTGTTTTGTAGCCCTCTGGCGGCAAGTGGGACCTTAACTTGTGGTTTTCTGCTGAGGACTTGGGTTGATGACTCAGGTTGGAAAGAGGACAGCTGATGGCTCCCCACTTTCCCAGGATGCCTTTGCTGTTGCGTTCCACTGGAGTGGCTCGGGCTGCGTTGTTCACTGCTGCTGCCACTGATTTGGGAAATGAGAAAATGTGATCTATTTTTCACATGAAACCCACATCACTCTGGCAGCCATCAAGAAAGACAGTGATTATAAGCGACTTATGGGACATGTTGAGCATGGACGCTATTAAATATTTGAAATTTACACTGGCTTTCTTTTTTAACGTGTCTTCTCATTCGTGGGTACCCATCTTTCTTCATCTGGCTCTAGGTCGATAAATTTACTTGCTCGTGGAAATGTTTGGACTAGTTACGTTTTGAGAGGTTCCTTCCAAAATGCCTGTGTTGGTGGTAACTGGAGGGCTGGTAACCAGCTTCAACCGATCAGGAATTCTTGACTTTCTGTTGCCACATTGCTTCAGAGTAGTACAAAAAGCTTAGGAATTTCTGGCAATGAGAGTTATACTCCCTGGGTCTTGTCTCCCCTCCCAAAATTCTTATGCCGGTAAAAAGTTTATGAAACGTTTTAGTATTACCTGCTCAGTATTAGATGTGGGCAACATTAAAGGAGATAAGAGCAATGCCAAGATTCCCTGCAGTCATGTCTACCCCAAATAACATTATTTATGCTCACACTGAGCTTCCTCCTCCAAAGTAAAGAGATGGGAATATATATTTAGAGCTGTTTCCGAGAAACATCTTCCTACTTGGCATTGCACTCTGTACATTTTCTCACATAAATAATGCTGTTTGCATTCAGTGGCCACAACCCAGGCACTACAGATCCTCTGAGAAAGGTAGATAACCAGACATGAGCCAAATCAAGGTGGGGAAAGTGAACAAGAACCCCGAGAACACTGGGACTCAGTAGACTCATTTCATGTCCACGGGGAAATCATTTGACTAGTTTCTTGTTTTCCTGTTTGGCACTTGGCCTCTCCCTCTCCCCTTTTATGATCTTCATGGAGTTCTTAATTATCACCTCTTAAATAATCTCACTCACCAGTTTTAAAAACATTTTTGGGTTCCGGAAATTGTATTTTCCCAAGATTCTCAGATTTTTCAACCTCCTGTTCTCTGTCTGTCTCTAGAAGTACCTGGTTCAAAAGGCCGGTGAACAATCTATATGATGTAAGTTCATGCAGAGGGAGGGGTACAGAAATTTGCTCATGGAAAGCTTTCTTTGTGTTCTTAAAGAGCTGACCTCTTTTCATTTCTGCATTCATATGACAGTCTCTGAGTGATTCCGAAGTTTTGAGAGACTGTCAGGTATGTTAGCTAAGCTTATGAAAACACACTTGCAGTTGAGTGTCCTTGGTCACCACTTGAGCGTGACTACTAGGTTCCCACGCAAGAAATCTGAAATGTGGCGCTAAACACCATGACCCTCATCCTCCTACTCCACCTTTACCTCATGGTACCAGTCCACCTTAACCCTGAGTCCACATGCATCCATTCACATCTCTGAGGATAGTCCTGTAACTCTACAGAAGTTCCTTGCAGAATTTCTCTTCCAATGGGGCAACTTTCTTTTTGTCTTCCAGTTGTAAATCCCCATACATCCTTAAGACTCAGCTTTTCCATGCAGCAATGTAGGCTTCTAAATTTCTAACTCGAGATGCTCACTGCCACAAGTGGATAAATCCCAGGTGATGATCCTCACATAGGCTTTACTTGCTAGACATGTGCTCATATGTGTATACTTGACTATATGCCCGTGTGTATAACTACGCCCCTACTTGAAAAAGTAGCTCTTTTCATAGACAGGACAAATAACCTATAAGATAAAAGAACTATAGGAAACATCTTTTTGGTCTTTCTTTCAATGCAGCCTGGAAGTCTCGTAAATTGCTTTGGCATTATTTTTCTGGGCATAGACTTTAAATTTCTTGTATAAGCCATGGCTAGTAACAGTGCATAAGAAAGTTGGTATTATGTTCTCAAGGAGGTACGCTATCTGCTTTACCTGTTTTATCCAATCATAATCAAAATACATCAACTTTTGGAATGCTAGAGATGGGTTGAGCAGCACATTACACACAAAAAATAATGGGAGGTGGTGAAGAAGCTATAGAGCGAAAAAAGACAGGAAGTCAGAAGTCTGTCTTTTCCCCTATCCCTCCCTCCTGTCCTCTTCCTCGCCACTTGGGCTTCATCTGATTAACTCTGCTTTATATCTGTGTAGATCATTCATAATTTCACACAACTGTTTAGTATACTAAAACACTTGAGAACAATTTTTGAAGAGGAAATTTCCCTGTGAGTACTTCATAACGCGAGGAGCATCCGTGGATACAAGTCTAACAACAAAGCCTTTTTTATTAGTAGTAATTCATTGAACTAAAAATCCTTATGCGTGATGATTGACCCATGAAATCTCTAGACACTCAGAGTCACAGGGCCTGTGGAACCTGTTTCTAGCAAGCTACAGGCATAATTAATTCTAATGTCTTGTCAAGTCCAAGCTTACCCTTAGACCACGCATTTCCATAAGGAGGTTCTACCTTCTTTGGAGACAGCAGAATTGAGGCAATTCAGTGAAAGTCCTGGCCAACACAGGCCCCATTATAGGTGTGTATAGCTAAGGACCCTAGCAATAGCTACCCTGTGGTGGGTAGGACAGGGCTAACTGTGCACAGGGGTCATTGTCAGATACAAATTGGCCCGTAGGGCCCTCTTTTCCTGAAAAGTGATAGGCATTATCGTGGAAAGCATAGAAAATGTCCTCTAGGTGGCACTAGAGAAACCCAAAAGGACTTTAAAATGCCTGTGGGATTAAAGAGAGGGAAATTCTTTTCTGACTTCCAAGTTCTGGCAATCTTGAACTCTTGTCGACATAGCCAATGGATGTGGAGTCTTCGGCACCCACAGTTGAGATTCTCCATTCCTGTATCCAAGTGTCTTTGTGGAAAGCTCTGCAGGCAGAGCACTTGCTTGATTCATTACTCTTTTTCAAGCTTCCTCCCACTCCATTTCTTAGCCAATAAGTCTTTGTGGGTGAGAGGGAACATCTGGGAATTTGACATCGCTTTCTGGTTTCTCTGCCTCCAGGCAAATAGATAGCAGACTGTCAGCCAAACAGCGGGCCCAGTTTCTCTTATCTGTTTGTTTTTCTTCCAGCCTTAGAGGTGCTCATGGACTCCTCTGCGTTTAGGTTCTATAATGGTATATCTGAGGGGCTAGGGCACAGCTCTTGTCCCGTTGCTCAAACATACTGAGACAAGCCTTACCTTGGTGGATTTCTTTGAACTCACACTGTCTGGAAGAACAAGTAGATGAATAATATGCCAATGTAGGCATCATCTGAACTGTGCAGATATTAGTTTATCTAAATTATTTGAGATGCTACCATTTCAAAGCTTCAATAAGATGATACATCTTATTCCTTCCTTCCGGTCTATTTTTCTGACAACTCTTCCTTCCATGTTAATAGTAGTCTCTAGTCAAATAGACCGCTTATTTCCTGAAGGTCACAGAGCAGGCAGACTCTGTATGGACAGATGCATTTTTGAAGCATGGAAAAGAACAGCCTGCATTCATGGGTGGCTCTCTATTCCCTGCAGAACTAGGTCTTTTGTCTTGGGTACAGGTGCTAGAGAATTCTGTAGCCTTACCCCTGCTCAAGGAGCCAGCCTTCTGTGTTCTTGCTGCTCCCCCTTGCTTCTGGTATTTGATTGTGTGGAAGCTCTTATATTTTACAAATATGTACTACTGCTTTATCCACTGGGATTTCACCTTTGCTTTCTTTTGTTGAAATACCTGCTGATATTTATGATATTTTATTTGGAGGGGGTGGAATGAGGAATATGGTTATAGACTTTCTTCTTCTGAGTATTTTTTAATCTATTTTATTTTATCTCTGCTTTGCTATTCAATGGATGTGTTTTATGCCACTATTAGTATTTGTTTGCATACTTGATTTCATCAAAGTCTACAGCTGCCACAAGATGAACCTTGTTTAATTTACACCCCTCCCCCGTATTCCCAAGGGCAAAGTAAAAAGCAGGCACTCAATAAATGCTTGTTGAATCTACCTATTAGGCTCCTCAAAGAGTGCTTCCTTCAGTTTGGGTTTAGGAAGGTTATGACGTATTTGCCTAGGAAAACTCAGTCAACAATTTCTCATTTGATTAGGCAATTATACTAATAACTTCACTCTTCCAATTTTCACCAACATTTACATTTCCAGGACTTCGCAGGGGTCTAGAGTTGTGCTCCTTCTCTGCCCCTTAGAAGGCCCCACCCATTTAAGTTCAAACGATTCAAGAAAAGAGTTGGAGTTTTGGTTAGCTTACTCTCTGAAGGAAAATTTAGGTGTAAGCATCATGTTGACTTCATGTTGGCATGAACTCATGGAGTTCTGATGGCGGTACATTCCATTGTAACTCCAGTCCTGGTGACAGGGTTGCTGGAGAAAGATTTGCCCACTTCCCATTTGTTAAAGATCAGATAATTTAGTGATTATTGAGTGTCTTGAAAACTCAAAAATCGTCTCCTCTCATCAAGTTCATCTCCTAAGATGATGTTGAATGTGATGTTTTGGGGGACAAAAGGTTGCTTTCTAATCACTTTCTCCTCTAAGTTAGAAAATTATTTCCATGTCCAATGGATAAATGGAAGTTGTATGACCAGGAGGAATCCCAAAGGAAAAAGGTAATTGACCTTGGTCAGGTAGCTCACCATGTTCTTATTTTGAAGGCTGTGGGTTTACTTGGGGAAAACATCAAGGTTCTCTAGTAATAAAATTTCTATGGAGCATCAAATTATTATAAAGTTGATATGTCTATCAAATTTATGCATCAGTAGAAACACACCACAGGACAGGTCTTGGACTTGGCATGCTTAGTAAGGATCTCCTCTAATGGTTTTCCATTAGTAGTTTAGACTTGACCATCAGTTTTCATTAGTCTTGTGACACTTTCCGAAGGCAAGTATTTAACGTTTCATCTTTCTATAAATGACTCCTAAAGGATTTGCGTTCTAAAAACTGCCTCAAGAATAAATCAAAGTCAACAATTTCTTAACACTGGAAATGTTTCAGAGCCTGCATCCTTAGTCTCCCTTGTGGTTTATCTTTGTTTGTTTCCTACAGCTTCCCCTGGCAGGTATTTCATTTATTTGGCGCCTTTAACTTCCTGGGGTCTCTAATGATGCTTTAGTTTTACTCTCATAGCTCCCTGTGTTAGCCTCTCAGAACCTGAAATCATATTCTGACCCTGCCACACACTGTCTGGTCTTCCAGGTTTTCCTTTGAAATCATAGACGTCTGCATGATCTCATAGCTCTTGCATCGGTATGCCTCTAAAACCATTCCACGTACAGTGCTCTAGGTCTCTCTTCTTAATAAAAAGACTTTTGAAAAAGTTTATACTTCTGCACCCTTTGACCTGAGAAAGGCAGGGTGTTGTCAGTCCTAAGATATTCTAAAACTGTCCTTCTTACTCTCCCAGTGCAAAATACTTGACTTCCTTTGGATGGTTTGGTTTCCTCAGCAACCACACTCTCTTGCTCTTTAAATGTGAAACAGCAGGCTTTAATGGTTCATTTTTGCACCAGTTTTACTGGAACTCTGGCCAAGAGCATCCAGCAACAACTGTACCACAGCCTGAGCCCTGTGCTGCTTGGGAATTTTCTGTCATCTTTGCCTGTCACCTTTAAACTTAGGACCCTAAAAATTCTCAGGGCATGGACAAAATGTAGACAAGTTATTTAACAGGATGCCATGCCAGTGGCCTCTCCTCCAGTCCCCAGTCCTCATTTCCATCACCAGCATACTATTCTCAGCATTTCTGTAAGCAGCATGGTCTTCTGAGCTCCCACCAGAATTGCTCATTAATCTCTACTTAACAGCAATCTAAGACTCAAGGTTTGCAGCTTTCTGTTACCAGTTCTAAAGGCTTCTGAACCATGTGACCCTGGGTATATATGGGTGTGTGACCTTCTTGTCACTGTGTCAGTACACCTGCCACAAAGAGCATAGAAAGAGGAAAGATTTATTCTGGCTTATTGTTTGAGAGGTTTCGGTCCACAGTCATTAGCCCTGCTGCTTTGGGCCTATGGTGAGGTAATTGAGTATCATGGTGAGCAGAACAGGATAGAGAAAATCCGTTTACTTAACATTTCCTGAGAAATAAAAAAAGAACACGTTCTCTTTTATAACAAAGCCTTTTCTCTCCAAACACATTAAACCATGCATCCATAAGTGGATTAATCCATTGATGAGGTCAGAGCCCCAAAGGCAGTTTCCACCTCTAAACAGGACTGCATGGGAAACATAGCTTTTTACCAACTGAACATTTGGGGAGGCAATTAGGATCTAAACCACATTAACTATGTGAAATGTTATTTTTCTTGATTATAATAGCTATTTCACTATGTACACACACACTAAAATGTCACATTCTTCTCAGACATACACAGTAACTGAGGCGAGGGGGAGGGTAAAACAAGGGCAAAATGTTGCCAAGTTGAGTATTTCCATTTTAGAGACAATGGAAACCGATGCTGAGAGAGGGAGGGACTAATGGACCTACTTAAGGAAAATATGGCCAGTAAGTGGCAATATCCTGGTCGTCATAATCTTGGGGTGTTTCTGCATCATGCCTAAAACAGCAAAATTATTGCATGAGGCTGAAGAACTGTGGAAGCTGATGGGCATTAAAAGATTGGAGAGCAATACCAGCTTTTCAGTTCGTCTTCTGGAACTTACTGGCACACCCATTTCTTCCCTGCCTTCTCAAATGGACCAGAATATTTAGTATAACCTAGAATATCACTAGCAGATAATGTTAAAAATACACATTAAGGATTTGGAAACAAAGGTGTGAGTTTCCTGTGAAAATTGGTGACTTTGAGCCCCCACAGGTCTGATATGTCGTTAGACTCTGTGGATGTCAGACACTCAGGGGAAGGGGATGGAGCTTCAGGACAGCCAAGATGGACGGTGGTCACTAAATTCTCTTCTGTTCTTGGTTGAAAGGTTGATTCTCTTTGTAGAGATTAAAATTTAGGGCTAATGGAAGAGATTTTAGACTTGAATAGAATGAAAAAAAATATGTTCATTGTTTCAAGCTATGGAGACTCTTCCTAGGTCTCACTTCTCCCTGGATCTCCCATTGCTGCTTTTGGTGCCATCTGCCTGCCCATTTCTTCCACTTTTTTGAGATCCCAAGTGCACCCCATACCATCCCTGCAAATGGTGGCCTCTGAAGACAGCTCCAAAATTCTGGTTTATTTACTAAACAAGGAAAAAGTATTCTGGCATTCTTTGGCTTAATCCATACCTGGTGGTTCAATGGCCTCACTTTTAGTTGATGAGTTACACCTACCTAGTCAGAGATGGAGCAAGCCGCTCCTTTTAAAGACAAAGTCGTGTTTTTAAGTAGCATTTTCCTCCTCTTCCTCCTCAAATATAGTCAATGTGTTTAATAGAGCAAAAGGAACAGAGACACGGGAGGGTGCCCCCATAGCCCAGCTCTGCCAGTAGCAGGGTCTGGTAAATTGCTAGTGGGTCTTCTGTCGGATCTAGTATCTTTGCGCTGGGAGCAGCTAACTGATGGGTGTGGTTGTAGTATCTGAATAGACAGTTTTGAGTACATCACAGAGCTGATGATTCAGGTACTCAGTTCAGTATGGCCTGGGAGGATTCTCAAACAGAAAGGAAAATAGTCTGTTGTCAGTGGCTTTAGTTTTGTGAGTATGACCTTCTGTCGAGAGGAGCTGTTCAGTTTTGTGATTCTAGGTTCCACAACCTCATATTTGACTCTTCTCCATTTCTTTATTTCTGTTTATTGCTTGGTGGTTTGATGTTGAAAATGTCTTTGCATATATATACATATAGGGTGCGCTCTGGGTGGGTGGAGCCTCGGTACTGGGCACACAGATGACAATGACTTTCCCAAGTTAGTCAACAGAAGCTAGTAAATGGAAGGGCACTTTATAACTCTCCAAAGATTCTTATTTTGGCCTTCCTTTTGTCCTAGATCTGCAATAAGATTTGGCTTTTCTCTCTTGCTATTTCTGGTGTGCCACTGAGAGTTAGGTCCCTTATCATCAGGACACTTATCCTGACACCCAGGATTCTGTCCTGTTGAACTTAGGGAGGCATACTCAGTTCCTAAAGACAGAGAAATCCCCTGTTTGGAACGCTGCCGTGGTTTTGACCAGGAAGAGACAATGTGGACAGTGATGAAACGTGTCCTTGTGAGAGGAGCTGGTGAAAGCACCGAGAGAAACCCACATCTGTTCGCAGTGCAATGGCAATACCAAACCAAACCAAACCAAGATCAAAATCCAGGATTGTTAGTTTTCCTAAACCTACTGCCTCTATGATAAATGCTGTTTGTTCTTCAGTGTTGGTTCACTGAATTATGTATGTGCTTCCTTGCTGAAGTTTTGGATTCAGTTTGATGCTTAGGTCGGTCGTTTTTACGATCGCACTGCTGCCTTTGTTATGTTTTTCTAGACTGCTAGGAAGTCTCTTATTCCTGATCAATATCCCTGTTTTTACCACACCATGTAGGATGTCCCATAAAACATCAGCATACCCAGGGAGGTACCTGGTAGCTGCTTATTAAGTTTTACAGGGACTTATAGGTATTTAGGTTTATTTAGAGTAATGAAAATATCTGACAGTATGTCCTAGAAAAGGCCACATGTATCGCTTATGCTCTTGAGGTGATGAAGGTAATGAAGCACCAAAAGGAACCCTTGGCTTTTACTGATTTCAATGTTCAACCCATGAAAGCCAAACCAGAACTCTGGAATATGGCCAGTCAGATTTGAACAAGCTTTAACTGTTGGCATGGTGACAGGCCTGAAGGTTTCTTTTGTTATTGCTGCTTTTGTCAGGTCCAAGTTTAAACTGAGACTCTTGAGTTTCAGCAACCAAGATGCACAAAAGTAGGACCTAACTTTGGGTCCCATGGTTCCCACATGCTACTCTTCCCTCCCTTTCTGCCTCTTCATAAGATAAATCATGTGGGACCCTCCTCCTGGGTGAAAAGAAAAGTTATGTCACAAGTTCCAAAAGGAAGGCAGGAGTTGGTGGGTACCACAGTTAATAAAACTAGGGATCCTGAAAGGGTCCAACAGCATGGCCCACGTTGCTCTCCCCTTCCCAGTTATCCTCCTCGCTAGGGAAACACCGCACTTAGGAACACAACATCACCATTCCAAAGATTCAACATTTTGTTGGGACCAAAAATTGCATTGGAGGGTTAGAAGACACCCAATCAAAATGTAATTTTCTTGCCCAATTAATAATAACTGTTTTCTTAGATTCCCATTTTGAAGGAGTCCCAGGAAAGGGGTGGGATCCAGGCTCCCAGGACCAGGAAGCAGCACCCCAGTGTCCTCCGCGGGAGTCCGCTTGCTCCTTTGTGGGAGTAGGAGGTTGAGCGAGGAGATGCTGCATGCAGGGCCAGGAAACATCTTTTCACAGACATCACAGTGGTCACCCAAGCAACCAAGGCTGTCAGAGAAAGAAGCGACTATTGGGATGAGGTCTGGCCAGCCAGAACATCTGGAGGATGCAGAGAAGAGGGGAGCTGCCCCTGGTGATGGTGTCGTAATGGCCCGAAGGTGTCTTTTGCCGCTGTTATTTGGGACTGAAAGGTTGCATATGGACATCTATTTTGCCCACAGTCACAGAAGAAAAGACACGTGCTTCAACCTGATGTGCTGTTTGAGTTTCATAAATTTCAAATAGTGAAATATGCACAAACTTCTCTATAATATTGCTTCAAGTTTCTTTCCTCCTCCCCAAATAGTTCAAATACCTGAAAATCTTATGACCACTTCTCCATGAACCTTCATAACCAGATCTGAGATGGTAGGTGGCAGATGAGGGAGCGATCTGCCTAACTGGGCTGGGTGAGGAAGATTCCCTTCTGGTCAAAGTGTTAGAAAAATCCTTGTAAGGGCCTTCACTGAAGGGTCATGCGAGCCAGAGCTGAGGGAGTTGTTGAACCAAAGAAGGGTTATTCAAATGATTTCATGGCACAACGAAGAAGGCAGCAAACAGATGGAGAAAGGGACTAATCAAATATGATCAGAACTGGTTAAGCGGGCAGTCTATAGGCAGGTATTTCTTCCCTGTAATGGTCTTCTATATGCACTCTGTGGAGGACTGCATAGGTACACTTGACTGTATTTATTTTTCAGAGACAAAGTGGATTCTTAGTCTGATAATTTTGGGTTTCCTTGGGCATGTTGGTCACAGCAGGCTGCGCCTCCAACATTCCCTGGGGGGCAGGGAGGCAGGAAATTTTAGAAAGGAGTAAAACAGCTCCCAGAAGCTGATCGTTCTGGCATTACTTCTTCTTTGTGGAAATAGGTACCAACATTGGTGATGGTTTTCATGGAACTCCGCTCCATGATGGATTTGGGTACCAAAGCTAGGTCACCGGAATTTGTAGACAGTGAACCAAGGACTGGTGAGTCTGGAATTGATGGATCCAAAGGAAGATGAGGAAATACCTTTGAAATAAGGTTGACAAAAACTTGAAGGTCACTGGCTTCATCAAATGGCTTCTGGAAATGACCTTCCATTTTGGACACAGGAAAACAGTGTGTTTCCGGTTTTCCCCAGAGAGCCAGAGAATGACTCCAGCTTCTCTGGAATGAACAGACCTTAAACAGTGTAGGTTAACAGCAGTTTAATTCTCATGAGCATTGCTGGAATTGAGGACTGTCCTTTTCAAGAAAAAGAAAGGAAAACATTCAATTTTGGTGTATTTATGAGCCCCTTGTTGCCTTCCTATGTGTGCGGACTTGAATCTCTGCCTTTCACCCCCTTTTCCACATCAGAGGATGTTTCATGATCCCATAAGGCATCAGCCAGCTGCCAAAGTGTTGACGGGAGCTCCTGAGATGTCACTTAGCTGATGTCAGAAGGAATGTTCTGGGTGCAAAAGTCCGGAGTTTTCCAATTAATGTCCATGCAGGGTACACGTTTATAGATGTTATCAAGATTCTTTTTCTGGGATATGTGCCAATTATCGGCACTGCATTTCAATACAGTACAGAAAGTGGAGGACAAGATGTCTCTGGCTCAAATTCTGTCCTACACACCGGATGCTGAGACTGGGGTTGTGCTGTCTGCAGTAAATGGATGCTGGAGAGGTTTCTTTAAAGCAATGTGGCAGGGATCAGTGTGACCTTAACCAGCAGTGTAAACTCTACAGAAACGGGTGAAAGTAGGGATACCTTTTCCCTGGTCACATGGCTGCTATCTAAACTAGGGAAGGCTCCAAAGCTGAGAAGAACACCCCCCCCCCCAATATAGTCAGACTCAGTCTCAGAATAAGAAAAGCATCAAATTCCTGACTTGGAAAGATGCTTTCCATCTGTTGATACTGCAGTATTCCGGGACTTGGGTGAACTGATGAATAAAGGAAGAGGCACTATCCCGTTCTTCTCAGCTGTGTTCCTAGAAGTCATGCAGATCTGGAGGGGTCAATTAAGATATCATGCCCACATTCTAATAATGATTAGATCCCAACTTCTAAAAAGAGGACTTTGCGGTGCTAAAATACAGTCTCCTTGAAGTTATGAGTGACTTCACTTAGCCAGTTGTCCAAGTCTCTTCCAGTTTCCTTTCTCCTTGTCGCTCTATTTAAACTCTGTCCACACCCAGGGGTGTGAGTGCGTTCTAGTCTCCCCCGTTCTCACGCTTTCTCATTCCCTCCAGGTCTAGGGCTTCGTATGGAGTCTTGCATGTGTGAGAGAGGTGGTCAGATGATGCAGTCTGCATGAAAAAAAAAGTGTTGAGATATCATTTGCTTAGACAGCAGGACAAGATATTTGAAATCAGGACTGTTCTGGAAATTCCATCACAAAGGCGAGCTCCCACATAATTCCTGTGTCTTTGTCTGACGGCGAATTTAATTAATCCAGGCCAGTGGGTACAAGAAGATACAATTTTAATATAAAAGCACACTCACACACCCGGAGTTCAGCGATCCACCGTAAACCGGAAACAGAATTAGAACAGAGCTTAAAAGGGAAATCATTGGTAACAAGGCACAGGGGCCTCTGCAACCTCACATTGAGAGATCTTTCCCTGTTGGGGAGAGGCACGAAAGTTACCCCAAAGGGTTGTTTCTGCTCCAGATCTGTACCTGGCCCCAGGGAATGCAGGTGAAGGGAATGGAGCCAGATTTGTTGGCAAAGGGTGCCACCATTGTGTTGTAGATCTCTGTTCAACCCCTGGTGGTGGCACGGGGGTTGCGGAGTCATATTTTGGAAAATCAATTAAAGAGTCAGACTGGGACCTTATAAGCATATAAAGTATAAAAAGTCTATGACTTGGGACAACAGAGTGTGGGACTCTTATGGGAGGTGGTAAACTGTAAGTCTTCTTCAGAAACGAGTCCTGAAGTCCACACACACAAGATGGAGTCCAGACGCGGCTCCTGCTAGAGTTTGAACATGGGTCTTGGGGCTAAGCCTTCTGCTAAGCTCAGAAGAGGGACACAGGAGGGAAAGAAGAAACCAAGCTTGGTTTGGAGCGAGACACGGTGTGAGGTGCTGGCCTCTGATAGGCCCTACTCTGTAGGGTGGGAGCAATGGGTGCGTTGGAGTGTCGATGTACTGAGAAATTATTTACACTAAGGTTTTGGAAAGCTGGGGGCTTTTCTGGCATAGGAAACTCCATCACACGTGAATCAGTGCTTAATATTTTTGTGAGGACCAATCATAAAGCCGAGGCAGAGTGAAAGGGGGACTTCCCAAGTCAGTCTGAGTAAGTAGGATTGTAATACTAGAATGTTCCTGATCATGGTTGCCTGCCACTTGTCTGCTCAGGACATCTCCTGGAAGGAGATGATGACAGCTAGTGAACTATCCTAGATTCTGCTGTCTTGGCTCTCCTGCCTCCTCAACCTACTTAATTCAGCCAGTTTCTGTCTGTACGCATGCTCTCTATATTCTGGTCCTGGATCTCCACCATAAGAGAAGGAAGCCTTTGAGTCTTTGTTTCCAAGACCAATTGCTCTCTAGTCCATTTGTAAATTCCTGCCCCAAACAAGTCACCTAATCCTAGAAGTCAGCTTTGCCAAACTTAGTTGCACTGTTGCTCCCAGTTTCAGTGATATGTTGTCTCAGTGCCAACGTCAAGCCACTGCCTAGAGCAAGATGTAGAATGGCCAGAAGACACCGCGAGTGGGCCTGATTGACACAAAAGTTCTTTCTGATGAAAGGAAAGTTTGGAGACAATGCCTTTGGGATGAGATTTAAGATTTGGGGTCGCAATGTTTCATATATAAAATTATATATACATTTGCAGACTGCATTTGTTAGGCATAAAGATGAAACATCCTGTTAATAGAGATAACAGGGTCTTACAGTCTGTGTCAAGTTGGGCCCGTTGATGAGACGAAATGGCTCTCCTGATTGTTCTAAAACTTCCAGTGGCTCCGTTCCCAGCTTCTTTTGCACATGATCACTTCCTTGCTAGACTCAGATTATGTATCTGATACCTGTGTTTGCAAAACCTCGATCAAGCTTGAGCCCAAGACTCTAACTGGGTGTCTGCAGTTTTATTTTGACTTTGTATTGGTCCAATGGCTTTCCTTTCGGATCAGAGAATGCTAAAGAGTACCGAATTACATGAGCAAGGTCCTTAGCTTCTGATAAAGTCATTCCGGATCTCTAGAGAACATTTCTCTCCATTTTCAGCCCCTGGTGTTTTGTGTTACTTAACCAGTTGGACTAAATACAAAGGTGTGTGTGCATAGCTCAACTGGAAGTTTCAAATGTGGTAAAATGTAGGCAGAGATATAATTAACTTCAGTGACTTGGCTGGCACATACGCTATGGAGCCAATCGTCTAGTATAGAATTTTTTTTAATTAATTAATTTTTTCACATACCAATCCCAGTCTCCCCTCCCTCCTTTCTTCCTGCTCCCTCCACCTTCCCCTCACCCCATCACCCAGTAACTGGGGGGGGGCATTGGCAGTGGGGTCAGGATCTAACTCTAATGCATGGACTGACTTTTGTGGAGCCCATTCTCTATGGAGAGATACCTTGCTCAGCCTAAGCATGGGGGCAGGGGAGGGGATTGGTCCTATCTCAACGTGGTGATGGGGCAGACTTAGCTGACTTCCCAGGGGAGGTCTAGTAAGCATTGTCAACTTCATACATTTCTGGAGGGAAGGGATATCTGTGCTCTAAAATAACAGTTCCCAGACAAGATAGTTAGCTGACTTCAAAGCCTCTGCAGATATCCTGTGATGCTGAGGATACCCTGTGATGCTGAGGATATCCTGTGATGCTGAGGATACTCTGTGATGTTGAGAGCTGCTGGGCCAATCCTTGTTTGAGATGGTGGCCCCCAGGAATGTGAGGAAGATAGCACAGCTATAGTCTGGCTCCACTTAGGATGTATCTAGACAACAGCAGAGGTGCTTGAGGAAGCACATACATAGCTCATGATAACTCTTTGGGCTTGCAAATATCTCTGTTGGGCTTCTCCAGGAAATGGCTGAATGTTTTAACCATGATGACAACTTAAATAAACTGGGTTTGCCTCCTAAAACAGGAATTATATTTGGAAATCTTTATTTAATGGAGACCCCTGGCCCCCCAGTGATGTGTGAGAGGCAGAGTACGGTGTTAGTCAGCTTTTGTGTCCCTGTGACAAAACACCCAGGCAGTCAGCTCACAAGGAAGAAAGACTTACTTTGACTCCACAGTTTCAGTGGTGTGAACCCATGGCCAGTTGGTT
The DNA here is from genome assembly GCF_000317375.1 of Microtus ochrogaster. NCBI lineage: Eukaryota > Metazoa > Chordata > Mammalia > Rodentia > Cricetidae > Microtus > Microtus ochrogaster. The sequence continues at coordinate 34,385,961 of NC_022009.1, read as the reverse complement.
TCATTGCTTTTGAGCTTGTGATAAGGCACACAGCCTGGTGGGGAATCTGTGCAAAACTTTTTACAACACAGTATCCAGGAAACAAATAGACTAGGATCTTGGGTCCCAATGTTTTCTAAAAGGGACACCCACAGTGATCCCACACCCTTCTACCAGGCCCTGTTTCCTAGAAGTGTCACTCCTTCTTAGTGACAGCTCAGGCAGGTGACCAAGCTTTTAACACAAGGGCCTTTGCAGGATACTTCAGATACAAAGTGCAGCATCTCACCTGCAGTCCTCTAAAAGGGCCATTGAATAATGAAAAAGATGAGTTTAGCGCATCCCAAAGTGTCCCCAAAGGATAACGAGTGCCAGCTCTGCTGATCCATAGTCTCCTGTGAGACTTAAGGCAGTATCTGGGCTGTGAGCATTATAAAGATCTAAATGTTACATGCATCCAACATGTATGACATAAGGTAAACATTAGCATCCACAAAGAGGGGAATGGGTAGATAGATATAAAGAGCAGGTCAAAGGAAGACCAAACCAAATATAGACTTTAGTAAATCTAAAGGGTCTAGGGCACAGAGTGGAGTGGTAGGAATCCAAAGGGCTTCCCACTGTAATGACTGCAGTCCACATGGCCTTTCTCTTGATTATATTGGCTTGATGCTTACAAGCTCCCTCCAGTTATTTCACTGTTTTGACATCTCTGACTTTCTGGGATCTCCCTTGCATCTTTGGCTTGACTCTTACAACATCACCTATTACTCTGTCAGGGACTACTTCTTAGAGGTCTGACCCTGTGTCATGATTCACGGACTCCCAAGCCATCCTCTGAAATTTTGGTGTAATTTTGCATGAGCCTGCAACTCTTGTATCTGCATCTCTGGGAAACGAATGTCATGGTCTCCTGCAGCTTTGAGTAGCAGCTAGGCTTCCGTGGGCCATGGCTGCAAAGGCTGCTGAGTACTCCAGTACTGAAAACATGACCCAAAGCATAACTCCCTTGGTTACTCAGTAGGTTTCATCTCAAAAGAAATCTCTTAGCCTGTCGTGGGTTCTTGTTGATTCCCAAGATGAACTCCAGCTATCTTTTCTATGATGCTGGTGCAAAGCAATTGGATTCCTTTAATTCTTGCTAGTTCTTTTGCTGTCAGACATCTTTTGGCTGCAGTTTTCCTGCTTAGTTGCTTTGCAAAGCACTCTGAATCTTGACAAAAGTAATGAGCAACACCCGTGCTATAGCCTAATGTTGTGCGCTTTGAAATTTCCTCCATTAGACTAAGTCGTCTTTCTTAGTTAAACTCAGCCTCCCACGAAGTCTGGAGGTGTGGAGAAATGCAGACCAGCTGCTCGTCAGAATGGCCTCTAGTCCCGTTCCCACAGTCCCTGATCCCACCTGAATCCTTACACGCGTGCTCTTCTCTATCTACATCCCTGTAGTTTTGTCTTCAGGCTCCACGAAGACGGCTTATTAGGCTTCACTCGGCATTCTAAACTTTCTCTAGTCTGCTCCCCTTCACTTCTCCAAATCCCTCCACAAATCAATTCCACTGGTTTCTAACGCACACTGCCAGGGGCCACACTTCTCAGTTCCAGTTCTCTGCGTTAATCAGGCCCGTGTCACTGAGACAAACATCTGACATCCATCCCCTCATGCTAAGACAAAATTTTCTTGACTCACTTCAGAAGTTTCCATTTCTGGTCACTTGACCCCATCTCTTTGGGCCTGTGGTGAGTCAGCACATCGTGGCAGGAAGCATGTGGCCGAGCAAAGCTGCTCACCTCATGGTGACTCGGAAACAAACAGAAAGAGAAGAGGTCAGGGTCCCAATATCCCATTGAAGGTCATGCCCTGCTGATCTCACATCTTTCCATCAGCTCTGCCTCCTAAGGGATGCACGACTTCCCAGTTGCAAAACAGGCTGGAGCCAAGTCTTTATTATAAGGTCCTTTGGGGGAGGCTATTTCACGTCTAAACCATACAGTGAATTTATTTCGGGGTGGTAGGATGGTGATGAGGACTACCAAGAGCTTAGGTTTTCCTGACAACCATGATATAGATGAGGTGCCAGGTCCAAAATGACACATTCCCTTGGAACTTTCTTGTCACTTTGTGGTAGAATGGCCACAAGGAGTGGGCTTATCCTTCGGGAAAAGCACCATTTAAGAAAATAGAGTTGAAGCTGAAAATGTTAAAATGTAGAGACACATACTTAATGAGGGTTTACCTAAGTATTTAAAAACAAAGCAAAACCCAACCCACCTTAAAACCTCAACATGTAGAGAGAATGTTTATTTCAAAAGAGATGAATCTGTCTTTTGGGACTAAGAGGCTCAATAAAATGAACCATGCTTAGGTAGGGCTAGTTGGGGGTCACTCGAAGGATGCCAAAGCTAACCACAGAAACCACTAATTCCAAACACAGAGTTCAGCTACTTCACCTCTTCTTCAGGGTTCATCCTGAGCAAACGAGCACCTGCCCTTGATGCTGACGGCTTCCTGTAGGAATGTGTTATATTGGTTTGTGCCTATGTTGTACTAGTTGTTAAATATTTTGAACATCAGCTCTACATAGTCTAGACTAGAACTGGGAGAATGGTAGCATTTTGAAGGATGTGAATGGATAGACATGAGGGTCCCCATAGGAAAAGTCTGAGTTCGGACAGCGGTTCATAGGAGGGAGGACAGGATGGTGAGGGGTGAGGGGGGAATTGACTGGATGACACAAACTGGGCACCGAAGGTTCCAGTCAATGTGACAAGCACATCAACATGGGGGCTTTGGGGCAGGGAGGAGCTCACACGTGCGGTAAACTCAGGATTTAGGAGCTGATGGAATGTGAGAGTGTGAAGTCAGGGGGCTGCCTGAGCGAGCAGGGTGGCAATAGCTTGCTGTGACTGGCCACCAATGATATGGCGGCTGCAGCCGGCTGCTCTGGAGACACAAGGCGATGGCTAGGACAGCCCAAATTTCATATCCCCAGGCTGCTCTTCTAGGTGCACTTTGAACATATTCCTGAGTTGCTGATGAAGAAAAGATAACACATGGTATGCCCTGGCTGGAACTCAAGACTTTCCCCCTTTCTTATACTATATCCCTCTTCTGGCTTCCTGACCTGTTGCCATGTTCAAAATGTATTCTATTTCACAGCTCCTATATGCTCTCCTCTCATCAGTACTAAGAACACGGAAAATAAAAATGTCAGCTTTGCCTTATTCTGTGGTTTGTGTGGTTATCCCCTTAATTTTTAACAGTTGGGATGAGTAATAAAGTTAAAGCCTAAGAATGCTTCAGTTTTTCCCTAGCAGTTTTACTATATTGCTTACAGAAAATGCCATAGAATTCCTAGAAGTGACAAACATTTGGCTTTAAGATTGTCCATTTGAGGGGCATCTAGGTTGTTTCCAGGTTCTGGCTATTATAAATAATGCTGCTATGAACATAGTTGAAGAAATGCTTTTGTAGTATGATAGAACATCTCTTGGGTAGATTCCCAAGAGTGGTATTGCTGGATCCTGAGGTAGGTTGATCCCGAATTTCCTAAGAAACCACCACACTGATTTCCAAAGTGGTTGCACAAGTTTGCATTCCCACCAGCAATGGATGAGTGTACCCCTTTCTCCACAACCTCTCCAGCAACGGCTATCA
>NC_022009.1:34365066-34382227 GCF_000317375.1 Microtus ochrogaster | reverse complement strand
ATTCTGACAGGTGTAAGATGATATTTCAAAGTTGTTTTGATTTGCATTTCCCTGATCGCTAAGGAGGTTGAGCATGACCTTAAGTGTCTTTTGGCTATTTGAACTTCTTCTGTTGAGAATTCTCTGTTCAGTTCAGTGCCCCATTTTTTAATTGGGTTGATTAGCATTTTAAGGTCTAGTTTCTTCAGTTCTTTATATATTTTGGAAATCAGACCTTTATCTGTTGCGGGGTTGGTGAAGATCTTCTCCCAGTCAGTAGGTTGCCTTTTTGTCAAAAAAAAAAAAAATTGTCCATTTGACCTTCTGTTTTTGAGACAATTAACTTCCCACTCCTTTATGAGGTGTGATATTAAGTGGGATGTCATCTTTGCTATCATACTTCACAATGGGGGGGCTATTGAGCCAGCTGGGCACAAGCTGAGATCGACCTTGTTGAACGTTCTTTTTCCCATACACCACACGGGAGTAATGGAAAGTGGGTTCTCTTTATAAAATTCCACACAATCTCTTATCTCTTGGTAGCTTCTGGGAGCTTTTGGTATTAGAAGAAACAGTTTGTGTTTAAAGAGCTACTGTTATCTGCTGACTAAGGATTTTTAATTTGTGGTATGTATGTGGTTAATTTTTATAATCTGATTCTTAGAGACGTGTAAAGGAGGAGGCTAAAGACTTCACTCAGATAGTCTAAAAGTCTTTTGAAAATTAGTTGGTGCTCCTTTGGGGGAAATGATACCCAACCTGTTATAGAAAGACTAGAGTATGTATTGTTGGAGCAAGGCACATCCTTTTGAACAGGGAATTGGTACTAGTGACTTCTCGCTACCCAACTTAACCCAGCAGAGAAGGGGCAGAAACTTTGGCCCAGATATTTCACCCCATCATCTAATCTGGTCATCTTCCTACCCTCACTGGGCATTCACAGAAGCAGAATCTGCAATGGTGCATGCAAGGGAACTTTCTACATTGGAACTTTATTTATCTGTATCTTTAAATCTGTGGCCAATCAGCAAAACAGAGGTTGGCATTCATTTATAGGACAAACAGACTTGCGTTTGGAACATGCCCACTGTCAGAGTCTGCTTCATGAACTAAAAGCCTGCAATTCATTAGGCTTGTTACTTTGTTGGAGGGTTGTAGGAGGAAGACAGGTGAGGCATTTTCTCCCCCCAAGAAGGAGAAAAAAGATGATTGAGATTGGTCTTGCCTCTTTTTGCTTTCATTCATTACTCAGGTGAAGGTGATGCAATTAGTGTAACGTTAAAGTCTCATGGAATGGGGTTATCTTTGCCAAGGTGGTGAACATGGTGGATGAGTGTCTTTTCGGCTTTAGAAACTCATTAGCTTGCCCTATGTTGCTGTAAGTATATGGAATTCAATAGCAAAGTTGACAGGTATCCCTTGGGAGGAGATGAAGAAGTGAACAGGCTGGCCGTGGCAAACAGTTGGGGCATGTAGTGCAGAGCTGCATAGCTTTGTTTCATGAAACAAGAGTGTATTCCCTAAGGCATAAGGCAATTATGGGAAGGATCCAGGATCAAGCTATCTCAAAAGATCAATCTGTACAGGGAAGAGGTTCCTATAGACAAAGTGTCAGGTCTGGAGCCACAAGGGCTTGACCAAAGGAAGCATTGTTTTATTTACGGACTATCACTTAAAGGTCCTTAGGTGGTCTTCGGAGTCTGATAACTGCTTTCTTTGGTTAAAGCCAGCATTTGCCCGACTGAGGAATGAGAACTTCCTCCCACGAGGATCATCTACATAACGTTTTCTGTTCTCTCTCATTCCTCCTGTATCTGAGAAACTCGACGGTGTATTGGGAAGACTAAAGTACAGTAGGATGAGGAGCAGTGCTTCCTCCCCAGAGGCAGATTCCCAGACCTGAAACTAGACTGAACCAGTGAACCAGGTGGAGAAAAGAAGTTTTAATTGTCTGTCTGGTCATAAGTTTCAAGTTTTGATTTGGAAATGGCCAGGACTAGACTTTTCATTTCTAAGCACAACTTCGTGTGTGTGTGTGTGTGTGTGTGTGTGTGTGTGTGTGTGTGTGTGTGTGTGTGTGTGTGTAAAGGACTCAGAAGGGATGGAATCTGCTGTAGGCACTGGTGAGAGGAAAGGAAACCACTTCCTGGTCCTGGTCCAAGTGGTTAAACTCTGAACCTTGCATACTTTTCTTGCTGTGTTCTGGGATCTGCAATGATAATGGTAACTTCAGACAGAGAAGGGCCAATTTCCACTCTACCCAAGGGTAGGTAAGAATTCACTTGAAGGGGATGGAGGTATGTCTTTCAAGGCAAGAATATCACCAAGGAAGACACATACTAGATTGCTTCATCTACTCCAAAGCCAGGAGAACACTCTTTGGACTCTGGTGTGATTTTTTTCTAAGATTGTTGTTATTATTCCTTTCCCACAGACTTCTATAGTAACTGCTTCTACTCTATTGTGGGCGGTCAGTCAATGGGAGAGACAGGAGTTGGAAAGATGGAAGATCTCACAGAGGAAGCTTAAAAATTTCCAAATGCTAGCTTTTCAGAAATGTTTTCTCTCTTTCTCTCTCTCTCTTTCTCTCTCTGTCTTTCTCTCTCTCTCTCCTCTTCTCCCCCATGTTTCTTTTTTGCCAATTGGTGCTATTCTAGGTCTCTGGGCTATCTGACCTCTGGTTCCTGGCCCTCCAGGCAGTGCCAGGCATGGGCTCCCTCTTGTGGCATGGGTCTCAAGTTGGACCAGTCATTGGTTGGCCACTCCACAAGTTCTGTGTCACCTTGACCTCAGCACATCTTGCAGGCAGGAAAGATTATAGGTCAAAGGTTTTGCAGCTGGGTTGGTATCCCAGTCCCTCAGGGGAAACTTTGCCTGGTTATAGAAGATGGCCAGTCCAGACTCTGTATCCCTTTGCCTGGTTATAGAAGATGGCCAGTCCAGACTCTGTATCCCTTTGCCTGGTTATAGAAGATGGCCAGTCCAGACTCTGTATCCCTCATTCCTAGGGGTCTTCACTAGGCTCTCCCTCATAGATTTCAGGGGGTTTCCACCGTGCCGGGTTCTGCCTTGCCCTGAAAATATGCCCCCAATTCCAGACTCTCCCTACTCTCCCAGCCAATCCCTCCTGTTTCCATCCCTACAAGCTCCCAGTCCACCTGTGAAATCTATTCAATGTTTCAATCCCAGAGAGAGACATGTGTGTCACTATTGAGCCCTCCTGTTACTTAGAACCTCACTGGGTCTGTAGATGGTAGTAGGATTATTATTTACGTCATTGCTAGTATCCATTTATGAGTACATATCATGTTTGCCTAGAAATGATTCTTAAAATGTTTGTCACAACTTAGGTAAAATGTGCCAAGAGGGAAACTCGGGGCATATGACTGTAGGGTTAATGACGAGCCAACAGCCAGCTCAAAACAAAAAGCTAAACTAACAACAGTAGATGCAGTTACCTCTTTCCTCTCACAAGTGCCCATCTTAGATGCTGGGCCACACGGAGCAGTTCCCCACCGACTACAAACTTAAACTTATAGTAATATCATATTGCTAATTATTTCTTCATTCGTTGGCCCCAAACACAAGAGCCTGGACGTCACGGGCAAGTTTCTCTTCTGTGTAGTTTGCAGGCAGAAGCCTCGTTGCCTGCTTCTAATTTAATTTGCAAAGTAATTCTCAATGAAGAAAGACTTGAGGCAACTTGTTTTTTGTTTTGCTCCTAGCTTAGCCACTTTGCCCTGCCCAAGGTGTCTTAGCCTTCCCCACTATTCTACTGCCTTTAAAAGTTTAGCCTCCCTTCTGATTTCCAGTTCGTTTTTGTCAGGAAAAGTGAACTAAGAAAGGTGTTTCTAACTTAGTTTCCTTGTGCTAAGACTGAGGCACTTTTTCCAGTTGTCTGGTAACAAAACCAATGCTGGCTTGCAGCATCAGAAAGACGTTGAAAGGAAGGAGGGAGCTCCTGGTGGGAACATAGTCATCCATAAATGAGCTATTACTTTGGGACAGTCCAGAAACAATGTACCAGTATTTGTATTCATACTAAGAAGGAAAATCCATTGGGGTTTCTTTCGTCTGCTCCAGAAGCATTTTTTATTCTCAGATTTCTTGGTGGGTGAACTAGTATCAGACCCACATAGGTGAGGAATAAGGATGGCCCACCAGCTTCCTTTGTGAATGAAGGGTCACTCGTCATTCACACCTAAGGTTCTGATGGAGTCTCTTCTTCTCCCACGGGCCGCTCTAAGTGGGCGCTTATAAACCGGAGAATCATTTGTTTTGGTTTCAGATATTTTTAAGCTCTCCCTTAAATGTCTCAGGGGAATATTTCTAAAAGGAGTAAGGCATTTTTGATGTCTACCAGGACTTACTGGAGCTCTTCTTGAATATCACTTCACCTGGACACCACCGTGCTCCTTAACTCATTCTTCCTCCTGGCAGGGCTAGGCGCAATCAGAGGGCCAGGGGCAGGCACAGGAACAGCACAGGGGCAGGGGCAAAGAGGAGAGCATGATGTCAGAAGTGCAGAATCCTGGCTGCCACCAGGATTCTGGGTCACCACGAATGTCAAATGAGGCCTAAGGCTCAGCTCCAAATCCTTGGGTTGAGTAAATTAAAGGCAAAGGGCGTTGCTTTAAAACACTTTTCAGTTCTTCTCCAAGCTGTGCTTATGCTGCCTTTTGTGGGGAGGAAAAGCCGGCTCCTAATACCTAGACTCTAGCCTATATGATCTTCCCCAATACGAGCTCTAAAATTGGCCTATTCACTTTTTCTTCAGGTGCTAGTCAGAGTTCTCATTGCTGATCAAATATTTCAAATTGCTTTGAGTTTGGGTCAAACTTTTTTTTTTTAATTTTTTACAGTTTTGATGGTATAAGAAGAGCATGGGGACATGCTCCTGCTTCTCAAAAGCAGAAACTATAGGGACAAGTGCTCAGAAGATAGCACAGAATGCAAATAAATTGGTGGGCATTTCCCAGTTTCACAGAAACCATTAGATGAAATTTATGAAGCTCTCATTAAATTTAAAAGTTAGAATTAAAAATGTTCTCCTTGTTTGGTCTTTTGAAGTGCAAGGGTTTGAACCTAGGGCCTCAGGCATGCTAGACAAGTGCTCTACCACTGTGCTACATCCTCAACCTCTTACAGCTGGAATTTCTTGACCAAGGACCAAGTTTTTCTCTCATCTTACCAAAAACTCAACCTCAATTGAGAAGACTGGGTTGCTAACTCAGAAAGACAGAGTTTCACTCAAGGTCTTCTGTTTGGCCCAGATCCCCTTTAATGTCAAAGTCAAGGGAATTGGGCAGGTTTCTACCATGGTAAGCAATGGAGAAGGAAAGGATGCTGATGTACTGAGTTAGTCTCTTGAATAGGCAGGCACCTCTTAATAATCAAGGGAACAGGGACCAAGGTCTAGGAAGGCAGGGATCAGCCTGAGTTCATGATGAGTTCCCTTTCCCTGTCTCCTTTCTGGGATAAGCATCTTGCATGGAGCCTGCAGTTTTCTTTGGTAATATTTTTTTTTTGAGTAATTTTTATCTCTCTGGAGAGGGGACAGGTACACAACGTATTTCTTAAAAACGGGTTGAGATATTTCACTTCTGGGTCAGTTGATGATCCAGTTACAGCAGTGAATTCTTATTGGAATGCTCCCTGGGGACTTCTTTTCATGATTGCTCCAAAGAGGAGGAGCATGCCAGGACCTGCAGGCCCAACAGCTCTGAGAATACATACTATTGAAACAGTTCCTGGATTTAGCCTGGTTTTCTGTGGACTGCCTTAGCAGCTGGCTGAAGGTGTGCTCATCTTTACATCTTAGACTGTTTCTCTACTTCAGAGCGTCAGCTTCCTCTCTTCTTGACTCTAGCTTTCAGCAGAAAGTATAGAGTTTACCTTGCCTCTCCCAATAGACCAACAAGAGAAAGAGACACGCCATATAAAGACACACATGGCACAGAAGTTTTTGAGAACACTGTCACATTTCCTATCAGATGGTTCTTACTCAATGGATTGAAACCAAGTATGAGAAGAGGCAGAAATGTAGCTCTTTTAAGAGTGTAGTTTAGAGATTATGCTAACACCATCCCAAGGTTAGGCTATCAGGCCACTCCTTTGGAAGGAAGGGTGCCAATACGACTATATCTGGTTATCACTGCTAACAGTGTCCCTTGACACAGATGTAACGTGCTCATCACTCAGTGCAGGGTAGCTGAACTGCTAGGCTTATGCTGCACAGATGCTCACTCATTGGGCTTTTACAATGGGCAGGCAAGTGTGCTAAAGATGATATTGCATCCCAAATGGGCAGTGTGACAGGATACTGTGAAAAGAAAGGAAAATGGTTGAAGGTTTCAGAAAAAATAACTTTTCTAGGAAAATAAATATTACAAGAGGAAAACTTGCAGGAATACTCTTGTGCTAAATCACAAGAATAAGTACGTATTCCTCCCAAAATGCCTTTATCATGCTGCAGTGATCAGCACTGGCACTATGAGCTGGAGAAACTAGGAAAAGGGGAGGTGAACGGTCATTTCGGATGTAAGGCATCCTATAACCTGCAACCACCCTGAATGGAGAATGAGGCAGGCATGATGTGCTTCCGGTGCAGGGCAGTAAGGGACTGTGCATGTCTGTTCTTGTTCCGTCTTGAAACACAGTAAAGTTATGTTTCAGTTGATACAGTTCTAAAGATTGGAATCAGACAAGACCTAATATTTGCAGTGCATAGATATTTGAAAGTTACAAATTAAGCTAACAAACTGTTACAGTTTATCCTTCCACCTTGACAAATCTCCCACAAGACAAAGGGACACAATGTGTGAATATTTGCTTCAGTAGACAGCAAGTAACTACAGAGAATATAACTTCAAAGTTCTTTTTCTTTCTGTCAAAGCTGTGACTTGCCATAGGGAGAGACTATGGTGCAGCCCCAAGGACCTCCCCAACCTCAGCACACAAGCAACTCGCTCTTTGCCAAGGGCTCTTTCTATGACACGCTCCAGGCCTAGGGTACACACGTTGGCAATGCAGACCGATGCACTGGTGCAGAAATCAATACCTGAAAGCCCTCCATGTACTGAAGACATCTTGGAAAGGGAATCTGGGCTGCTCTTCCAGGCGACGATGAGGACGTCGACGATGAGGATGCCAAGTGCAGCAATCACCTCTGATTTAAGAAATCTGTGACTCTTGGGAGGAGGGCAAGGAGCAGTTTGCAGCCACCTTTTCTCATTCCTAAGTCTGAGCTGACATGGATGGAGTGAATTGGAAGCCTGGAGTCATACTCTCTAACACTAGAAACCAAATAGATTATATAGTAAACTATCTAGAAGATGCAAGAAGGCTAACCTCTCAAATGCAGAGAGGGAAGAGCTGATCCTGTTTATACTACAGTCTTTCAAGAAGCACTGGAGTTGAGAGAGTGTTGGCTCAGGAACCTCCGGAAAGGATGATCCAATACAAAAAAAGGCTGAGAGCTGTTGAAGCAGTAAGATCCTCTCTATACTCTCCTCTCTTATGATACATCTTCTTCTCCCTCCCTGGGATGAAATTAGACTTAGCACTTGGAAAAGAAAAACAAAAGTAAGCTCAAAGCAGCAAAGCATGCCTGAAGGAGGTGTGCCTGATGTAAACATGGGGCTCCCCTACAGAAAGTGGGAGCTGACATTGCCTCTGGCCATCTTCCAGTCTACTTCAGAGTCTGGACACCAAGCCAAAGATTTTGTTCTCTGTGTTCATGTGCTTCCGGTGCAGGGCAGTAAGTGACCGTGCATGTCTGTTCTTGTTCCGTCTTGAAACATGATTTTGTTCTTTGAGTTCATAGCCTCCCCTCATCCGGGTCGATTGTCCTGCCATCTTTCCAGCATTTCATGAGAATAATGACCACTTTCCAGTGTTCCAGCTGATAATTAATGATGCTCTAAAGTCTTTTTTTTTAAATAAAAAGCAACAAGATAGGGCATTCCAGAGGAAAAGAATGTGCACAGAAAACAAAGAAAACAAATCAAAATACTGCAAAACAAAACAAAACAAAACTCCAGAAGAGAAAAGTACCCTAAAAGTAACAACAACAACAACAAAACCTCCAAGTGCTTTTTAAAAAGGATAGCACCTGTGGCTGAGAAACTGGATAACATATAAAGAAAGGAGTTGGGGCCATAACACAGCTCTTAAAAAACAAAACCCAATTTCAAAAATCTAAAAAATATTATAATATATTGTTGAAGAAAGCTCTTCAGAAATTTAACAAATAGGAAGTAAAATGATAAAAAAAAAAAGTAGCCAGGTGTGCTGGTATGCGAATGTCAAGCAGAAGGAAGCCAGCAGCCGTGAGCATGCTGAGGAGAGAACAGAATCTACACCGAAAGGTATGGGTTCTCATGCTACAAAACTTAACTGCTACAAAAAGAATTACTATACCACAAGAAAAAATTCTACAAAATTATATGGAGAAGAAGGGATAGAACTACACACACACACAGCTAAAATTGAAAAGGACACACAAAAATGATGAGACCTTTTGTCTCCATGGAGATACAGAAGTTAGATGTTATAGCAACGACTATAGAATTCTGAAGGACTCCATGTTCTCCAGCTAAGAATCTGAGGCATGTAAGTAATGAGTGTGAGATACTGCAAAGACAATTCAAAGCTGCAAAGATTCCAGGTTTTACCTAGATAGAACTATTTCCAAGAAGGTGCTGGAAGTTATGCGCCGTCACAGACAAGGAGAAAGAGAAGACAGATGAGGGTCAGAGAGCCCAAGTACTTCCCATACCATTTCCTCTTCGCAGGATGCAGGAGAATTCGAACTCTTGGAGTCGTGTTGGAATTGTCCTGATGGGATCATGTAAGTCATTCCTGGTCTGGTACATCCTTCAGGGATACTATGAGATGAAGAAGACGAGTGAGAAGTAAACAATTATTAAATGAAGTCCTTATTTGGGAATTTGCATTTGATAACAATCAGCTCATTGGTACCAAGGACATAGGAACTTGAACTATATGGCATATGCTGCTTCAGTAGAAGGCCCGAAAGAATCAAGTATCAGAAACTGGGAAGGCAGAGCCATAAATAATGCCATAGCAAGCATTGAAAAAACTGGCTCTTAACTGGTGTAGGAAACAGTAGACCAAGAATCAGTCTTGGTCAAGGAATTTTGAGGACTGGATATTCTTGGTGCCATTTGGTACCTTGTTAGATGAAAGAGGTGGTGCTAGGAAGCAACTGGTCCGTCTGCCAGAAGTAGAGAACACTAACATTTGAGTCTATTTGTGCTTGCAAACTACAAGAGAGAAGAGGTGTAAACCTTACAACAAAACTTCTCATTAAGATAAAGTTTTTAGTGGGATTCCACATTCTAGCCTAGTGGCCCCTGTGTGGTTGCCACTGAGAAAAATGAGCCATGAGTAGGAGCTGGTAATGGGAGCAAGCTGTCTGGAAAGTAGAACTTTGTCCAGCACTCTGGATATGGTTATGGCCCCTGAATTTGTCTACAAGACTCTGGGTTCTAAAGGAATCCTCCTGCTGAAGAAACCATGCATCTGGCCAATAGAATCTCAGATTCTTTGGGAAGAGTGGCCATAACCCAACTCTGTAGTCAAGACTTCTAGGGCTTTCTATGGCTCCCTCCAAATGTGGCATGATTGGCAACACTCATGTCAGACATAAAGAAGAACATCAATCTGACTTGCAGAGAGTGGATTCACATAGTGGGGCCAGAGGATTCTTTGCTGTTCTCACTGCTGTGCCCACGTCCTGACTGAAGCAACTTAAAGAAGGAAAGATTTGCTTCAGTTCGTGGTTTTGGAGGGACAAGTGCATCATGGGAAGAAGGAAAACTTAGTTCTTGGAGTGGTTCTGCCCTCAGTGATGGGAACACAGTGAGACTGCTTGGTGTGCGTTGGTAGATATGGAGTCAGAGAGCCTAGGACTGCAGGCTGGGTTTAGTCCTAGCCCTCAAAGGACCCCCCCTTAGTGACCTCAGGGACCTATCTCCATCATGGAAGTCTCATAACCTCCAAAAATTGACCACCAGGTGGAGAACAGGTGTTCAAATACGTGAGCCTGTGAGGGACATTTTAGATCCAACCAATAAGCTCCAGCAAGCAAGAATTTGGGTCAATCTAGGAACTGCCCCTGCCGTCCAGTATCCAGAGGGACCTCAGAATTTCGCGACAGAATGCAATTTGTTGAGGCGTTTTACTCTTCGGCTTTTGAAGAGTTCTCCCTAAGCTGCACTTTACTTTGGAACTGTGCCAGTGACTATTTTGCATTCTTTATTTTATAGGTACCTGATCCCGAACCGTACCATGGGTATTGTGTAATGGTGTGGGCCCTGGGTTGTCTTTCTGTGTACACAGTGGACAAGATGGTATGATGATGAGACAGGCCTGATGGGGCGGTGGTGTTGCCTCCTGCAATTTCTTCTCCTTAGTATGCAGCAAAAGCATAGCCCTAATGCCCCCTGCTAGTGTGATGAGCTTAATGACTGAGTTCTGACCAATAGGAAGTGGGAGTAGTATGTGAGTCATCTTCCTTAAGAATACACAGCATCTTCCCGTTCTTCCCTACATAAAAAAATGTCGGCAGTGCCTGTTCTAGATGGCCTGGCCAAAAAATAAGGCACATGCATGCTGTGTGTGTTTCAGTCACAAGAGAGAATGAACAACATGGGAGATGGAAATTTGTTGTGTAAAACCTTGAAAGGCTTTGTGTCACTTGAGACCTCTTACTCTGAGACTTGTGTAATATTGGAATTGGTTGATACAATGCGCAGTAAGATATGTAAAGTCCCTCCCCCCCCCCCCCCCGGGTAAATGGCCCGCGTCAAGTGTTACGGTGACCTGGGGTGAACCAGATCTGAAGGCTCTGAAAGAATTCTCCCAAACAAGAAACTGAACGGAAAGAATGGTATTTTTTGGATGAAATTTCACACGGCTCAGGCTGGCCTCAACCTAACTGTGTAACCGATACTGTCCTTACCTCTGGATCTTCTCTCCCTCTTCTCCTAAATTCTGGGATTACAGGCATGTACGACTATGTCTGGATGAATGGGTGCCATGGAAACCTGCTAGAAAGCAATGATTAAAGAACTGAGCATTAATAGTAGGAAAAAGCAAAATGTGTTCCATAAAGGAAAAGAAAAGTAGTTTGCTTCTGTTTCACTTGTAAAAGCTGAAAGGATATATTGTGCTGGTATGCTGAGAAGGAGTTGGGTGTAGTCTTGATAAGACGGGGGTAAGGAGAGATGAAAAGAATCTTTTCTAATATTATTTCATGGCAGAAGAAGGATCTTAAAATCCTTTTCAATGGTTAAGTTCATGCCAGGGGCCTTGATGTTAGTTATTACTCTTCAGGCAGCCTGTGAAGAAAAATGAGACGTGTTGGGGATCTAGAAACACCCTGACAATCCAATGACACTGTGCATCTAGCCCCGCCCTCTTTTCCTGTACACGCCCAGATAGGCACGGGTGGCTATCATGCCCTTGCCAATGGTTTCTTCACAAATAAATCCCAAACACCAGTTGTTGTAAGACCCAGTCTTGGCACATCAGCACACAAGTGTCAGTTATTGTCTGGTTCTCTTCCTTACTCTACTTTGATGAAGCCATGGGTCAGCAAATCTGGTACAGGGTTAAGTCTAACCCCTCCCATTTTTTGAAAAGACTTAGTTACTCTTTTGCCTGACCAGAATCAGATTCTCTAATAAAGGAGAATGTATATATATCTACATATAACCTCATAGTATTTGCTAATCAACTAACTTGTCAGAAAATCAGTTTTGTGGCTGACCCATTGCTGGTGTAGTGTCAGTACAATGCAAGTGACAGTAGAGGTTCATAAAACTTGCCCTCTCAGTATCTGGCGCATAACAGGTCCTTGGTGAATGAGTAAAGGATTAGGTGTATAATAGGCGTGATGATGTGCCTATTACATGTGAAACACAAAGTAAAGAAAGCGGTTTGGGGGCTTAGTCATGTTGTAATGGTTGCATGCATAGGCAATTCTTGCTTTGGTTGGATAGAGCATTGCCTTCAAGATGGGGCATTCAGATCTCTGTGTCTCTCTTGACTTTACACGACTGTCCATTCTAATTTTCTCCTTTCCTTAGTCTGTCTCTCGCTTCATCTAAGAAAGCCAAACAGTCCCCCTGTCTTAGACCTTACTGTGGCCCGTTACTTTCTGTTATGAAAACTTCTGGACTCGACAGGAGTCTTTTCATTGATAAAACCAAACACTCCATCAATTGTTATTTTCTCTTGTATGAATTTATTTCTGCAACAGGTGAAGCATAATCTAAGAAATGGCAATATTTGGCTTTTGTCCTTTCAGAAGGACCACTAACTTCAGGTCATCATTTTAATGTTTTACTCTTTTGCCCTTCCCTGTAACCATGAAGTGCACAGGTCTTCAGAGTCTAATGAAGGTGAAACAGAGTGTAGATGGGAGATAATGAAGTCCGAAAATGGCCCGATCTCTGAGTACCGTCCTCTCAAATGTGTTCCACATAAGTGAATCCTCTAGCTATTGTCAGGGACCCATCCCCACGATAAGTCGCCAGCTGAAAGGAGAATCACTTGGGAACAGCTTCAGAAGACGTGTTCAGTGAAGGTTGATAGTAGAATGGCATAAAGACTTGAGCTACCTTGAATAAAAATTATGCATGCATTCTTTATTATTTTAGTTCTGATCTATTTTATTTCATAACTATAAATATATATAAATTACAGTGTTCATTCTGATTTACTTTGAAAAGTGTCTACTATTGTCTATCTTTTGATATAAGATTATAAACATGATGACAAAAGTTAGATGCAAAATTAAGTACCATTTGGTTCTGCTGAATGTAACTATATAAAAACCAAGTGCAATCACAATTTCTAAAAGAATTAAGTGTTTTTTTTCCTTAACTGCATACATTACTTTTAACTTTCCCTGCAATTTGAGTTTGCAGTCATAGACAATGTAGTTTTCACGTAATTGGCAAGAAAATGAACAGGAGTCATAAAACTCAGAAGTTGTACGAAGGCTGACTTGATTAAGAACCCATCAATAGGACCTTTTAAAGATAGATGCTGGACAAATCAACGGGACAGAATCCCTAAAAGAGTGAAAGACAGATAATATAACTTGTAAGATATGCTGAAGAGAGAGTCAGTAAAGCACGTGATGGAGCCAGAGTGCTTGTTGCTGGTCTACAGACAGCAAAGAAGAGTTGGTAAAGTTGGATGATGCTCCTTCTGGGCTAACTACTGTCCCCCTGAAATTGGCTATCCATTGATGATTCCCAGTGCTGTCCTTTTATGTCCCACCTCTCCACTGACTTTGAGCTATCGTCAAAACCTATAGCTGTTGAACAGACTGATGTCTGTATCATTATTATGGGTAAGCATCCAACACTCCCAGCCTCCTAGGGGAGGTAGTGCTTGCTTTGGTTCCACACACTTTGCTCACTCCAGTCCACACCTTGGCTCTAGACTTTACGACCCTGTTATATTAGTAAGCGTTCTTTAAAGGAACAGAACGGGATGAAACCGATACATAAATTAAAGCAGGATTTATTGGATTAGTTTGATAGAGTCCAGTGAAAGTAAAAGAATATTGATGAGCGTTAATGACATCTAAAAATGCCCTGTCCCATCCTCTCTAACATGTTCTATATAAGTGAGCGCTGCAGCTCTTTTCAGGATTTGGTCTGTGTAGCCTCCCTAGCGCTGGGCTAGGGAGGAGGAGGAGGAGGCACCAGCCCTGAGTGGGGATGTCAGTTAGGGGTCTGTCTCACTCCAGGGGGAGTAGCAGGCCCCTAAACATCTCTCCCCACTTCTGTCCTGTCCTGTGCTTCCTCTCCCTGTCTCTTTGGTTCCCTTCTGTTACTCTACCCTACATCCTTCGTCCTTTTGCCGTCTACCCATGCTTACACTATCGGCTGGGACTCTGCTAGTGGTTCAGTCACTGTTGGCTGTCTCTGCAGCCCCGCACTATCCCCTAAAGCCCAGAGGATTCTCGGGGAGCTGCTGCTCTTGAGTCTACATTGGAATCTCAAAGAAGGCAGCTCTAACGCTGGCGAAGGAGTGCTGTGGCAACAGATGGAGGAACGTGCCAACGAGAGTGAAGGGACGCAGGTAAAGAACAGAGTATTCCTTCTCTCAAGGCTTTGTATACCCGGGCTGCCGCTGCAAGGTGCTGACCACACTTAGGTCTTTCTGCTAAATAGAGTGATCAAGAACACCCCTCACGGGAGCACCTGCAGCTCGTGTGCTAGTTGACTCCAAGTGTAGCTATCACACTCACCATCCATCAGGATTAAGTCATTATGTGGGCACCTTGTGACTCCAAGGCTTGGATCATATAGGTTTTTCTTCTGTGTCTTGTCTAGTGCAGTCCAGCCTTCCTGGGGCCATTCCTCCACTAAAACAATACTCAAGGCTGTGTTTTACATACTGGGAATAAAGACAAATGCAACCAGGACAAATTACATCTACTTTCTTATTTTAAGGGGTTTTATGTGATGCTAAAAGTGTGTGGGTCTGGTATCTATTGGGCTGAACCAGGTAAACTGATACTCATTTCATTTGCTTATACCCTATCTGAAACGCATTGACTTAGCCACATCTCCTTCGCTTGCCTTGTGCTTTGTTTTGAATTTGAGACCAGTGTGATTGAAATGTTTTAACTTGGTTGCTGAGCCTTTCTGTTCCACGGTCTTTGAGATAGACACTGGACTTCTGCTTGGCTGTGATGAAGCACATGACCCAACTTCAGGGAGGAAAGATGCCCTTTTGCTTCCTGTTTCACAGCTTTCAGCATGCAGTTAGCTGGCTCCGTTTTTTTTTGGGGGGGGGGAGAGGGGTTATGGTGAAACTTTTGAGAGGAGGAGGAAGCTGTTTATCTCATAACAACAGGGAAGGGGGTAGAGCTGGACCTGCAACAGGATGTAACTCCCAAAAATATGACCCCAGCGGTCTAATTCCTATAGCTAGGCTTCATCTCCTAAAGTCTCTGGAGCCTCCTAACATCACATACTGGAGACTTAAGCCTTCAATACACAAACTTGTAAGGGCTGTGGGAAGCACTTCACAACTGAATCATAAGGAACAGCTTGCCCGGGAGTGTACTAGAGAGAAACACTGCGTGGTTATCAGGCTAGGAGCCTGTGACTAGGCAGGTCATAGTCACTAGAAAGAACCTATTGCTATTATTCTGCTAAATGGACAGTATTAAACCAACTACTAGTTACTTCTCATTAACCAATACATTAATTCATCTCTAAATTCTCATCCGAGAAACTTCTATTTGCGGTGGAAGTTTATTGACCCAGAGATACTCAACTGGGAAGGCTGCAGAGACTAAGAGCCTACAGAATGTTCAGCCCTAAAGAGGACATACTTAAGAAAAGCACAAACCCTGTGCAAATCCAAGTCAGACGAAACCCCAGCATGGCAAGTTGGGCATACAATCCCACCCCTAGGTATAGGGCTACTGGCAGTTGTTAGCTGTTGTAAGGAGAGACCATTTTCTCTAATAGTGTAGCCCCAGGTAAGTAGACCACTCTTCAGGGCAAGGACACACATTCCAGATTATTTGGCCACTACAAATTGCAAGATGAAAAGATACAAAGAGGGTCAGTAGGGAATGGGAGAGTGAATCTGTGAAAAGCCGGGGGAGGAGGTGAATGTGAACATGATCTATACATGTCATACACCACTCTCAGAGAACTAATAAAAACATACAGGACTGCTAAAGTGATGGATGTTTGAAGAGAAATGTACCCAAACGAAAACAGCCTAGAAGTGTAGTTTTAAAAAGTCACAGCTGAGACAGCTCTGTGGTTAGTCTTTCTTCTTTATGGGCCTTTGAAAATTGGACATGGCTAGTTATAGGCACAGTAGGGGTTTGATTAAACTCGAATACTCGTATTTCCTATGATTTTTGTTGTGATGAGGCTATGATGGACACATGTTTGGTGTCTGCCATAGCTGTCTTCCCTTTAGTAACTTCTGTTGGTACCAGAAGCCTCTGGTGGTCACATTTCGCTTTCCAGCCTGTGGATTGGGTTTGTATTCCCATCTCTCAAGAAGCCCCAGAGTGTACTTCCCTAGGGTTCCTAATATTCTAGCTGAGTATGCGTCTTCCAAGGGCACTGGGACTAGAGGAAGTAACCACAGTGTTGAGATCTGTATAGGCTGATCCCAGTCTCTGTATTCACTCATTGCCCTGCTGGAGTGTAGATGCCAAAGAAGCCTCTGTAGCTCCGAGGTGCTAGGATTCTGCCAAAGTGAGAGCCGACAGGAGCCTCCAGAGATTGACGTAATTGCTGACCTTAAACTCAGGGCTATAAGGCTCCAGGGTTATTCCCAGTTAATCCAATCTGCTTCCAGCCACCAAGAATGGGTCACTGAGTGAGTCAAGCCTTCTGCTGTCTTCTCTTTTTAGCCCATCAGAATCAATCTTCCCAGTCTCCTCAACAGCTTTGACTCTAGAGATATTGTAGTTGAAACTCAGGATCCCTGACATATGGGTATCACCTGTTCTCAGGGCTTTTAGGTCTCTTAGTTTCAGTTCTTGAGGTAGTGTTTGGCCATTGAGTGAACAGGATTTTTCCTCTGCTGCTGAACCTGTAGCTGGATTTGAGGCTCCTAAGAGCCGGGGCTTGTTCTGAGGGTAGGATTGTTTCAAAAGAAACAGATTGTGAGGGGGTCACAACAGCATGAATGGCCCTCGTACAACAGCGCCATTGCAAAGTCCTACCCCAGCATAGATGGGGACCTCATAGAAGCTGCGTGACAGAGTTCAGTGTAACATGAACATGGAGAATGGACCACAGCACTTCATATCATGGAATCCAGAAAGCACAGTTAATTGTGAATACATGAATTATTGTTGTAGACTAATATTTCCTGTTGGTTTGCAGAAAAAGGAGTTGGGAGTGGAAGGTAAGTTTATGTGTATAGTCAGAGAATATACTTTTGCTCCATTACAGTGTTAAAATTAGGGACTTAAGAACAAAATATTTACTAGTTAGGTGAAAATACAGGGGGAATTTTCGCTTATTGTACTACCTTTAGAGAAATAGCTAGGACAAGTATCCAAAATGATAGAGGAGACAGTATTAAAAATTCTTATCTATTCCACAGATCCCATCTTTTTTTCTTTTTTCTTTTTATTGAGAAAAGGAAG
>NC_022009.1:34330259-34362777 GCF_000317375.1 Microtus ochrogaster | reverse complement strand
CATAAAATATCTTGGGGTAACTCTAACCAAGGAAGTGAAAGATCTATTTGACAAGAACTTTAAGGCATTGAAGAAAGAAACTGAGGAGGATACCAGAAAATGGAAGGACCTCCCTTGCTCTTAAATTGGGAGGATCAACATAGTAAAAATGGCAATTCTACCAAAGGCAATTTATAGATTCAATGCAATCCCCATCAAGGTCCCATCAAAATTCTTCACAAATCTTGAGAGGGCGATAATCAACTTTATATGGAAAAACACAGATCCCATCTTAAGGTTTACAACTTCAGTAGAACAGTGCACTGCCTTCCCACGTTTTAGTTTTAGAACAGTAATGAACACCCAAGTAAGGGTTACACTTGCCAGCTTTCCTTGAATTTAGATCGGAACCCCGGAGTAAGAACTACCCAGGGAAATGAGAACAGACGTGATATGCCAATCTCTGTGTCACTTCTATTGCAGGGAGTTACTTGTTTCATGTTCTCCTTTGCCTCCTGCTGGAAGGCAGCCATGATATCAAATAAGTTTCTCACACATGGCAGATCTGATCAGCTAGACGAAGGTTGAACAACAGGGTGGAAAATCCTGGGCCTTCACATGACCTTGTGGAGTAGAAGCTCACCTGCCTCAGGTGGTGAGGCAGAACTCGATAGAACACTGGGTGCATGAAATTAGGTTTTTAAGATTTATTTTGTGAGTGGGGTAGTTTCTGTGTTTGTACATGTGCATATGTGCGTGTGTCTGTGTATGCATGCACACATTTGTGTGTGCACGTGTTGCGTGTACACATGTGCATGTGGGGTGTGTGTGTGTGTGCACGCGCGCACAGGTGAGCACACCTATGGATTTCAAGGAGGGTAAATCTCCTGGAGCTGGCATCATAGGTGGTTGTAAGCTGTCTAATGTGGACGCTGGGAACTGAACTTTGCTTTCTACAATAGTAGCAAATGTTCTTAACTTCTGAACCATATCCTGTGCTCCACGAAAATCGGTTTAATAATTTCATGGGAGAATTATATTACAATCACACCTGAGAGAACTCTGCATACCAGGATGAAGAATTTTGAATGGATGCCAAGGACACTGAGAAACATTTGACCATCAGCAAGAGGTGACTTAGTCATCAGAGATCTTCAGAAAACATTAGTGAAATGACAAAGATAGACTAGAATTGAAGCATAGGGCCCAAGGAGAACTAAGTAATGCTTCCTGAATGCCACAAAAATACTGCGAAAATATTTTTGAGTATTCAAAAATAGTTTTTATTCAACAATTGAGTTATTCATATCACTAATTCACTGACTGAAATCCCCACCCAGAACTTTGCCATCTCCCTCAGTCTTAAATACATAAATGTTTTTGACAAATGTGAGATTGGAACTGCAATAGATCATAATTATTAGTTGGCTATGAATATAAAAACTTGGCAGAAATCAAGAGAAACATAAGAATTTCTCTTATGGAATTTGCCATAGACATTAGCTGTGACCTACTAGCAGATCACCTATCCTTTGATATGATTTATACAAATTATCCTGAATAAACAAATCCTTAGCTACAGAATGTATGTTGTCTTAAGCTACTCAGATTTTATTCAATATATTCCCAGTTGTGAACCTGTCAACATAATCTCATTTGGGAACCTGCTCACTTCTCTGAAGGGAAACCCTATAATCACCAAGGGTCATTCGTCATTTCTACTCCCTAATTCTACTGATTATTCAGGGAAACTGATTATTTAGTATGTTCCCATAGCATACTCTTACAAACCTATTTAAAATACTATTAATTTTACTTATAAATTATGTAATATGTTCTCTGTAGTTTATAATAATTAAACAAGACACAAACACAGCATTGAATATTTACTTGTACAAAATTAGAAATATATAGGTTTAAATGATAAACAATTATGTTCTAATCACTTTTTCTAAGCCATAGTATCCATATCTGGAATTTGCTACAAGTTGTTAATATTTGCTACTATTTTGGAATAAAACTTTAATGCAAAATGGAAGATAGTACACATCTGTGGGCCATATATGGCTTCTGTATAGTTACCTCTGTATAAACATATACATATAAACCTACTCAACTAACACATAAGTTAGTGAGTTTAGACCCATTCTAAGAAAACTTTAGCAAGAATCATGTTGCCTTTGATTAATGAGCTAAGTTTTGTTGAAATTTTCTAGCTATCATGTCACACTATTGCTGGGAGACAGGACAAATGCCTGCTCACCCCAGATTAAGAACTAATGACAGGACAAAATAATGGATATTAGTGAAGTACAACTTGTTGAACCTATTTTTATTGGGGTTACTAATAAAACCAAAGGAGTGATATGGCCAAAGGGTCGCAGTAGCAGTGGTGACTCCAAAGCAGCTGAAATGAGGGAAGCCTACCTCAGCATAGGGACAGCTCACAAATGCTCACTGGACAGTTTGAGGCAGCTGACGAGGTCAGAGAGTCTCTTCCATGCAGCTCAGCTGGTCTCGGGCTCTTCAGTATTTTTATATAAGCTCCGGGAGGAAAGGGCTTTGCGCATTTGGTCAGTTTCAGGGACTTCCTGAATTGTTTGCTTCCCAATATTAATGAACCCCTTTTTAAAACTTCTTAAGTCTTAACAAGCTTCCCCCCAAAGTGGATTCTTTTGAACTTACTTGGAGGAAGTTCTTCTTGAGAGTATGAGTTCTGCAAGATCGTACAGAGTGGTATCCTTAGAATGTGGCAGTTTCTAGAACTATAGCAAGAAAACATTAGTTCTTTAACTGTGGTTATGAGGCAGTAATGAAAATGAATAAATTAGTGCCACAAGAAAAACATGGCTAGTACAAACAACATTTAGTACAGAAAGCCTAAGGCAAAAGAGTATATTCTGTAGATATATCTTTTTATGAGGTTCAAAAGTTGTTAAAATGTAAGAAGCTGAATTTACTCTCCAGCCTCAAAGTGTATGTGTATATAATTATACATATTATGTATCATATTTTTATATCATATGTTATATACATATACACAATATATAACCTACACATGTACCATATAACATACAACATATTGTATACATATACATAATATATAACCTACACATGTACCATATAACATACAACATATTGTATACATATACATAATATATAACCTACACATGTACCATATAACATACAACATATTGTATACATATACACAATATGTTTTAGATATTATAAAGTATTTTACTTATATGCAACAAGTACATGTACACACACACACACACACACGCACCATCATTAAGTAGTGTTTGCCTGTGAGCTCTGAGAGAAGTAAAGAAATCCCCATGGACAGTTCAGTGAGACTTCAGTGCCAGAAGGAGGATCGCCACCACAGCTTGGAGGCCTTGCTGGCAGGAGGAGATGGGCTAGAGTACGGTCAGCATGGCCCTGGCAGGCTTTGCCCTCCTCCCGTTCCCTCTGCCTTGCTAAAAGCCATAAAAACCATTAGATTACATTCCTAAAGCTAGTCACCAAGGTCTAGTCCCTTATTTGGACACTTCCTCCTGAAGCTGACTACCAAGGTACAGTTCTCCGAGTACTGATATCCAGGAAACAGAAGCCCCCTTTGGGTCATGTGATTAACACGCCCAATTAAAATCAACTTAACACGGGGTTTCCCCTTTTACCTTTATAAACTGAATTTTCCCAGGTGCCACGTTTGTCTCCTCTCTATCCAGGGTCAGTCCTTTGTTACAATGGGACAAATCCCCCTTCCGCTTCTCTCTTGTCCCCTATCTCCTTTAGGCCCACGTGCTAGTTCATCCTAACACAGACCTCCACCTTCGCTACTCTTAAACATTACACCTGCAAAGCGCCGGAGTCAGAAAGCAGCCGCTCTAACTCTTCTTCCCTGCTGAATAAAGGATCTCTGTGTAAACAGGTGTTTGGGTGCAGTCTGCGCCCAATCCGGGGTCCTGAGGGAAGCCCCTCTGCGCAGGCGCTCTCCTTCAATAGGACTGAGAAAACTCAATGTGGCTAGAATTTGGAGGCAGGGAAGACAAGCATTTCCTTGTAGAGAAGATCCCGGAGATATTAGCTGTGTAGTAATCTGCACCTAACTCCTAGCTACGTGAAGGAAGCGCCAGGCAACAGGAAACAAAAGAGCTTCCACAATCCACACAGGGCAAACAGAGGTCTCTGGTGTGAATCATGGTGGCAGACAGTCAAAAGGGAGGTCTTTGGGATTCAGTCCTTGAAAGGATGTGAGACTAGTGGTGGGGCTGAATTTAAAACAGTGCTGGAAAAGAAGTTTTGCAAAGACCAAAATGACTTAAAATAAGCAAATACCAGAGTAGAGTCCAATACAGTTTGAAAAGTTGTGCACCCCAAAGCATAAAACAGTGTCTGCCAGCCAATTAGAAATTCTCAGGCATTTCAGGAGGCGTGACATTCTGGTCTGCAATATGGAGCAAAGGTAATAAAACAGACTCCCAAACTGTGGAGTCTAAAGTGAACTTAAGAAAACTGAAATGACTTTTATAAGCAGGTTCCAGTCATACGCGTAAGAAAGATGAAGAAAGCAGAAGCACGCCGAGGAGTTAAATCCAAGAGACCAAACGGAATTCACAGTGGTGAGAATACAGTAGCAGAAATGAAAGAGTCTTGACATTCTAACAGAAAATGATACCATAGAAAAAAGGGAAGTGATTTAAAAAACACACCAAGACAGACTTAAACGGTGACAGCAACATTGTAGGAAGTCACACGGGTGTCTTGGGAGTTGTGGAAGGGCACACATAGTTGAAGGAGTAGATATTTTCTGTAAATGCTAAAACTTTAAACTCAACCCAAGAAGATCAATAAATACCAAGCACAATAAATTTAAGAACATAAAGACAGTCTAGAACCTTGTGAAAATCATGAAGAAAAAACCTGACAAGGAGCTAAAGAAAAACATACAGTTCAAACCACAATAACTGGCAACAGACTTCTGATCAGAAACTATTATAAACTAGAGGAAAACTGAGCAACATTTTACCTCACCAGAAGGTGGTGGGCGAGAAAAAAAACAAAAACACTATGAACAACTATCCAACAGCATGTAATATATTTCAAAATAGAAAAAAAAGAGTGTTTTTCATAGAAAAATAGTTTGGAAAATTTACCACTGGCAAGCCACCAGTTCAAGGGGATTATAAAAAGATCTCCAGGCAGAAAGAAATGATAACAGAAGTTTGGATCTTACAAATGAAAGTGCTGAAACTGGCAAATGGAAGGATAGATATACAAGATTTTTTCTTCATTTGAAAACCTTTAAAAAAGACAAATTTAAAAAGAGATATCACAATACACACAAAAATCATTTTAAAGAATACCTGGTGCCTGAACAGCGACGTCTCAGAACCAAATGGGAGGAGCTGCGTCATCCTCCCCAGTGTGGTATGGAATGACCATGCTTTCTTGATGGCTCGACCATATGAGAACACAGACGTACCCCAATCTGCTAATGAGCGAGAGACTACATTTCAATGCCTGAAAGTAGCATCTATGTGATGGGAACACAAACAGGCTGTGGCCTCAGCTGCACGGCCTTTGCAAGAGTTGAGCAGACATGAAGCTGGGACTAGAGGGAGGTTTTGTGGATGAAATGCTTGTTGCGAAGGCACAGGGAGTTGAGTTTGGATTCTCACATCCACACGGTTGTCAGGCATGGTGATAACTGCCTGGAACCCAAGTGCTGTGAAGGCAGAGACAGATGGATCTCAGGGTCTCACCTGGAATCTCAGAGGTGATTGAAGTGGCAAGCTCCAGGCTCAGTAACAGCCTTGTCTCAAGAAAAAGAACTGTAGCAATAGAGGAGGTCACCCCAAATCCACTCCTGGCCCCCAGAAGAGCATACACGCAGGCAAATGCATCTGCACACACACATGCTCATGCAGGCATACTCCTCTCACAAAGCATGGAATTAAAGCTGTCTGCCCCCCCGCCAACTTGCCCACTTAGAGGAAATACTGCAAAAGGAAATAGATAATGTGGTTAGCATTTTCAAGACAAGGTAAATTGGCTACAAGCGAGGTTGAGATGAAGTGCTATCTTGTTAATTGCAAGTGGAAGAGAAAATTTATTCTTCGAATAAAACTATACCTGAACCCACAGGAAGAAATGAAAAACTTTGGTGGAACTATTTGGGAAACATTAGGAAGGTACGGTGTGGAGGTGTGTCATTTTGGAGGCTGGCTTTCGAGTTTCAAAGCAGAAGATTGCCAGTGTCCCTCTCTGCCTCCCACCTGTGAATTAATACGTAAGCTCTTAGCTACTGCTCCAGCACCATGTCTGTCTGCCTGCCGTCATGCTCTCCACCATGAAGGTCAGGAACTCTAGCCCTCCCAAACTGTGAACCCCAAATAAACTCTTTGGGAAGTTGCCTCTGTCAGGGTGTCATATCATAGTGTTAAAAAAGTAGTTATGATACCAGTTCGTGGGGGCAAGAGAGGACTGTGTTCATTTAAAGAGAAACACAAAGGAAGCCCATTCAGGCGGGATCTTAGTAATTATACAGAGATTTTGTAATATTTTCAAGCTCCATGGAGGGTCATGCATGTACCTTGAAGTGGTGGGGGTTCTGGTGGGTTTTAGTGACTTAAGCTGACATTGAATGGGTTATAAAGGTGATAATGTAGTCAAGAGGAATGCACGAGAGGTAAAGCAAATCAAGGGACCCACCAGGATCACTTGAAGGCAAATGTGGTAATATTTGTGTGGAGCTGGAGTTCTACAGAAGAGGAACAAGAAGCCACATGTGCTAGCACTTCTGGAAGGCTCTGAAGCAGTGGTTCTCAGTCATCCCGATGCTGCCACCCTTTAACTCAGTTCCTCAAGTTGTGGTGAACCCCAGCCATAAAATTATTCTTGTTGCTACTTCACAACTGTAATGTTGCTACTGTTATGCAATGTAATGTAGATACCTGATATGCAGGATGTCTGGTATATGGCCCCTGGGAAAGGGTCATTCGACCCCCAAGGGGTTGCAGTTCACAGGTTGAGGATGCTTTAAAGCCTCAATCAAAGGGATAAAAACAGAGAGACATTGCCTTAACTGCTTTTTTAATGGGATGGTCACGGTCACTGCAGGTGAGTATTAAATAGTGATAGCTAAAATCCCATGAAGTGCAGATCTATCCATCCCTGATTAGTACACAGAATACTTGGACCTTGGTAAATGCTGGAATCACATGTTCTTTGGTTACTGGAGGCTCCCAAGAGCATTAAAGACATCGGTGCCCAGACATGGAGACAGAGTGATACGGGTAAAAAGGATTAAGCTTGTCACAGGAGTCAGCAATTACTCCCCCAGAATATGTAGTTCACATCGATCTTCTGGGGTTAGAGGTCATTCGCCCATTCCTGGGATCCCTTCAAAAGGCAGTTTTGACCAGTAGATAGATAGATGGTGCAGGTTCAGACCCTGTCAGACCCGGGGGAAGGGGTGGGTGAGGCACAGATGAGCACGCCCTACTTTCTCTTGGTCTTAGGCTGGGTGGTGCTGTGTGAGATGGCCCCACCAAGTCCCTCCAGGTTAGGATATGTGCAATGGTCCTGGCGCAGTGCCTCAGGATGAAGAAACTGGACAGCCCAGGGAGAACCATCTGGAATTACAGAGAGCTATGCAAGGTAAGTACTTCCTATCTACTCTGCAGCACTCAGCATTAAAGGTTTTGTTTTTTTTTTGTTTCATTTTTTTTTTTGTTGTTGTTGTTATAAACTGATTGGCCCATTAGCTCAGGTTCTTACTTCTTATTAACTGTATTAGCCCATTATTCTTGTCTATTTTAGCCATGTGGCTTGGTACCTTTGTCTGTGAGGCAGTCACATCTTGCTTGCTCTGTGGCTGGGTCACAACTGCAGAAAGAGCTTTCCTCTTCCCAGAATGCTCCCATTCTCATCATCCTGCCTCTACTTCCTGCCTGGCTACGCACCAATCAGCATTTCTTTAAAATAGAAGTGATAGGGTACAGACCATTGTCCCACAGCACCCCCCTTTTAAAAAAAAACCAAGAACTCTGAATCTAATACCCTTTGTTTATCTTTTCTCCTGATTATTATCCATAACTACTTGTAACCAACTTTCTAAACAAAGGAGAATATTTATAGTCCATAATTTTGGGGGAATGTGGGCGTAGTTTTCCAGACTACTTCCTGCTGGTTGGGAGCGCTGATAATCTTATGGGGAACTTTTTCCAGTGAGGCAGTCACATCTTGCTTGCTCTGTGGCTGGATCATGACTATAGCATTAAGGTTTTAACAGAACAATCAATACAAGCCATGACAGTTATTCTTGGTTGTCAACTTCATTACATCTGGAATTAACTAAAAATCAAGCATCTGGGCACACCTATGATGGATTTCCTTGGATCATTCGAGGTCAGAAGACCCACCCTAAATCTGAACCATACATGCATATGAATATATATGTATATATATAGAATATATGTGTATACAAATACATATATATATATATTCATTCTATTCTTTTTCTCTAGAGAATCCCAACTAACACACAGTCAATGGTATACTGTCATATGCTTGGGTTCTTGGTTATGTTTCTTTAGGATCCCCTTAGCAGCAAAATGCTAGGATCAATTGCTCAAGTCAGACAGTGGTGGTGCTTTGGAGATCTTGTCTTCTCACTGATAAAAGGTTTCATTATGTTATCCTAACCTCTGAGTGTCTTACAGATTTAGAAAAGCATCTGAAAGCTATGGAAAGGACACAGAATGGGCAATGAATTTGCAAAAGGTACAAGGATCTATCTATCTATCTATCTATCTATCTATCTATCTATCTATCTATCTATCTATCTATGTCTATGAAAGAATATCCAGCATTGTCATTGCTGTCTTGACTTAGTGCACTGTAAGAAACATTGTAGGTAGCTCTAAAAACACATCTAGAATTTTTTCTCAATGCCTAACTGTCATTTCAGTCTGATGAAATTTTGACTTAGTCTTTATGGTTCAAAACACTCACTGTTTGGTGACATACATATAATAATGCAAAGAATCCTAAGAATATAGAAAAGGAGACATTACATCTTCCAGTACAGAACTGAATCAGAATGAATTAAATGTCTGTGTACACTATGCTATTCATTAAAAAAAATTAGTAAAACCATATATCTTTTATCATGTCCTAATTACAAATAGAATGAAGAGCCTGAATGAAGACGGTCACATGTCCTGATATACCTAGTCTGTGAGTGACAAAGTTCTATTTCCTTTTAAATTGTTTTCAAAAGTCAACATTGACTCCTCTATGGCAGATAGCGGACTTTGTGATTCGTGGGTGAATTCTGCAGAAGGCTACAGAACCTGGTACACATCGCTCTGCCCTATTTGGAGGCGAAGAATGACTGTTAGTGGGAAGCCTCCCTCCTGATCCCTTACTCCCACTATTTAAATTTTACATTCAAATGCTAAACAGACCTTTTGTAGTCTTGATGGCCCTCCCAATGAATATTTTCTTGCTTAGAGTAATCAAATTTAGAGACTGTGCTGGAGGAAAAAGCTGCCACATTGCATTATATCATGACTGTGACTTACCTGGCAATTTGCAAGGTAATTCAATTGCTGAGGCTCAATCATTTGCAGGCATAATTTAGTTCCCTCGAAATTAAGAGGAGGATGGAATAATAAAATGTCCTATTTGGTATCGTTGAAGGCAAGCAAGGAGCTGGTACATCAGATGACTTGAGGGAGCTGGGGCAACTGGATGCTAGGATGAGGACAAGCCCTGAAGTACTGTGCGCCAGTCACCAGAGGAATGCTCCTGGTTAGGGGGACCACACAATGAGTATCATCCACACAGCACTCTGTCTGAGGACAGTTGCATAAGAAAGTACTCTTACCTCCATGTAAAAACGTATAAATGAAGACATTGAGTGTTGTGGCTTGCTTTGAACAGTCAAGTCCCAGGTAGTGCCCCTGTTCTGGAAAGCGGTGGAACCTGCAGGAGGTAGAGTCTCACAGGACAAAGTGAGGCAACTAGGGGAGGCCTTCAGGTTTTATGGCCTCATCCTGCTTCCTTCCTGCTTACTCCCTGCTTTGTGATCACATATGAATTGTGACTAGGCCCCTCCTGCTACTGACACCACAGCTACCCTACTGCGATGAACTGTCTCCCCTTAAACTGTAAGCCAGAATGAACTCTTTCTTAAGTTGCTTCTGATCATGTATTTGGTCACAGGAATGAGAAAAGCAAAGAATACAGTGAGGATCGGAGGCAGTGGCTCCCTCTTTCAAGGTCACTTGGCTGGTTGTAGTAGAAGTGAGAGGAGAAGCTGAATAAAAAAAACACCTCTTCCTCCACATCCAAACAGAGATATGCCCAAATGGTAATTCCTAGTACCTCAGAATAAGAGTTTTTGTTTGAAAGTCTTCCAAATATAATTAATTAAAGTGACATCATATTGGTGTATGAATGGTGTCTTTAGAAGAAAAGGCACAGAGAGGTGAGAAAACAAGGGGGAGACACAGTTATAAGAACAAAGCCATGAGAATGTGAGGGCAGAGACTGGGGGTTGATGCATCTATAAGCCAAGGAACACTGTGGGTTGCTAGTCATCATCAGAAGATGGAAGAGTCACAAAGAACATTATTCCTCAGACCAATCCGCTGACATGGTGAATCTGGGTTTTTAACCTTAAGAATTGTGACCAATAATTCTTGGGCCACCCAGCTGTAGTCGTTGTTACAGAACTCCTCGGGGACTAATAACAGCTTCTGAGAACAATACAATTTCCATTTATATAAACTTGACTAGGGACCGGGTGTTTTACATATATTACTGTGAGATATTTCAGAAACATCTCAGAGTATATTCTCAATAGCAACATTTTCAGTGTTTATCTTAGGTCAAATAACCAATAAATGCTATATCTGGGATTTTAATCACAGGCCTGAGTATAAATCTATGTCCTTTATACCGTGTGCTTACGACATGGTGGTGTTCCAGATGTTTGTGGCAGGATTATGGAGAGTGACCTGTAGCCCTTTGGAATTCATCCTTTCTTTTAAGTCCCTAGAGCAAACACTAACCCACTTTTAATTCCATGATGCAAATTCACATGCATTTGTTAGACGTATGGTTTTGACATTATCACTCAACTAATCCTAAAAGTGGTGACAAGGCATATACTGAGAAATCTATGCATAGAAGAGTAGAATTTTCTCTTTGTTCTTTTCCAAACCATAGAAAGCACAGCTGATGTTTCCTGAACAGTGCAATGAGCTATCTAAGTTCTTTCCCTCCTTCAGGACTGTTGTAGAATATTATTTTAACTATGGAAAGATATGTCACATTTGTTTATGCTGTGGAATATTACTTTAACTGTGTAAAGATATTACATTTGTGTATGCTGAATTTGATAAACGATGTAAGGATGTGTGTTTAATTATATAAAGATGAGTTGCATCTGTTTCATCTTGCCTACAGCACCTGATTGGTCTAATAAAGAGCTGAACGGCCAATAGAGAGGCAGAGAAAGTATAGGCAAGTCTGGTGGGCAGACAGAATGAATGGTAGGAGAAATCTAGGTTCCAGAAAGAAATGACAAATGAGAGAGAAGAAGGAGAACGAGGCAGACATTCAGAGCCAGAAGTCAGGCAGCAGCCAGTCAGCCAGACATAGGAATAGCAAGAAAGCAAGAAAAGGTAAAAAGCCTCACGCAAAAGGTAGATAAAGAGAAACAGGTTACTTTATAAATAAAAAAAAAGCTAGTCAGAAATGTTCCTAAATTAGGATGAGCATTCAAAACTAATAATAAGTCTCTGTGTCGTGATTTGGGAGCTGGTTGGTGGTCCAAACGAAAAAGCCTGCTACATTGTACATTCTGGGGTAAGTACTAATGTCTCATCTATATTGCATCAGACCTAAGGACGAGAGGGATCAATGCTTCTCTTCAGTCCTTCATGGTTCATATACTCAGGGAAGGTGAGTAAGGCCTCCTCAGGACATCCGCTGGGCTCACACTGCCTTTCCCAGGGTCCAGGACAGGCTGTATACATGTTCCTGCCTGATACAATGTGAACTCAATGTAAACACTGGATTTCTTGACAATTCTAATGTTATTATTCATCCTGAGCCTTTTAAGATGCCTTTGTCTAATACATATAGACTTCATAGGCAGCTTATTTCAACTCATGATATGGCAGCCCTGTTAACACATTAAATTCTTAGTGATATGGGAAATGTCCACAGGAGATCAGTAGCTGTAAACAGCACATACAAGCACACCACTGCATCCGCAGCTCTCCGTCTTTCCACTTCTTCCATACGTGGACTTTGAGCAAGACGCTTATTCTCCCTGAGCCTCGGTATCCCTAAATGTTCACAGTAAGGGGAACCTTTCAGTGTTAATGTATGGATTGGCTACTGGTGTCTTTGATAGTCCTCTACTATGTTTACAGTTTAGAGCTTGTCTTAGTCTGGTGGGGGACCTTAACAAAGTGTGGTTGGGTGGGTGGTTTATTTCCTCAAAACTCTGGAGGCTAGGAGCCTGGAATCAAGTGTCGACAGGGCTGTCTCTTTGATATCGCCCTTCTTGGACTGTAGATTGATGTATTCTCTATGTCTGCGTGTTTTTTTTTCTCTTGATAGCTTTCCTTGCTTCTTAAGGAGTCCAGTAACATTGGATAGGGATATACCCTAATGATCTCACTTAATCTTGATAAACTCTTTTAAGAGACATTTTCCACTTATAGTCTTATTCTAAGATATCTGGGCTTTGACTAACACATGAGTTTGGGGAGAGCATATTTCAGCCCGTCGGGACACATTATTTACCCTTCCACTGGACTCTGCGTGTTCTTTGAACACACACAGGAGCTGGTCTACTCTGTCTATAGTGTTCAAGTACTCATGGAAACTAGTCCACTTTACCTGGGATTTCTCAGCTGCCTTCTCAACAAGCCAGAAGTTTCTAATCACCCAAGGCCTGGAGAAAACTAGGAAGTTTTTTTTTTCTTTTTATTCCTCAAAATTCAAAAGGCATTCATTTCTTCTCCTAAGGCCCTACTGGAGTTTGATTTTATCTGTATGAGAGAAACATATTTTATTCACTTCTAAATCTCCATAAGCCTCAGGCAGGATATTGTACCAAGTAGTAATTCAAGCACTAACCCCTTGAAATGCATTGCATCCTAATCAACAAGGCCAATACTTTTCCCCTGGCAGAAATACTTTCATCTCACCAGCAAAGGAGCACCATTAAGGAACTTACCCAAGATAGCCAAATTAATCTGATTTTTCCTCTTGCACATTTTATACTCATAAATATATTTTAGGACATGTTTGAGACAGCATAAACTTTGTGGATACCAACATGAATGTTAATTGGCTTTTCTGATTTATAGATACGCTTTGAATTTTTCATCAATATAGAGAAAAGCCATTCTCAGGAAGTTTGGAATAGCCTGTGTGGTGATGACCTAAACTCTTGGTGTAGGAGGATAAATAGTGTTGAAAGGAAGTCTATTGAGAAAGTGTACAGAGAGGGGATAAGCAGTGTTGTGTCTAGAAGTGTGTGAAATGTATGTGTACACATTTTTAAATGTTATATGTATGGGCTGTTTGCCTTCACTTAAGTATATGCACCATATGTAGATAGTGCCCACAGAGGCCAGAAAAGGGTGTCAGATCCTCTGGAACTGGAATTAGAACCAGTTGTTAGCTGTCATGTCAATGTGGGACATGACCTGAACCCAGGTCTTCTGCAAGGGCCATCACTCCAGCCCCCATACATATAATTCTTTATCCTGATAATTTTATTTTCTGTAGTATATTTGAAATTTTAACACAAATTCACAAGTAGCTATGTGAACTTAATCCTCACTTGCAGACTGATTTCCTATGTCACATTAGCTGCAAACAAAGCAAAAACACTCAAGGGAAGTTTCACACACTTCCCTTGTCCATGCTAGGTACACATGCAAAACTACAGAAACGCTAAGTCAGAGGGGATGATATTCTGTTAAAAGCTCAGTAGTACAGGCTATATCAGTATGCTACCTTGATAGTTAATGTATACTACTGTCTTTATTGCCCATCTGTGTGTGTATGTGTGTGTGTGAGCACATGTGCATGTGTGTGTGTGTGTATGTGTGTGTGAGAGCATGTATGTGTGAGAGAGCACATGTGTGCATGTGTATGTTTATGTATGGAGGCCAGAAGTCAATCTCCTGCATTGTTTCTCAGGTGCTGTCCAACTGGGATTTATTTTTTTGAGAAAAGCTTGCAATTTGTTTTCCTTGAACTCAATGATGAGGCTAGGAAACCACCTATAGGTAGAAGTTTCTGTCCTGTCGGCAGTTCCCACATAAACACACTGAGGCTTCTATTAACCACAAACTTGACCAATAGCTCAGGCTTATTACTAACTAGCTCTTACATTTTAGGCTAACCCATATTTCTTATTTACACTCTACCATATGGCAGCACCTTTATTAGCATAGCACTTTCATCTCCTGTTTTCTCTGTATCTGGCCTGGTGACTCCTGACTCTCCCTTTCTCTTTCCCATCTTCCTTAGTTTGGTCTCCCCTCTTATACTTTCTCCCTGGCCAATCAGTGTTTTCTTAAACCAATTCAAGTGGCCAAATATTTATAGTGTACAAGAGGATTATCTCATAGCATCCACCTATCTCTGGGATTATAAGTACAGCCACCATACCAGACTTTATTTTTTTAAAAATGGGTTCTGGATTCAAACTAAAATTCTTTTGCTTGTACAACAAGGCATGTACACCCATGGAACCAACTTCTCAGCCTCAATTTCGTCTGTTCTCATTCATATCACTGAACCAGAAGCTCACCATTTTGCCTAGCAAGCTCCTGGATCTGCCTTTTTACCACTCTCCAGTTCCAGAGTTATAGGCACAGGCAGCTGTGCCTGGATTGTTGTGGGTTTTTAGGACTTGAACTCAGGCCCTCAGATTTGCACAGCAAGTGCTCTTACACATTGAGCTATCTCTCCAGCCTTTCCAACTTTTAAAACACAAAATTGAAAAACAAAATATAAAATCCCTAAAACTCTGTAGCAAGTCCACCAAACACTCTTTGAAAAATGATTTTGTTCCTTATACAAAGTACCAGTTTATCAAACAGGTTTTGACTAGATAAGGAAATGAACTAAAAGCAGACTTCCCTAGGTTATTAGATGGGCATGAACAAACTGAAAAGAGACTTTGACTGTCAAGTTTCTGATTTAAAGTATTTGAAAGTAGTTTAATTCTTCTTCTCTTTCTATTATTGAAACCTTCTCCATCCATCCACCCACTCTTCATATGACAGCACATTGAGCACTATCAGTACGGTCTCCTCTCTTGTTTCCGGCCTACCTCCTACCAACAACTGCAGCAAATTCTCTCACCTCTGTGACCTCTGTTCATTTCCTTTGCCCCTGCCTTATGCAGTTTCCTCTCACCCAGGCAGTCTCACAGACTTGTTATAATTTAGGGTTAGTTGCGTGGTACCATACAGGTAGACACGTGTCTCTCTGGGCATAGTGATCCAGGCCTCTTCCTCCTCAGGATCCCAGAGTTCTGTTGTAATGCTTCAACACGTTTGGTTGCATCTCTCACTCAGGCTGTCAAAGATGGCTCCAAGTCCTGGCTGTATTCCAGTAAGACAGAAGAGAGAGATAATCAAGGAGATGCATGCCTCTTTAAGTGTGCAATTCAGACATTCCGCAGGTAGTTTAACTCTCATCCCACTCAGCAAGGTTAGTCATACAGCTCACTCTAGGGCAAAGGCATTGCTGGGTTAAAGGGACAGCTCACCTCAGTGAAGAGTATGCTGCACTTGGGTAGCCTTGAATCCAGATCGTAACTTTGTAACAACAGAAAAAGACCTTGAATGGAGGTCCCAGGCATCCGTGGGGAATTATAGTCTCGGAAGTCAGGAGTTATTAAACTCAAATCCAAAGGCTTGGTGTGTGACATGTCCCTGGAAGTTGATGGTCAGGAAGGCCTCCAGAACAAGGCCATGAGAACAAAATGGTAAGGCCGTGCTACTGAAGATACTATACATTTTGGTTGCAAAATGCCAGGAAAAATAATGCTGGAAGCTTCCTCTCTGCTTGCTACCCTTCATAGTGCTGTGGAGGCAGTTGGAGGAGAAAAGTCACCAAGGGTCACCCCCCATCTTTACCAATTTGCCTAATACCAATTTGCTAGGCCAGACATGTTTACTGGTATAAGAGGTACAATAGTGGCATGACCTTTAGGGGAAAACCAACTGGTTTCTGGTGGGATCTGAGGCCCTCTCTTCTCCATAGGAGATAGTACATGCGGGGTATTGTGGATCTGGTCAAAGGCCCAGAGTTGGGGAAGTCATAAGCACTGGCAGTGAATCTATTACTTTTGTAAATATTTATGTTATGCCTATAGAGTGGTACTGTCTTTAAACATGATCAAAGAAGCTTTCCTTCACAGTGATTGATTGGTGGTTAACTCACACATGCCTGGTTAAGGTGCCTAGACAACGTGACTATTGAGTGTTCATTATTAATTGGGACACTCGTATCACCTTTGTAAGGCTCAGGAAACATCGTGCAAGAAGTGCTATAAGAGTGTAAAAAAAAGGCTAGAAGAGATTGTTAGGGAGGAGGGCTTGACATGGCCATGGCAACATGAGTTCACAAGATCCTCTGATACCTGACTGAGGCCTGTACAAGTTGAGCCAGTAAGCAGGCATAGACAGAGAAGGGGCTTATGGGGCCCTGCAGCACCCAGGGGAGCTAATGGCAGCCAAAGCAATATCTCCAAGAGGAAAGGAAGCCATTTTCTTCAATACTGTAGCCACTGGTGAGTCACTTATGCTCCAGTGTATAGCTTCATACCTATGCCCACGTGAGTGGCTCCTAGCTAAATGCAGTGGGTCACACAGCAGAACCAGAAACCATTAAAGTGAGATGGAAAGAAGTGGGAAGGAACGGTGGGTGGGAGAGGTCAAGAGAGGGTGGAGGGACGAATGTGTCCAGAAGCTATGTGTGAAGTTGTCATAGTAAATTAATAAATATTTCTATTCTTCTGAAAGAAAAAAAAAAAGATGCTGTGAATGACCTGAAGTCATGTGTTTATCTGCTAATGTCCTTGTTTTTTGTCTCGTTGATTTGCACCTTTTCCTCAACGCAAGCCAAAGACGACCTAACCATGCTTTCCACCACTCCAAAGCACTCAAAGAGCTCTCCACTGACTGCAGAAAACCTCACCATAAGGCACGAACTGAACATCCCCCACGTTCTGATGACTCAGGCCTCACCCAGCCGACCTCTGGTATCTGTCTCCTTCATGCCTTACTTTCTGTGACTTGACATATGCAACTCTGTCTTTGAGGAGATTAACTTCCATGCAGAAAATGTTCATCAGACTTCCATCAGTTAACCTTAACCAGGGTTAACAGCTTCATCATTAACACCTCATATCTGTGCTCGCCTGTTCCGCTCTTGCCTTTAATGTACCATGTAGTCATTTACCTGTTTGCGTGCTGCGCTCAGCACAGCTCTTGGCCGTGATCGGTTCAATCACTGCTCCTTCATCTCAATTGCATGGATGGATGAATGAATGAACAAGTGACAGAATGATGACATTATATTCTCTTAGTGCTTAATACTTTAAACTTTCCACACCGAGTCCTTTCTCCATAAGAAATGCTAATGAGCACATACTTTGATGTACACTTACTTGATTGTATTAGGATATTATCATAATTGCCTAATTTAATCTTAGCAACCCCAGGAGACACATTACTATTCCCATTTTACTTGTGGAGTAGCAAGGTGCACAGAGCTAAATAATGCATCTCATCTCTTTTTTAGGTTTCTTGATTCTAGAGAAAGTGGTGGTGGGAGAGGAGAGTTTTGCATGTTATCATGTGTTTGGAAGTGTTCTGACCTGGCAATCGCTGAACTTATATGCAATGCTGGGTGACCAGGGACATGCTACTCCATTCTGGGCTTCAGTTTTCTCATCCACAATTGAAGGGGATGGCTCAAGCATCTAAGTTTTTACCAGATCTCAGAGTCGGTGCTTTTCTTCCCTTTGTAGCAACTTGCAATGTGATCCTCCTCCACACCAATATGCTCCAGTCACACAGCTGCGCCTTCGCTAAAAATGAACGGTTTACAAATGTTAAAGCAGTACATGTTAGAGAATAGTCACTTCTGATCCAAAAAGGGAAAACCCCACTCTGCTAAGGAATAAACATTACAGCCTTGGCTGCCACTCAGACTCAAACCATCTCAGAACAGAAGCTATCCAGTGACACCGTTTCAAAGACTGTGTCTACATATATTTGGCCACCAAATAAAATTTAAACTTGGAGATATATTAACTGAAAGAGCACATACATGTATCCTGGATTTTTCTCTGTGACATGGCTTCATAAAGGATCACGAGCAGTTCTATGCGACCCTCACGTGTGTCGAGGCATTCTACAAAGACTCCCTATTTGAGTACTATTGAGAATCTTGAGAGGTCTCCCCTTTCTCCATTTGGTTCTGAAAAACAGTTGAAAGCAGGAAAAAGTTGTTCAGCAGATGGAGATAAATATATCATCTTTGTTGGTGGTAAAGATAGTATTATTGGAGAATATAGTGTACATTTGTAACCAAGGAAGCTTCCTGTACTGAAAGCTGGAATTCGTCAGACCCATCCAGCCCTAGTAGACTGGGGTGAGCTTGATCTCTAGTAAGCACACTGAGCAAGGGTGTTCAGTTTCTCCTTATAAAGCCACTGTGGCAGAGGCTGCAAGTAACCAATTCAAACATTTTCCTCCTCTTCTTTGGGTACTCACTCTCAAAATTTAGCAGAGTATAGTGACTCCCCGGAATAGAGAGTTATGTCTCCATGCCTCGTTTGCAGCTAAAGGGTGTGGTTTTGTTATAGGAGCAAGGAGAAGAACTGCTCTCAGTTTTTGAGAACAAAGGAAGTCTGGGTTTTTGTCCTCATTTTCTTCCTCCATTCTGGCAAAAAGAACGCAAGAGTTAGAGTGGCCATTTTGGCCCATGAAATGGAATTCTTAGCTTTAACGACCGTGAGTAAACTGTAAGGAGCCTGTTGTGGCTATTACTTCAATAGGGCAAAGGTGTGTTACATTTGTTTATACTGCAGGATATTACTTTATTGTGTAAAGGTGTGTCGCATTTGTTTCTGCTGCCTTTGTTAACCATGTAAAGATGTGTTACATTTGTTTCCGCTGCATTTGTTTATTCAATTATGGAAAGATGTGTTGCTTTTGTTTCGCCTTTGCTGCCTTAGGCACCTGATTAATCTAATAAAAAAGCTGAACAGCCAACAGCTAGGCAGCAAAGGGATAGGTGGGGATGGGGGACAGAGAGAATAAGTAGGAAGAGGAATCTAGGCTGGAGAGAAGAAGACAAAGGAGAAAATGAAGGAGAAAAGAAAGGGTTTTGCCTGGGGCCAGAAGCCAGGCAATGCCAGCCGGTCAGCCTGACAGGAGCAGCAGTGAAAGGAAGATATACATACAGAAGGAAAAAGGTAAAAAGCCCCAAGGCAAACATAGATAAAGAGAAACAGGTTAAGTTAAGAAGCTAGCCAGAAATGAGCATAAACAAAGGTCGAGGATTCATAATTAATATCAAGTCTCGGTGTCATGATTTGGGAGCTGGTTGGTGGCCTAAAATCATAAAGGTTGGCGCAGGAGCCCATGGCCCCAGGACATCACTCTATCCTTGGATCACTTACTTTGGCTTCTTTCTTGTGGAGAACAAGTTCTAGCTTGCTGAAGCCTCTTTAAGATTTCATGGTGAAAATATTTTCATGCACCACAGAAATTACAGCATGCCCACAAAGATTATGTTTGTTAGGGAGTGATTAAGAGGCAGGGTAGACAGGCATGTTACACTGATTGCTGTCTTTTCCCACATCAGGGAAGAGGAAAGGAATGCTCCCGTCCTGAAAAGTTTGGTAGTTCAGCAAAATTGTATCTACTTGCTCTGTATTAAGTACTGCTTTCGTTTTAATAATTGATTCTCATAATCATCTCAGATGTCATTAATATCCCTTTTTCACAGATGTGGAAATAGAGACAGACAGATAACTTGCCCAGGTCTGAGTTCTGGAAGTGAAGGAGCATAGATGAAAGTCGGGCAGCCTAGCTAGAGCCTACACTCTCCCAGAATCGGGACCAGATCAGAGCCAGGCTGGTGCTTTCTCAGGGAAGGGACGACTACATTTAGACTCCAGGAAGAAGTTGGTCACTACTCTGGGGCCACCACTATGACGACTCATTACTCACCAGTATTTCAGACCACCGCATACTCAGGATTCTGCTCTCCTATCACAGCAAACTACTGGCTTGCCCTTCCTAGCTCATGTCATCTTTTTTATATGTCTTCTCCGCTACTTGGGTTGTCCTCCTTTTGCCTTCTCTGAGGCACACATTTCTATCTACGTTATTATCCATTAACACCGCTGCTTTCTCTAAGAAGGAGAGAACTAGACAGTCATTTTCAGTGCTGAAAGCCTGGCTAGGAACGGGCTTTGAACCAGAAACTGCATTGGATCATCTTTCTAGCCTCTTAAGGTCACTGTGAATATGGACAATATGCCACACTCTCCAAAGAATCTCCTGTACAGTTCTCTTAGTATCTGAATGCAAGGGCATATTCCATTGGGTCATTGGTTGGTTATGCTTTCTACTGTGTTCCTACAATCTTTTCTTTTAATATAAATAAATATAAGAGGGAATTTGAGTTGCTACTATAACAGTCAAAGCCATTCATGACTTTTGTTCTCTCACTTTTTTTTATATCTCATAGAAACAAAATGAATGAACTTGGTGTATGTGTCCAAGGATATCTTTCAGTTTTCCACCTCATCCAGTCATGGCATCAGGTTTCTTTATACATCGTTGTCCAGTGTGTCAACGAAGGCCTTTAGGTCAGTGACTACTTCTGGTTCTATATGCTGGGAGCAGAGTAGTTACTCATGCCTAAGCATGGAAAGTGTATTCCTGATTGACTGCTAAGATGTCATCAGCTCTTCTATATGAATAGCAACAGAAGGCAAAGCATTTCCAGGAAGATCCATGATTGGGAAAGATGGGCGTGTTCACTCAAGCTCTCATGGGATAACTCAAACGGTGACTAACCACTGGTTTCTGAGCCAACTGTAGGAACTTTAAAATTCAAACTAGAAACAGCCTGTTGTAGGAGGGAAGAAAGCTATCTGTCAGCTTTCTCAGACATGCTGATATGTTTTCCTTAGGATGGCTGGGTCAGCTATTTAGTTTCTGGAGAAACTTCTATATTGTTCTCCATAGTAGCTGTACTGATTGAATATGCACAAATGCCTCCTAACAAATGAACTGAGAAAAGAATTATGGCCTACATATACCATGGGTTGTTATTCAGCCATAAAGACAAGGGTATCCCTTACAGCAAAATGCATACAAGTGGACTTGCTATACTACGTAACCTAAAATACAAAAAGACAGATGTCATACATTCTCATCCACATGGAGATGTCAAAATGGTTGTTAGAAAGTGTAATGGTGTTTGCCAGAGGCCAGGAATAATGTTCTTAAACAGTGAGAAAGAGGTAATAAGATCCAGTGTTCTGTAGCCCAACAGAGTTTACAAGAACCCTTTATGTCATTTTCGAATGCTTACAAAGGTTCCAAACAGTTAGCTGATTGCAAAGACATGAAAGCATTGCTCTAATTTGCTCATACATAGTACATATTACAAATATTGAAGCATCACATCTTACCCTATTAAATGGGTATGTGCAATCACTGTGGTCTGGAAAGAATGTAAGGGCTGGAGGATGAGGAGGAACGCTATGAAGTGTCTTCTGGACACAGTGTGGCTACTGAACACATGAACTCCCAGCAGTGATGGAGATTGCCTTCACAATACCTGTACCGGATCAAGCCAGTGTGGATGGGGGCAGGGGCACACAAAGC
The DNA here is from genome assembly GCF_000317375.1 of Microtus ochrogaster. Taxonomy (NCBI): domain Eukaryota; kingdom Metazoa; phylum Chordata; class Mammalia; order Rodentia; family Cricetidae; genus Microtus; species Microtus ochrogaster. The sequence continues at coordinate 34,340,821 of NC_022009.1, read as the reverse complement.
TCCCACAGCCTTGGATGAACTGTTGGCCCTTGATGGCTATGGCGGAAGTCAAGAGTCACTGTTTTTGAAGGGTGTGGCTATTGGTAGGTTGCTCAGAGCCCCAGTGGATGGGCCCACACTTGGGTACACACACACACACACACACACACACACACACACACACACACACACACACACTTTAAGAACATGGACCTGTTAGGGAAATGTGTTGGGGGAGCTCTGGGATATTAGGATGCTCTACTGGGTATATATGATCAATAAATGTTTTATATATGTATGGAAATTTCAAAGAATAAATAAAAATATTATTTTAAAATCATGTTTAACAAAATAGGAATGTTGCCTTGATTTGATCATTGTACAGTGTAAAACAGATATCAAATTACTGCATGGTTCCACATAATTTAATACAATTAAAATAATGGCAGTTTGGATACTCATCTTACTAGACCTGGATGGAGGTGGGCGGTCCTTGGACTTCCCACAGGGCAGGGAACCCTGATTGCTCTTCGAGCTGATGAGAGAGGAGGACTTGATCGGGGGAGGGGGAGGGAATTGGGAGACGGTGGTGGGGAGGAGGCAGAAATCTTTAATAAATAAATAAAAAATAATAATAATATTAAGAGAAAGGATAGCACATTGGACTGGAAATTCTAATTTGTACTTCTGGTTCAAGGGGAGGACAGACCCAAAGATCCCATAAATTTTTTCATTTTTTAAAATTCCTTCATTTTTATTACCGGTGTACATGGATAGGTTAATTATAGTTGTAGATCATGATATAAGCTGTTAGTGATTTTGAGATTTCATTTATTTTTATTTTATGTGCATGGGTGTTTTGACTTGCATGTGTGTCTGAGCACTGTATGCATGCACTTCCCATGACGTTCATTGTCCTGGAGTTGCAGACTGGTAGCTGATGTAGGGGTGCTGGTAATGGCACCCAGTGTGACTGAGCAGTGCCTTCTGCTGTACTCTCTCAAGGCTCTGATGATATGATGAGGCCCTTCCGGGAGAGTCTCTCTTTTGATCCAAACCTATTGTTGGGGACCTTAATTACCTTTAAAAATATTTGTTTTTTTTTCTTTTGAATTATGTACATTTGTGTGAGTTTGTGTGTGTGCATGTGTGTGCAGGCGTGTGAGTGTGTGATTGTGCATGCACATGCGCGCGCATGAGCGTGGGTGCCATGGAGGGCAGAGGCAGTGGATCTAGGTAGTTGTGAGTTCCCTAGAGGATGGGGATGCTGGGAATAGAACTTCCTTCCTGTAAGAGCAGCAAGTGCTCTTACCCAGTGAACCATCTTTCCAGCCTCCACATCCCTGCTCCCCCAATTAAAAACCCCACATCCTTGCCATACAATATCACTTAATCACAAGTGTCCACTTTATCCTGCTGTATTAGTTAGAAGCAAATTTCAGGTCCCTCACTTCAGGTGAAAGGATTGTATGAGTGTGGGTTGCTGGACCTCATTTTAGAAATTTTCCTGCCCGTCCACCTGTATGAAATTCTAATAACTGATGTAACCATCTCATTCCTCCCAACTATTTCCCCTCTCATTTTTCTATATCCTGTCGGTATATTTATTTTAAGGTTTGCTGTCTGGTCACTTAGTATTTGTGTTATTAGTGTTTTTCTATATTGATATATGCTTTACAAGTCATTCACTTTAATTGCTATTTAATAGTCCGTTGAATGAATGTTTATAAGATATATTTATCCAGTCTCATGTTAATAGATGTTTGGATTGCTTTTAAAGTTTTTTGCTGTTGTAAAAAATGCTGATATGAACACTTTTATGCATGTCTCCTGTAGGTGGATAAGAATGTATTTTGAGACTATATGCAGGAATGAAATTTTCAGGTCATAGAATATATGAATTTAACTTAAATATAGAATGTCAAACGTTTCCAGATTTACATTCTATCAGCAGTATCGGATAGATCCTGTCTCTATTTTATTTCGAACGCTTGGCATGGGTGGATTTTATATTTTTGCCTATAAAAAGCATAAAAATTGGTATCCTATTCTGGCCTTAATTTGCATTTCCCTGCTCAGTGATAATTTTAAACAGTCTTCATAAGTTTGCTATCACCCAATTCTGTGAAAAACCTGTTTGTGGCTTTGCCCTTCCTTAATTGAGTTGTTACTTTAATATTTATTTGTAGGCATTATTTTTTAAATTATTATTATTATTAACATTCTGACTGCAGTTTTTCCTCTCTTCTATCCCCCCAGTCCCTCTCCCACCTCCTTTCTGCCCTCATCCACTCCTCGTCTGTTTTTATCCAGAGAAGGGCAGGTCTCCTATGAATATCAACAAATCATGGCATATCAAGTTGCATAAAGGCTAGGCACCTCCCCTCATATTAAGGCTGGACAAGTCAATCCATTATGAGGAAAAGGGTTCTAAAAGCTGGCCAAAGAGTCAGAGACAGCCCCTGCTTCCACTGTTAGGAGTCCCACAGAAGACCACGCTACACAACTGTAGCATATATACAGAGGGCCTAGATAAGTCCCATGCAGGCTTCCTGGTTGTCTGTTCAGTCTCTGCGAGCCCCTATAAGTACAGGTTAGTTGATTCTGTGGGTTGTTCTTTAGTGTAGATCCCTCTGGCTCCTACAATTCTTCCTCTCTTCTGCAGGATTTCTTGAACTCTTCCTAAAGTTTGACTGTGGGTCTCTGTCTCTGTTTCCATCATTTGCTGAATAAAGCTTCTCTGATGACTGTTGGATTAGGTACCAATCTGTGAGTATAGCAGAATACTATTAGGCTTCATGACATTGACATTTACATCCTTTGCCAGTCCTGTTTGGTTCTGTCCTAGGTCTCTAGGCTATCCAGCCCCTGAGTCCTAGCATTACAAGCAATGTCAGGCATGGGCTCCCTCTCGTGACATGGGTCTCAGGCCAGATTAGTCATTGGTTAGCCACTCCCACAATTCTGTGTCACCTTTACCCCTGCACATCTTGTAGGTAGGACAAATTGTAGGTCAAAGCTTATGTGGTTGGGTTGGTGCCCCAATTCCTTTACTGGAATTCTCGCCTGGTTACAGGAAATGAACAGTTCAGGCTCCATCCCTCATTGCTAGGAGTCTTAGCTGGGGTCACCATTGTTGATCCCGGGGAGTTTCCATTGCACTAGGCTTTTACCAAACCCTAAAATATCTCCCATTTCCAGTTGTCTCTTCCAGCAATCTCCCAACCTGATTCCTCCTGTTTCCATTACTACCAGTCCCAAATCCTCCCCATGATTTTCCCTTCCCAGAGAGATCCAAGCATCTCCACTTGAACTCTCCTTGTTACTTAGCTTTGTTGGGTCTGTGGATTGTAGCATGTTCATCCTTTACAGTTAACTTGCACCTATAAGCGAGTCCATACCATGTTTGTCCTTCTGGGTCTGGTTACCTCACTCAGGATGATTTTTTTTCTAGTTTCACCCCTTTTCCTCCCAATTTCATGACATCATTGATTTTAGAAGTTGAGTAATACACCATTGTCTAAATGTACCTCATTTTCTTTATCCATTCTTTGGTTGAGGGGCATCTAGGTTGTGTCCAGTTTCTGGCTATTACAGATAAAGCTGCTATGAACATAACTGAGCAAGTGTCCTTCTGGTATGATGGAGCATTCTTTGGGTTTATTATGTAAATCCCTTTGTCTGTGAATTGGAATGATAACTACTGCTATAATTTTTTTCTTAGAGATGATATGAGATGTGGTGATGGGAAGTCGTAGGTAAAGACTGAAAGGTATATTGAAAGCAGTTGGTGGTTTGTTTTAAATTGAAAATTAGATGAAGATAGAAATATTCCTTTCAGCTGGGAGGACCTACTGCAGTTGATTGGACACACAGATGTTTGCACTGGATCAATGAGTCCAAAACTTGACATTAGCCATTGATAATTCCAGGACCTTAAGCAATTTACATAAATTTCATGCCTCAGTTTCCTTATCTAACAAATTGGAAGAGTGATAGTATATATTCCATTTACATTTTGAACATTAAGCAAATTAATACTAAGAGCATTGTCCAGCACATAATAAACACCGTGTTTGTATTTGATGAGGGTATTACTTGACTAGAGTTTCTGCCTCCTGTTGGATGCTAGGGCAGTATTCTTATGATACAATGGGAGAGAGCCATTTTCATACACTCACTTTCATTAATATCGAGTTATTTCTAACAAAGCAAAATGGATGCTTTTATGAATATCTCCGAGTAGGGACTCAACAGATGATGGAACTAAACCCAGGCTACAAAAATGTACAAATAATAAAATCACACAAAGGATGTACCATATTATTTATAATTCTGCCCAGAAGCTCTCCTTGAGCTTTCTTTAACAGCCTGCGCCTCTGTAAGGGATGTCGAATTACTTACTCCAGGCTGCTCAAGGAAGCGTGACACCAACACATGACAGAACTTAAATTAAACTGCTTTGTGAGCCTGAAATCACATTTCAAGGCGATAGGCATTATCCCAGTAAAACGGACCCCTAATTATTTGAACAAAGAGAAGCAGTTTTGTTCGGTATTGGCTATCTTTCCCCAACTAATAAATTGTATTCATATCTATTTTTCTACCTTTATCCTTTGTTCTGCAGGGCCTTTCTTAAGACTGCTGAATCTGTAGGTAGTCTTATCCACTCCTGGCAGACGGAGTGCAATTCTGCTAGTGGATAAATATTTAGCAGCCATTAAAGCGTATATATCTCACTCTTCTGAGCAAGCCGCATCCTGTCGTATTCAGACCCACCTGCATTCAGCCTTCAGGGGACAGGATGGCTTTGCCTGTGGTCGAGCTAGAAACTAGAGGCACAAACATTGGAGACTGTGTGTAAGCTTGGGAAGATAGCTAATTATGCTAATACGAGTATTAATAATGCAAGATGTGAAAACAAACACACTTGCCAATTTCAAGGCATACATATTCATTTCCTCTTCCCATCTTCTTGCTCCACACTCTGAACTCATCCCAAGGTCAAAACAGCAGAGGCAGGTGGCCCTTCTCTAACCAGTACTGTTTTGTTCTGAAAAGCAGAAGAAATTGATAATAATGTTACCTATCATTGGAGCCAGACCTTCCAAACAGGTTTGATTCAAGACATGTATTAGAGATATTCCAAATTAATTTTCAATTTAAAAATAAGGGGAAATTTGATATGTAAGCAGTAATCTTGTATTTATTAGAAGGGCCAGGCTTTTCTTTCCTGGTGTCAAAGTAAAAATAGATGGATTAATGTTTGCAGGATGCCCTGTCACTTGATATAACACAGCTCCTTAGGCTAAGTTCTTAATATATACTTACTATGATCACTGGCAAGCATTCTGGTTGACTGTTGCTGTATAACAAATGACCCAAAAGCACTGGCTTAAAAATACACTATCATCACTATAATCATCATCACCACCATCATCATCTCTCCTGGCTCTATGGGAGTTGGGTTTTAGGTTAGCATTTTCTGATAAGGTCTCTCATGTAATTACAGCCAAACAGATATAGGACCTAAGGTCATCAGAAAGTTTACCTGGAATGGACACCCAAGGTGACCCCACATCTCATAGACCAGCTCTCTCGGGTCTCAACCATGTGGCATTGTTCAGTTACATCTGTTGTAGGAGCTGCAGTTTGCATTCCGCCACCCAGCTCCTGCCACCGGTTAGCTTTACCCGAAATAACCACACACAAACTGTATTCATTTAAACACTGCTTGGCCCATTATATCTAGCCTCTTCTTGGCTAACTCTCGCACCTGGAGTATCCCATTTCTAATAATGTGTGTAGCACCCCAAGGTGCTACCGGGAAGATTCTAGCCTACGTCCATCCTGGGTCAGAGTTTCATCGTGTCTGCCTTGGAGAGGGGAGCATGGCCTCTGTCTGAGGCATCTTACCTCACTTCCTCTTCCTCCCAGGATTCTGTTCTGTTTACTCCACCCGCCTATGTTTTAACCTATGAGGGCCAAGCAGTTTCTTTATTATAATTAACCAATGACCTTCCTCCATCATACATCTTGTTCTTCTTCCTTGAAGACCAACCCCAAATTTTCCCAGATAATAGAGTGGCAAATGGGTACAAAGAGAAAGAAATTGATGGAAATAATCTCCAGGGAAAAGCTGTTTTTTTCTTCCATCTTTTAAGAAGTCTTCAGGAGACTTCTGTTAGCAACACAGGGTCTTGTTGTACTTGCCAGTTAACTACTTTTCATACTTCACATCTCAGCTGAAGCATCATGTTTCTTGGGTCAGCTTTGGAAGGACCCAGCATTAGATTAAGTTCCTTTGTATTTTTCTTGTATAGCATTTGTAATTTCACATCTCTACGACTATTGACTTAATGTGTCACCAGTACTGGACTGAACCCCACAGAGGCAAGTTTTTTCTTTGTTTGTTTGTTTGTTTGCATGCTCTGTGTTGATTCTGTGGACTTCATATATTGATGGTTGTTGGTCAGTGCTCAGAAAATAGTTTTAGTGAATGAATTTATGAATGATTAACATGAACACATGCAACCTTTCCAACTGGCTTCTGTGGTTCACACAAGGATTTCCATCAAGGAGAGACAGAGTTCCTTTTCATTATTTTGTAATATTTACTGTGTGTTCAGAGCTAGCCACCATGCCTATGATGAGATGCTCAGGGGTTTAGATCTGAAGACAAACAAGCAGAAGTGAATTCTGCCTTCATGGTGTACCCAGGAAGACTGCCAAGTAACCAAAGAGCCAGAGCTATGAGCAGAGGGAGCTAGAAAGGGGAAGGGCAGATGCACATGGATGTATATTCAATTTCTCCCTCTTTTTCCCTTTCTATTCTCCTACCCTTTCTCATTTTAAAACATACAGATTACAAGAGAAGACCTGCTGGTTAATGGTGTAGTATGAATGAGACCACTTTGCTTGTGGTCGTAATATTTTGAGTTTATTGGAAATGACTGGAGAATACATCTCTTTGATGAAAAGACAGAAATCACAGCCATGTTTTATGATGAAAATGCTATAGTTTGGATCGGCAGAGCCAGTATCTACAAGGGGTTGAAAAGTCCATAGTATCAGAGGTTGAATATTCCAATTTTGAATCATGCATAAAAACTCACCCTTGAACTGCTCTGGATATAGTCCACATAAGTATTAATCTAAATGTGAGTAAAAACAGCAGGTTTAAATTTGCACAATAGTGATGAAGTTAATTTTAGGTCAGTTGTTATCATTCTCTGAGACCTAGAGTGTTAACATCTAGTACAGTGAGATAAGGGGTTAAGAATTTTGTTCTGAATGTGAGATTGTTAGGGGATTCTCAGTGACAGGGACATGCGATTGTATTTATACTTAAAAGGAATGTCCCAGATGTTGAGTAGAACCTAGAGCATAGTTTATGGGAGGTGCAAGAAGACCAGTCAAAAAGCAATTAGAAATGGTCCCACTGTGACTAGGAGATAAGCCAAGAACGAGGGTAAATCTCTAGAATAGCAACAACAAAAAAGATTTAAAACCATGTCATATGTGTGCTTTAAAATTCGAGGATGTTCTTAAATATTTCAGTTGGGAATATGAGAGGTGCCTTTAAGTCTACGACAGGCTGTTGTGCAGAAGATAGATTAAAATTATTCTGAATCCTCAGACCGTGACTGCACAGAGTGGACCAAGAAGTGAGTGATCAGCTCCCCAGCTAGACAGCCCAGTCTCTAGGCCCCTCCCCAACCTGCTTCAATGAAGAAGGACTCTTAAAAAATCCCACACTAGCTCAGAATTAAGTATAACAGAGGGCTATTTATTTAGGGGTAGACTCACAGATCACTATCCTCTGCTGTAACAGGGAACAGCAACCAAATCCCACAGCCGGAAAACAGGCCCAATTTGTGCTTTATATCAGCATATATAGTATAAGAGGCAATGTCCCAGTGGGTGGGTAACTTAAAGGCTGCTGGCGATAGGAATTCCTACAGCACCTCAGCTTCAATAACTGCCCAGCAGGCAAGCCTCTTGCAGGTAGGCTGCTATATCTCCTCCCCAGCACTGATCAGACCCTGTAAGCTACAAGTCCCCACTCTGCCTCCAAACGCATCCATCTCTGCAACCTCAGGGGCTCTCTGAAGCAAGACTGTGACTGCACAGAGCAGATCAAGAGGTGAGTGACCAGCTCCCCAGCTAGACACCCCAGTCTCTAGACCCTAGGCCCTACACCAAAACCCCCAGTCCATCCCCCACTTGCCTTAGCTTCACTAGACAGCCAGTAAGCAAACCATGTGCTGGCAGCCTGCTCCAACACCTCACAGTCCTCAGACCCTGCAATCTACAAGTCCCACTCCACCCCCTAAACCCACCCATCCCCCACAAACTCAGCATCTCTCTGAGGCACAGACTGAGACTGCATAGGGTGAACAAGAAGTGAGTGACCAGCTCCCCAATTGGACAGCCCAGTCTCTACACCCTAGGCCCTGGATCAAAACCCTGAGCCCCCCCTCACCTGCCTCAGATGTTCTACCCAGCCAGTATGCAAGTTTCCTGCAGGCAAGCTGCTCCAATATCCCTTCATCAATCATACCTTATAATCTACAAGTCCCACTCCACCACCAAACCCACTCATCCCCAGAGACCTCAGCGGCTCCTTGAGATACAGACAGTGTCTACATAGAACAGATCTCTAAGACACAGGCAGCAACTGCAACGATCTGTCCAAGAGAGGATCTCTGAGACACAGACACAGACTTTATCTCAGAGTAAAGGATTGAGAAAAGATTTTCCGATCAAATGGGCCTAAGAAAGAAGCAGGTGTAGCTATCCTAATATCCAACAAAATAGACTTTAAACTAAAATCAATTAAAAGAGACAGTGAAGAACACTTCATATTCATCACAGGAAAAAAAAATCCATCAACAGGAAATCTCAGTCCTGAAGATCTATGTTCCAAATACAAGAGCATTCACATATGTAAAAGAAACAGTACTAAAGCTTAAGTCACACATTAAACCCCACACACTAATAGTAGGAGACTGAAGTCTCCTACTCTCCACTCTCACCAATGGACAGGTCAGCCAGGCAGAAACTTACCAGAGAAATAAGAGAACTAGAAAATGTCTAACACAAATGGACTTAACAGACATCTATAGAAACACAAAAGAATATATCTTCTTCTCAGCACCAAATGGAACCTTCTCTATAACTGACCACATAACTGGTAACAGAGCAAATCTCAAAAGGCACAAAAAGTTTGAAATAACCCCCTGTATCTCATCATATCACTATGACTTAAAGTCAGAATGCAACAATATCACTAATTGCAGAAAATCTTACTCACTGGTTTGGGGAATACCACAGAAACAGAGACAAGTCATTATTATGTCCTTACCTTGGGACATTTTACCAAAGAACTCCCGAGTATTCTCACATAGTGTATCCCAGGCAGAGAACTACAGTTCCTGACTTCTTTAGTGGAGGAACATGCAGTGACTTCTTACTTCATGATGGCTCTTGTCTGAACAGTTCTCTTCAGTCTTCTTTGGGAAAGTGTCTGGAGTCTGCTCCAGAAAAATATAGCTTGAAATTCTCTCTGTATATATGTGAATTGCATAAATGTTGGTATGTTTTCTGGACCTCATTCATTTTTTAATTTATTAAACAGGCACATTACTTGGTTTCCAGATTTGTAAGAAAGAATCTATATGAAGTTTCCAGGCTTTGTAGGATTTTAATGACTGGGGAAAAATACCTGAAAAGATGTGTGTGTGTGTGTGTGTCTGTGTGTGTGTCTGTGTGTGTGTCTGTGTGTCTGTGCGTGTGTGTGTGTGTGTGTGTTGTGTGTTGTGTGCTTGTATATGACAGCTGTCATCATCAGGTTTCTTCCTCAGTTGTACTCTGTCTTTTATTTGTTATTATACAGTATTCTGTCTGTGTGTATGCCTGCAGGCCAGAAGAGGGCACCAGACCTCATTACAGATGGTTGTGAGCCACCATGTGGTTGCTGGGAATTGAACTCAGGACCTTTAGAAAAGCAGGCAATGCTCTTAACCACTGAGCCATCACTCCAGCCCCTACTCTGTCTTTTTATTTTGACACTCAGGGCTCGCTGATTTGGCTGGACTGGCAGGCAAGCAAGCTTGAGTTTCACCTATCCCTGCATGCCAAGTTCTTGGCTTACAGACATGTGCCACCTCCCAGATTTTACATGGGTACTGGAGATCTGATCTCACGTCTTTATGTATACATACCCTGTGCTTGTGTGTGTGTGCATGTGTGTGTCTGTGTATACAGATTTCTTTTGTATTAATTCTGCACCTCCCATCCAGAAATTGATTTTTATTGAGCTCTACATTTTTCTCTGCTCCCTTCCCTGACTCTCCCGTTCCCTTCAACCCTCTCCCAAAGTCCCCCTGCTCCCAATTTACTCAGGAGATTTTGTCTTTTTCTACTACCCATGTAGATTAGACCTATGTATGTCTCTCTTAGAGTCCTCATTGTTGTCTAGGTTTTCTGGGGTTGTGATTTGTAGGCTGATTTTCTTTACTTTATGTTTAAAAACCACTTATGAGTGAGTACATGTGCTAATTGTCTTTTTTTTAAAAAAA